>NW_007726118.1:852-14638 GCF_000696425.1 Galeopterus variegatus | reverse complement strand
GAATTCACCCACATACACACACACACACAAAAAAAACGGGGGGGGGTGGGGAAGAAGATATAACAACTATACTTTTATGAAGTTGTTACAACAAGCAAATGGAAAGGACATTCTTGGGGGGGAGGGGAGAGAGGGAGGAGGGAGGGAGGTGTCGGTGATGGGCCATAATAATCATATACATTGTATATTGACAAAATAAAAATTTAACGAAAAAAAAAGTAAAAATAAAATAAAAATAAAATTAGTTTCCTTTCTCCATCCATCCATTACAAAACCACTCATCTGATGCCAGTCATGCACGAGTCCTTCTGATAAGATTTTGGGATCCACAGAGAAGTAAAATGAAGTCCCTGCCCTCAGATCCCTCAAAACATAATGGAAAAGCGTTCATTTAAAAAAAAAAGTTGGCAACAATAGAAGTGATAGCTGTATTTACTGAGTTCCTCCTTCATGCCAGGAACTGTGCCCAGATGGTTCTGTGTATTATTTTATCCCATTCTTGCAACACTGTGTAGTAGGTACTGACCATAGTGTTTGGAGAGCAGTAAACAGATTAGCCTGAGCCCCAAGAGATGGTAGACAGTATCCTAAAGGACATCATTGGCTTTTGGGAATTCCACACTGTGGAGTGTTTCTTTCAGGAGAGGATTCCATCTATAATATAGAAGAATTATGTTGGCATTGACAATGCTGTGATGACAATAATACACATTTGGGTGGAATTGATATATGACTATACCTGACATTTTTATTTCAATTGTTAAATAGATGAGACCCTTATGTGAAAACAAAGACTCCTTTTCATGGAGAAACAACAAACCAAAGCATCAACAGGGCTTACTCACTGGCCTCTTCAACTCCACACTTTCTCCCTTTCTACTGTCCAGCTCTCCTTCAGCTTCATCAAGCACACCAAGACCTTTCCCTCTGCAAAGCTTATGCAATCACTGTCCCTATGCCAGGAACATCCTCCCACTGGCTCTGCATGGCTGTTGCTTCTCGTGCTTTGAGTCACCATGTCAATTCTTCAGAGGGAACTTTCTTGACCATCTTATCCCATTTTTCCCGTATCATCCAGTTTATTTCCTTCCTTGTGGTTACGTAATATATTATTTATACATTTGTTCCCTCAAGTTTTGTCTGTCTGTATTCCCCACTAAAATTATTAGTCCAAGACAAAATAAATCTTGTATGTGTTGTTTTCTATTGTATTTCCTGTTCCTGAAAAGTTCCTGGGCATATATACTTTAGGTTAGAAGGAGTGAATGAATGAATGTGACCATAACATGGACATTCCACAAGAAATCCTTGTCCTGGTAAGTCTCTGGTCTTTGTAGAGGACAAACAGAAATGTTCTAATGCCCCCAAAAGACTTTTATGATGTGCCAAACAGGACCTACTATTCAGCTCAGTGCAACATTTTCCATAAACCAGACAACCTTTCTGTAGGATTCCCCAGAAATTTGAGCAAGCAACTAATTCTATCTTCCCCTTTCCCCACTCCCACCACCAAATTCACCACTATCACAATTACCATTCACCACTGGCCTCCTCATACCAGGCACTGTACCATGCCCTGAATATATATTATCTAACTCTTTGTAGCAACCCTTATTATGTCTGTAAGGTAGACATTATGATATCCACATAACCCGTCAGTAACTGCTAAATGATTTGCTCAAAGCCTCACAACTCTAAGTGATGAAGCTCAGATAAACAATCATTATAGAGTACCACAGTTAGCATCCCTTGGGATGGCTGCCTTCCCCACAATTCCAGGTCTCTGGGCATGACCCTGATACCCAGAGTTGGATCCCCAAGTGTCATGTTTGTGTTCCATAACCAAGTCTCCCAGACTTTAGATTATTGATTCAAAGTTGGGTGCTTGACCCAAGATGTCCAAATAAAATCCTGCCTTGGGGTATTTTGGATGGTTACAAGGGAAGAGACGAGGTCCATCATTGGTAGTTGGAGGCATGAGGTATGAGCATCTGAGGTTAGCACTCCCCGTAGATGGTCTGTGTGAAGAGAGACCGAAATTCAATACTAAGAGAAGCAGAGATGAGAGACAGCAAAAGAGGGTCCCAGCAAAGGTGAAGTTCCTGGTTCCAGTTTTCTCTGAGACCCATATGTTTCATTTCGCTTCTGCAGGTTACTCGGAATGTCCTAAAATTTCTCCAATGAATTCTCCTTTCTGCCTGAGTTATCTTTAATTCAGTCGTTGCTATTTCATAACCCAAAATGGCTCATTAATTACACATGAGACACCGGGTGGGTAATGAATTTCTCTTTAATATAACTCAGTTCAGGTTATTAACCATCCAGCTTGTGTTGGGGGCAATCCAACTATAATACCTTAGAGCTGGAGAGGAAAGGGAATCCTTGAGGATTTGGGATATACAAACCACCTCTCTGTATTCTCACACAGAGGAAATACATGTTTCAAGAGGCCACAATGTATTCAAGAATTCTTCTAGGCAAAACAAGGGCAACTAGCTTTGCACCAGACATAAATTATCTCTAGCTATGGAAAATGAGTAGCCTTTAAGCCAAAATGGTCCTCACTGATATGAAATTCTTGTTGTAATTCAAAAAGCTTTTTTTCTTTCGTTAAGTATTCATTTTTGACAAGCAAAATAAATTGTCATGCCACATATATATAAAGATTGCAAAGATGCACCTTTATTAAACTCTACTTAGCAACCAAGTGACTCAGGTGTTATCTAAATTCAGCCTTCCAAGCTCCCTTTCTTTCATACATAGACACCATTTCTTGCAGTTTTTGCTTAGACTTACAAGAGTTTAATAAATAGAAATACTTTTCACAATGCATTAAGATTAGGTTAGCTGGAGAGCCTGACCTGGTTGAATCAAATTTTGTATTGATTTCTCAAAGTATATTTTTTTTACTAAAACTTGGACCCTTACGGAGAAAGAAAAGAAAATGACAAAACTGTGGGTTTAGGTAAAATCAAAACCAGTATACATCCTGTCCATTTCCTTAAAGGTGCATAATAGAGAGCTTTGTCTAAGAAGCTGGTGGATAGGGGTTGCTAACCACAATCCAACAAAACTGAAGTTACCAGAAGCAGAAAAGAGGGAGGGGGAGGAGAGTAGGAGAGGAACTGGTAAAGGACCACAAAAATCAATTACATTGCATAATGAAGAATATACTAATTATCCTGATTTGAATATCACATATTGCACACAGGTACTGATATTCCATGCTGTACCCCACAGATACATACAATCACTATGTTCCAATAAAAAATAAATTTTAAAAATCTTCCATAAGGTAGATAAAAGATGCACTTTCAGATGCTTTGTTTCAGTTAATTAAAATAAATTCTGAGCTAAAAAAATTTTTAATGCAAAATGTGTACTCGACATTGAGACACAGATACTCAATACTTTAGACTCTGGCAGTGGAGCGAGGGGTGGGGATTAGGATGCCCAATTGGTACAGTTTCCCCAGGACTATAGGAGTTTCCAGATGTGGGATTATTAAAACTAAAACTGTTATAATACCAGGTGAACTGGAATGATTGGTCACACTAAGGGAATACCAATGACTTTGTCTAATGTGGTTGCCCAAGAAGCCAAAGCCTCAGCCTTAAACTTTAGGATAATGTTTATGCTGGTTCCACTCACCTAATTTGTGTAATGGGACCAAAGCATTGGAACATAGCTTTCAAAATGACTCTTTACCTTTGCCGACCCATTTAATACTCAGAACAGTTCTAAAAGGTAGATATCAGTAAACCATTTTACAGATCACGTGGCTAAGAAGTTTAATGACTGGCCAAATGCCATGCAGGCAGTAACTGGGAAGGAGAAGGTGGTAAGCTGGTTATTCTACACAGCTTTCCCTCTCTTAGTCTATGCTACACCACACTGAACCACTGGGAGTTTCATGACTGTACCATAGCCTCTAGTCTTGGGCTTTTGCACAAACTTTTCTACTCCTATCAAGCACACATCACACTCAACCCTCATTCATCTTCTCTCTCTCTCTCTCTCTCCTTCTCCACACCCCCCACCTTTCTCTACTATATTGGAAGCATTCTGAGGGTAAGATCCTTTCTTTACACATTTTTCCCCTAAGCAATTAGTTCAAGATCTCCAAAGAGGAGTCCATAGTTAATAATTATCAGTGAAATTAATACATAAATCAATATCTAACTCCAAAGCTAAGACATTCTAGAAAATAAATTTGAAATACTGCCTCAAGAGCTAAATAAGTAGAGATGTCACTAGTTCCAAGGCAAAGAGAGAACAGAAAAGCATGCGGACGGATTGTTCTCTTGGGAGCCCCTTACATTCTCAGTCTGAGATGTCTTCCTGATTCTCATCCCACCCCTGACACCAGTGAACATTGCAAAGGCAGCAACCAACCGCACCCTGCCCTGCCCTCTGAAATCCAACCCTGCCCTCACCACCCCCTCATCTGCACGCTTGTGATTGAAGGTACAATCTCATCATGCCTAGACTAAGGGCTGAGTAAGTGTCCATGTACCAGAAATGATATGGTTGGAGTTTCTGATATTAGCATCTAAAATCTGTATGTCAAGTTACAAAGTTACAATTAGACAGGAAGAATAAGTTCTGGAGCTCTAAGGTGACAATAGCTAATAATATTGTATTGCATATTTCAAGATAGCCAGAAAAGAGGATCTTGATTGTTATAACCACAAAGAAATTATAAATGTGTTTACGTGATAGAAATGCTAACTATTCTGATTAGATCATTATAAAATTTATGTGTGTATTGAAACAACAAACTGTACCCCATAAACATGTACAAAGAAAAATAAAATAAATTTTAAAAAAAGAATTGTCCCTAAATATGAACATATCTTTGAAACGTCAGAAGTGTTATTTTGAGTGTCTATGTATAAGTATTTTCAATTTGCATAACTGTTATTTATCTATAAAAAATAAAAAATAAAATCTGTATGTCATCTCACCTGATTTCCTGTTCTTGGCCAAATTTGGGGAGTCAGTTGTCCATCCCACATTGACTGTAAACCAGCAGCAGTAGAGAAAGCACTCAGAGAAGTCCCGGTGTTTATTGGACAGCAAGTTGGACCTTACCTTCAATTGAAACATACTTTTGCCCCCTATTATCACAGGTTTTATTTTCATTAAAATAATAGCAGTGAACCTTCTTATGTTGATATGCCAAGTAGTTGAGATGGAGAGCTTTTGTCAAATCTATACACAGAGAAAAATCAACTCATATGGCCTCGAGGGCGCAAATTCCTTTGTGGAATAATCAGAAGTCAAGAAAGCTGAACCGTTATTGAGTAGAAATCCCTCAATGGCCTCCTGAAAAGACAAAGCTGGGATCTTTCCCTGGAAATGCAGAAGACAGCCACAGTTACTGCAAACTCCAGGTTCCACTCTGACTACACTTTACTTCCTGTTCTCAGGAAGTCTTCCTTTTATTCTATAATAATAATAATAATAATAATAATAATAATAATAATAATAATAATAATAATAATAATAATAATAATAATAATAATAATAATAATAATAATAATAATAATAATAATAATAATAATAATAATAATAATAATAATAATAATAATAATAATAATAATAATAATAATAATAATAATAATAATAATAATAATAATAATAATAATAATAATAATAATAATAATAATAATAATAATAATAATAATAATAATAATAATAATAATAATAATAATAATAATAATAATAATAATAATAATAATAATAATAATAATAATAATAATAATAATAATAATAATAATAATAATAATAATAATAGAGAAAACACTCATATTTCTACCACCCCAAAATACAAATATTTATATTTTGTCATAATTATCTCCAGTCTTTAAACAAACAGAACATTATGGATATTGCTAAGTATCCTGTTTTACCCCACAATGCCCAGTTTTTCCACTTCCCCCACCCAGTTCCCCCCTCCCCAGGTAGCCACTGTCAGGAACTAAAAAATGTATCCTTTTGCTGACATGTTTCCATATCCAGTGTTGCTTTGCATGTGGATAGAAAAATTTGCACAAGTAACATTATACTATATAGGCCATTTTTTCTCTTTTCTTTTTTTTTTCACTCAACATTGTTTCTGAGTCTGTCCATATCTATACAAGGATCCCAAGTGCAGGATCACATTAAAAAGAGACCTACTTGTATTTCTTTTAACCGATGCTTAATAGTCTATCCTATAAATACACCACATTTTCCTTATTCATTTCTCCATTGATGGACAATTAGGTTATTTCCAAATATCCAGCATTACAAACATTGCTGCAATGAACATCCTTGTACAAATCTTTTTGTGCACATGTAAAAGATCTCATCCAGGGAACATGATTAGAGGTGGAATTGCTATGTCCTAGGAATCTACATCTTCAAATGTGTAGCTCCTGCTAATTTGTTATTCAAAAACTCATAGCAATCTACAATCTCACCAGCCCTTGAGGAAGGCACCATCTTCTCCCCACCTCCAGGAATATCTTCTTTAGATATAGGCTGAGATGGCCTCAGCTTGTGCCAAGAGCTTTCTCTCTCTCTCTCTCTCTCTCTCTCTCTCTCTCACACACACACACACACACACACACACAATTAGCTTACTTTTTTTAAAAAGTTCAATTTAATTCTCTTTAATCACCAGTTGCATCATTTTAAAAGCTAATAATACATCTGCATTCTCCCACCTTGTGATAACTTAATGAATTAGCCACTTGCCCATCAGAAAAGAACCCCTTGAGATAATATGTCAAAGTCACGTAAGGTAGTCTAGCTCACATTGAGTTGATGGATTTAAGGCAAGACCTTAGGCAACAATAATGTTGTTTGGAAGATGAATCTACTCATAAGAGCCCCTCCATGACAAATGACTTACTTGGAGGCTAACTATTTATGAGGTCCAGGTGGGAGAGGTATAAACTTAATTAAAGTTTGAAAACATAATAGAACCAAAGTCAGTGCATCAATTTCTGAGTGTCCTAGCAAAAAGCCAATGATGTCCTTAATAGGTTGGCGATATCTGCTTCTCAGAGCTGTAATATATAGTTATTCAACTTACTCAGTTCCAATTGCTGGTATTGCTCAAACCAATACCACCCCTGCCTCTTTCTTTTCTCTCTATGTCTGCTTATGAGACCAATTTATCTCAGCTGGGGACAGAATTGCAACTGCTTCTATCACACACACTTTACACAGAATCCTAATAAAACTGAGCATAAGGCTGGCTGTCCACCCCCATTCATTAGTGACTTGGGCTATCCATGACTGGGAAATCACATAAACTGTCACTGCCTCGTGTACTGTGGCTCCCAGATGCCTGGAACTCAACGGCAGCGTCCCATAAAAATATTTTAAAGACCTATTCAAATCACAACCCAGGGAACCAAATGCTCCCAAGAAGCCTTAAAATATAAATAAATATAAACAGCTCAGGACAGGGACCCAGATATACCAGCCAAACATTCATTTTGATACACTTCATTACAGTGTGAAGTGATCTGTCTGAAATATAACTTGATAGCTTCGATGGCTCCCTGCTGAGGGAGAAGCTGATTGAAAAGGCTGACTCACTCCCAACATTGTGTCTCATTTAAAGCACATCCAGAAGCTGCTTCATTAAGCAGTGGGGTCATTTTTATAAACAGGTGTCCTTCCTTGGAAGACTTGAGGGAACCAAGAGAAATTTGCATGTTTGTGTGAGGCTAACCCTTGGAAACACACACACACACACACACGTCAGTGGCTATAAAGGACAGGACAGTTGCTGCCATGTGGAAGGTATAGAACATTACGATGTTATCCATCTGTCCCAATTAGGTCAAGTCTCATGAAGCAGAAGGATATACCCTATGACCTTTAAACCCCACAGTCATTCAAAAGCAGTGGTTCTTGCCCCAGGATGCTTTAAAAGATGCCGATACCAAGGATCCGCCCCAGAGCAACTGAGTCAGAATCTCTACAATAAAAACAATGCATCCATATTTTTCAAAAGCTCACCAAGGGCTTCAACTTTGTACCCAAGATTGGGAGACTTGGCCAAAAACCCTAAGAATCTGAAATTCCCTAGACTTTAGCAAAACCAAAGCAACCATTGCCTGGCCTCTTTTTCTAACAAAATAGTGGCTGTTAATATTGCAGTTGCAACTACAAATTTTATCTCGTCTACATGATATTGTTTTTTTTTTTAAAAAAACTGGGAAAATAAAAATAACAGGTAGCTTTTCATGAGAGTTTATTATACATCAGGCATAGTGTTAAGCAATTTTCATACTTTATCTTAGTAAATCCTTACAAAGACCCTAAGAGGTAGATACTCTTACTATCCCCGTTTCATAAATGAATGAGCAGATGCTCAGGGAGATTAAATAATTGTCCTGTAGTCACATTTCAAGCAAGAGGCAGAGCCAGGACCCACACTGGCCCCTGCGAGTTCTGGGTTGTGCTCTTCCCAGCTGTTTTACCGCAGCCAGTCTTTGAAATGTGCAGTTCTCACTTCTAAAGAAAGAGCAGCAATATGTTTCCCCTATCAGATTGTCAGTTCTTGTGAGGAAAATTTAAGGACCTCTCAAACTCTTCCATCAACCCAATGTGTGGCCGCCAATGATTAAGGCACCTCTCTTGTAATACAGTGCTGTTAGGCTCAGACAACCTTGGATAAAAACTTGAGCTTCTCCTGTCCCCATCTATGAGAATTTGGGCCAATTACTTATCTATTATGAAACTCAGTTGCATGATCTGTAGAATGGGGCTAATACCTACCTCCCAAGGGTATGAGGATTCAAAGTAACACTGACCAAAGTTCCTGGCACAAATCAAGAATTAACAAACAGTAATCTCTTCCACTGCAAGTATGTAGCATAGGCACCTAGACTGTGATTGTCAAATTGTATCATTCTTATCTCTAGCATCACCTGATACATTATAGAGTGAGTCTCTTTTTCAAAGTGCTTTCCCATCCATTACTTCATCTTAACCAGTTTACGTTAACTACTCATTGCCGTAGACATGTGATGACTTTTTTTTTAATTCTTATACCCCTCCTATCTCATAACCCCCCAAAGGAGATCAATGATACCATCACAATGGTAAAGTTGTTAATGGATGCAAATTTGCAAGGCCTAATGCATTTATTAATCCCTCATTGGAGTAAACTGTAACAAAACCAGCAGGAGCAATCATTAATTTACATTAATAGCTTTCAGTGTCATTTACCCCAGTGCCTGACATGAAATAGCAATCTGAAACCAAACTATGATGCTGTCCTACATAAGTGAATGTACCACAGCCCTCGAGACCCAGGAGGTGCAGAGTATTGGATATTAACCCTCATGCATTTCAACAAGGGGAAAATCTGTTAAAGCATCCTGGCCCAAAGGAAAATATTCAAACTCCTTACCATGGAACTTCAAGATTCCACCCCCTCCATATTCATCTCAGACCATTCACACCCACCTTTCTTCAGCCAGGTTAGCCTTGATATGATATATAATGTATATTATATATGTTTATAGTATATATTATATAATAAAGTGTCTGAGGAATATATGTGCATATATATGTGAGTGTATGTATGTATATATGTCTGTGCATATACATGTTCCCCAGACACTTTAGGCTTTTTTTTTTAACCTCAGGGCCTTTGCACATGCTGTTAACAATGCCTGAAACACCCCCTCCCCACCCCACCCCTGTTCTTTATATGACAGGATCGTTTTCACCCTATAGATCTCAGATCAAATCTCACCTTGCCAGAGATCTTTCCTGACCACCTTATCTAAGAGACCCTCCCTAGAAACTTATCACTTTATCCTATTTATTTCCTTCACAGCATTTAAAACATCTCAAGTTTATCTTGTTTATAGTTGTTAATTTTATAGTCTAACCTCCCTACACACACACATACACACATACACACACACACACACACACACACACACACATGCTCTAGAGAGCAGGACCTTGTATATTTTGTTCGTTACTCTCTCTAACATTTAGAACTACACCTGGGAACATAGCAGATCCTCAATAAATACTTTTTGAGTATGAGGATGAATAGTGAACCATCTTAACATAAGCAGCTTCTCTCAAAGCCCAAGCATGTTTTTTAAAAGGACCCAGTGCTTTTGCCAGCCTCTACAGGTTAGTATTCCCCAAGGTTATGCCCTTAGACTTTTTCTTCCTTTATCTCAACAGTTTCTCTCTCATTCTCTCCTATGACTTTATCACCTCTGCTGGTGACTGTCAAATCTCTGCCCCCAACAGGTCTGTCGGCAGAGACCTACACTTACACGGAAGATATACCTGAAGTCTGTGTACAAGGAAACCAGAAATCTATAGCTTGACTCAATGAGAAAGTCTTACTCATTAAAGGGGACAGGGAATTACAAATTTACGGTGGAGACCTTCGCTCAGATCTGTGCTCAACCCAATCCCTGTATTAGTCTGTTTCTGTTGCTTATAACAGAATACCTGAAACTAGGTAATTTATAAGAAGATAGAATTTATTTCTTATAGTTTGGAGGCTGGGAAGTCCATGATCCAGGGGACGCATCTGATGAGAACCTTCTTCTGGGTGGGAATGCTCTACAGAGTCCCACATGTGAGAATGTCACATAGTGAGAATGGCCTAAAAGTGAGCTAACCTTCTCATTTTCTCTCCTTTTAAAGCCATCAGAACCACACCCATTACTCCATGAATGAATCAATCCATTCACAAGGGCACAGTCTTCACAATATAATCACCTTTCAAAGGCTCCACCTCTCAAATATCATAATTGCATTCCCCAGCCTCTTAACACTGCTATAATGGGGGTCAAATTTCCAATACACGAACTGTTCAAGGATACATTTAACAAATAGCAGCACCCCCATGGGCCTATGCCTGGAACCTAAAAAAGAGAGAGAGCCCTGAAATTAAATGGGAATAAAAGTTTCACTAGGATATAGGGGTGCGATGGTCTTGGCTTCAAAGTAAAGTTTTATTTAGTTGCAGCCATATTCCTCCATCAAGCAAACAAATAGATCTTTAGCAGACTGAGGCTCAATTTTTATTAAGCCTCATCCCATCCAAATAATGAGCAATTTCTTAATGAGATCCTGCAAACACACCTCCCATGCAAAACTTATGCATCTTTGTATCCTTATCCCCTTACAACTTCTTTTGTCCCTAGCCAGTCTCATAAAGCCCCTTTTCTTTTCTGAAGTCTGTGTTAATAAACATCTGTCCATTAGATCAATCGAGTTCTTACTCCAATCTCCCCTTCAGTTTTTCTTTCTGATTTAGCAAACATTTCAGGTGCTACTTCCTTACTCCTCCTTTTCTTAAGACAACAAATGATTACTACATGAAAGATACAGTAAGATCTAGCATTGATTGAACACATACTAAACACCAGGCACTGTGCAAGACTCATTATGAAATGTATTTCCATACAATCCTCACTACAACTCCTTCAAGGTAAGGATTCAGAGTGGGAATGCAGCTTGCCCAAAGTCCCGCAGGAAATCTGTGGTGCAGTCCAATCTCAAATTTGAATTGTTCTGCTACCAAAGCCCATTATCTTAGTCACCACCCTAAAATGTTCATTACCAGGTATTAACTGGGTAGAGGACTTCATGAAAGAGAATTGATGATCAGTAATACTATTTGGGATGTAATAGCATGACTTCAGCATATTGTTTAGTGCCCACTGAAGAAGGAGCTTGAGGCCCAAACTAACAGGAAACTCCTGGTTGGATTAAATAGAGATGTGCACTCAATATCACAGTGCCCTCAATAGCCTTGCCCTTTCTAGGGTACTCTACCTGGCTTCTGTTTACCAATTAGCTGAACAGCTCTGTATTGCAACAAGGCATAAATGGAGTAATGAATTGAGATGCAGGTTTCATAAAAGTGATTAACTGCTAAATTCCAGTTCAGCTAACAGTTCAATTATCCCATTTTGCATCTCAGCCTTCCATCCAATTCTGCATTCATATAGCCCCAATCACCGAGGCACCTACATCCTCTGCATTACCATTAATTAAGCCATCGCTCTTTCCCGGTAATCTGTCCACCCTTACTCGTGAGCTGGGTTTGCAAATAAGGACGGGAAGAAAAAGCCTTGAGATGCAAACAGAATAGTGCTAGAACAGAAGGTTGGCCCAAAGGCTATTTTAATGACAACCACCCTACACTCACTACCACCTTCATCTGAGGACACAAATGTAGATAAATTCCATGTATCATTCATCCAAAGAAAATGGACAGAGCAAAGTATGGAAAGTGTAGCAGAGACCTCAGCTGAGGCCCTTACTCATCTAAGATGGCCAGTAGAGAGGGATTCAAGCACCCAGAAGGGAGCACTGGTGAAACAGGAAACCATCCAGGACCATGGACAGGGCTCACTATTTGAGCTTGTGAGATGAACTCTAACCTAAAATGTCCAAAAGATAATTATGCCTGCCTTATCCCATCCCTTCCACACACACCCTATACCTGTTCACTCCTGTAAACAAGTTAACAGGGTGTCATCAAGGTAGCAACTACAGTGTTACTACCTGTATCGATCAGGGTTCTTGGTTACAAAAAAATAGAAACAGGCAGGGATTTGTTTAATCAGAAATGGAGGTCCTTCCCCCTGAGGAGCAAGATGGCAACGGGTCTGGAGCAGGTGTGCCAGAGGGCAGAGAATTGACAGTAAAGAACAAACGTAGATAACAATAAAAGAAAATCCAGTATAAGAGCACTAAAATAAGAAAATAAGAAAATTTGACAGATCGAGCCTGAGAAGTGTGCGCTGTGCTGCCAGAGTACTATTTGCATTTCCAAGAGCAACAAAAAACAAATAAATCACTGATCAACTAATCTACAATGAAAAAAAGCAACTACAGTCTCGAGGTTTTAGGGCCGATGCAAAAGAAGATTCCTGAGAGAGCCCCAACCGCGCCAGGAGACCGAGCAGCCCAAGGCAACAAAGGCCAGGAAAGACGGCAGCGGCGACGCAGAGACGGAGAGGAAGGCGCAGGACCAGCCCAGCTCTGGGAGCTTTGTGAGTGACCCCCAGCCCAGCCCCGCTTGGGGGACAAAGGCCCGCCCGGCTCCCGCTTACCACACCAGGCCAGGCACCTTCATCAGCGCTGCCTCCATTTTCTCCAGGGGGGGTGGAGCCGGCCAGCTCAGAACAGGCAAGCCAGCCATCTTCGCTTGGCGCGGCTCCTCACTGAGCCGTGCCACTTGTGTGCCTCAGCGCGGGGCCCCCCGGGACCTGTGGACCGGCCACCAATCCCACTCCACCCACGGATCTCTGATGGGGCTGGTGGCATGGGGAGCCCCCGGCCAGCGTCGGGAGGGCAGGGAAGAGGATCCCGGCCAGACTGTCACTCCACCACACCTGGGGCTTCGGCCCCAGGTAAACTCCCTGCTTCCGGGAGGCAGATACCATCTCTGTGGCCTTCAGTTCAGAAAAACCACAGACTGATTTCTGGTTGGGAGAGGGGTGACCAGGGTGCCCCCAAGCCCGCTTGATCCTGCCGGAGAGCTGACGGCCTGAGGGCACCGAGCCGGCTCATGCCGGGGGAATTCAAAGAGGAACTGTATGCTGTGGGATCCTCCCCTGGGGGGCTCGTGCCCTGGTGTGGGAGATAACTCAACCACACGGGGGGCCGCAATCACTGGGGGGAAGGTGGGAGGCCCAGAGAGGACCTTGACCAGGGCCGCAGGAACGCCCACAGTGTCTGTGGCGGAGGCCTGAGACCCCTTTGGGGCTGGGCGGGGCTGAGA
>NW_007726118.1:0-250 GCF_000696425.1 Galeopterus variegatus | reverse complement strand
AGGGCCAGAACTCAAGGATCAGGGAGAACTCCCAGAGCTGACCAGACAGGAAACTTCTCAGGAAGGCCCAAGTCCTGAGGCAAACACACATATAGAACACTGAGGGCCATCTGAGCAGTCACAGAGTAGGCAAACCAAATTGACAAACACAGCCATACCTTAGTTAGCCAGAGTGCCAAACCTGTGCACAAACTCCCTGCCAAAATGAGTAAACATCCAAAAAAAGATACCAGAAATGCAAAAAACCAAG
>NW_007726117.1:1919124-1979811 GCF_000696425.1 Galeopterus variegatus | reverse complement strand
TCTTTGCGTTGTGTACTTTCTTGATTTTTCATATTTCTGGTGTCTTTTCTTTGATGTTTATTCATTGTGGCAGGGGGTTTCACAGTCCTCAGGTTTGACACTATTGCCTGACTAAGATGTTGCTGGGGTTGCCAATTGGGTATGGCTACCTCAGTGACTACTCAGTTGGCCACTAGTGCCTTGCTTGTGTGGTTACCTTGGGTCTTGGGCCTCTCCAGGGAGCCACCTCTCTGGTCAGCTTGGACTCTGCCGGGCTGCTGGGTGACGGGGCGGTACCGCAGGGTGTCGCTCCTGCTGCTTCTGGTTCCCCCGCTACTGCCGCTGCCGCTGGCTCCACTGCCGCCACTTCCCCCGCTCCCACCGCTACCACTGGTGCTGCTTCCCCCACTGCTGCTGCTGGCGCCGCTGCCGCTGGTGCCGCTTATGCCACTTATGCCACTGCCACTGCCGCCGCCACCGGCTCCTCCGCTGCTGCCGCTACCGCCGATTCCACCGTTGCTGCTGCCTGCTGCAACTCCCCCCAGGTGTTCCAGAGGCGTTACCATTCAGCTTGAGAAGAGTTCTGGAGGCAGCCCCGCCACAGCCCGCAGCCTGCAGCCGCCCGGCTCCCGTGCTCATGGATGCTCCTGAGCGCTCCCTGCAATGGATAAATTTCTGAACACATGCAAATTACCAAGCCTGAACCAAGAAGAAATGGAAAACCTGAACAGAGCAATAACAAGCAATGAGATTGAAGCAGTAATCAGCAGTCTCCCAACAAAGAAAAGCCCAGAACCAATGGCCTTACTGTTGAATTGTACCAAACCTTTAAAGAGGAATTAATAACAATTTTCTTCAAATTATTCAAAGAAACTGAAACAGAGGCCATTCTTCCAAACTCATTCTATGAGGCCAGCATCACCCTGATACCAAAACCAAACAAAGATACAACAAAAAAAGAAAGCTACAGGCCAATATCTCTGATGGACATAGATGCAAAAGTCCTCAACAAAATATCAGCAAACAGATACAAGACTACATCAAAAAATTATATACCATGATCAAGTGGAATTCATCCCAGGGATGCAAGGATGGTTCAACATATGCAAGTCAATAATGTGATACACTACATCAACAAAATCAAGGGCAAAAACCATATGATTATCTCAATAGATGCAGAAAAAAGCATTTGACAAAATCCAACATCCCTTCATGATAAAGACTTAGCAAATTAGGTATAGAAGGAAATTTTCTCAATGCAATAAAATCCATACATGACAAACCCACTGCCAATATCATCCTGAATGGGCTTTTCCCTTAAGAACAGGAAAAGAGCAAGGATGCCCACTCTCACCACTCTTATTTAACATAGTATTGGAAGTACTAGCCAGAGCAATCAGGCAAAAGAAAGAAATAAAGGGCATCTGGATTGAAAAAGACAAACTGTCCCTGTTTGCATATGACATGATCCTATATATAGAAAACCCTAAAGACTCTACAAAAAAAAAAAAAAAAAACCAAAAAACCTCTTAGAGCTGATAAACAGTTTCAGTAAAGTTGCAGGATACAAAATCAACATGCAAAAATCAGTAGTGTTTTTATATTCCAACAACAAACTAGCAGAAAAAGAAATCAAGAAAGCAAGCCCATTTACAATAGTCACCAACCCCCACCCCCCAAAAAAGTAGGAATAAATTTAACCAAAGAGGTGAAAGATCTCTACAACAAGAACTACAAATCATTGCTGAAAGAAATTAAAGAGGACACAAAAAGATGGAAAGACATTCCATGCTCTTGGATTGGAAGAATTAACATTTCGAAAATGTCCATATTACCCAAAGTGATCTACAGATTCAATGAAATCCCCATCAAAATATCAATGACATTCTTCACAGGTTAAAAAAAACCCTAACATTCATATGGAAGAACAAAAGACCCTGATAGCCAAAGCAACCCAGGGGGAGGAGGGAAGCTGTAAATATTAAACTACCTGACTTCAAATTATACTCCAAAGCTATAGTAACCAAACAGCATGGTACTAGCATAAATGCAGACAATGGAACAGAATAGAGAATGCAGAAATCAACCCATGTACTTACAACCAATTGATCTTTGACAAAGGCACAAAGACTGTACTTTGGGGAAAAGACTGCCTCTTCAATAAATGGTGCTGGGAAAACTAGACATCCATATGTAGAAGAATGAAACTAGATCCATACCTTTCACCATATATCAAAATCAACTCAAAATGGATTAAACACTTAAATATAAGGCCCAAAACTATAAAACTCCTAAAAGAAAACATAAGGGAAACACTTCAGGAAGTAGGACTGGGCATAGACTTCATGAATAAAACCCCAAAAGCACAAGCAACAAAAGAAAAACTAAACAAATGGGATTATATCAAACTAAAAAGCTTCTGCACAGCAACAGAAACAATTAATAGAGTGAAAAGACAACCTACAGAATGGGAGAAAATATTTGCAAACTATGCATCCACAAGGGATTAATATCCAGAATATAGGAGCTCAAAGAACTTAACAGTAAAAAAACAAGTAACCCAATTAAAAAATGGGCAAAGGAGCTGAATAGGCATTTCTCAAAGAAAGATATACAAATGGCCAACAGACACATGAAACAATGCTCAACATCACTAAGGATCGGGGAAATAAAAATCAAAACTACACTGAGATATCATCTCACCCATTTAGACTGGTATTCATCAAAAAGACAGAGAATAATAAATGCTGGTGACGATGTGGAGAAAGGGGAACGCTCTTACACTGTTATGGGACTGTAAATTAGTGCAGCTATTATGGAAAATGGTATGGAATTTCCTCAAACAACTCCAGATAAACCTGCCATATGATTCAGCAATCCCACTGCTGGGTGCATACCCAAAGGAATGAAAATCATGATGTAGAAGGGATACCTGCTCTCCCATGTTTATCACAGCTCTATTTACAATAAACGAGAGTTGGAACCAACCTAAATGTCCATCAACAGATGATTGGATAAGGAAAATGTGGTATATACACAATGGAATACTACTCTGCCATAAGAAAGAATGAAATTCTGCCATTCAGTGTATTAGTCCATTTCTGTTGCTTATAACAAAATAGACAGAACTGGGTGGTTTATAAAGAAAAAATTTATTGCTTACAGTTTCTGAGGCTGGGAAGTCTAAAGTCCAGGGAACACATCTGGTGAGGGTCTTGGTCGTGGTGACAGTGACAGCAGAGTATCACACTACAAAATGGCAGAGCAGAGAGAGACTAACCTCTCATGTGCTCTTCTTTGAAAGCCCTCAGAACCACACCCATGACCACCATTTTTAATCCATTCACTACTGCACGGTCCTACAATCCAATCACCTCTTCAAGGCTCCACCTTTCAATTACCGTAATAGGATTTCCCAACCTCAACAGTTACAGTGGGAATTAAGCTTCTCATATATGAACTTTGGGGACACAGTTTAATCAATCCACAGCACACAACAACATGGGTGAACTTAGAGAAAATTGTTAAGTGAAATAAGCCAGGCACAGAAAGAGAAATACCACATGTCCTCACTCATAAGTGGGAGCTCAAAGAATAAACAAATAAATTTTAAAAAGAAAGATGAAACAACTACAATTTGTTGAGCTTTCAAAAGGAGAGAACAGAACTGAGGTTACCAGAGGTGGGAAAGGAAGAAGAGGGTGGTTAGCAAGAAATTGGTAAAATGCCATAAAAAATGATGACGTTGTATATATTGAATATACCAATTATCCTGTTTGAGCATCACATATTGTACACAGGTGTTAATATTCAGTGCTGTACCCCACAGATATATACAATCAATTATATTTCAATAAAAAAATGATTATTTTATTGAAACTTTGTCTTATAATTTTTTAAATTAAGATTTTTTTCCAGTAGGTAATATATTCACAAGTTTAAAAAAATATCAAACGGCCGGCCCGGTGGCGCACTGAATAGTGCGCCACTTGGGAAGCGCGGCAGCGCTCCTGCCCGAGGGTTCGGATCCCACATACAGACCGGTTCCCGCTCACTGGCTGAGCGAGGCGCGGGAGCAACGCCGAGGGTTGCAATCCCGTTGCCGGTCCCCGGTCCGGTACGGGGGCAACACTGAGGGTTGCGATCCGTTGCCGGACACGGAAAAAAGACAAAAAAATAAAAATTAAAATTAAAATTAAAAATTAAAAAATATCAAAACAACAAAAAAGATATACCCTAAGAAGACTTGCCTCTAACACTGCCTATCCCATTTTCTGGCCTAGTAGGTCTCAAAGTGTGACCCCCTGACTGACAGCATCAGCACCCCTGAGAACTTGTAAGAAATGCGAATTTGGGGGCTCCACCCTAGAGCTACTGAATCAGAAGCTCTAGGGATAGGAGACAGCAACTTTTGTTTTATTTTTTTATTTTTTTAAATTTTTTAAAAAGATGACCAGTAAGGGGATCTTAACCCTTGACTTGGTGTTGTCAGCACCACGCTCACCCAGTGAACAACCAGCCATCCCTATATGGGATCCAAACCCGTGGCCTTGGTGTTATCAGCACCACACTCTCCCGAGTGAGCCACGGGCCGGCCCCAGCAACTTGTGTTTTAACAAGCCCTCCAGGTCATGCTGATGCCTGCTGAAGTTTGAGAACCGCTGCCCTAGTCTAATCAGCAGACATTTCTCTTAGATTCTTATGTATCCTTCTAGTGTCTCTCTTCTCCATTCTGACACAATTACTATTCTGCACCTTCATTTTATCACTTAATATATGCCAGAGATCTTTCCACGTATGTTCGAAGTTCACTATTTTCTGTACGTTTCTATCACGTCATTGTGTGGATGCACCATAAAATATTTAACCAATTCCCACTCAATGACTGTAGGTTATTTCCATCTTTTGCTATCACTATTTGCTATTAGCACAGTCACAAACCTTGTGCATGTGTCATTTCATATTTATGCAGGTCTGAGGATGAATTCCTTCAAGTCAGATGTGGGATTAAAAGATAAATGCGTTTGGCAATTTCATAGATGTTGTCAAATTTCTGTTCGTAGAGGCTGTTTCCCATCTGCAACTGAGGAGAACGTTTTGTTTCACCACAAACTCACCAACCTAACGTGTTGGGATTTTGCCAATCTGTTAGGTAAAGAATTATAGCCTAGCATAGTTTCAGTCTATATTTATCTTACTTTGAATGAAGTTGACCATCTTTGCATATGTGTAAGGGCCATCTGTATTTCTTTAACTGTGAACTGCCCTTTCATGTCTTTTGCACTTTTTTTTCCCTTTTAGACTGATGATATTTTCTTCCTCTATTTCTAGAAGCTTTTTATATATTAGGAGATTAATCCTTTGTGAGCTGAATACTTCTTCCCACTTTGTGTAGTCTTTTGACTTTGCTATAGAAGTTTTTGTCCTAGTTTAATTTTTAATTTTTAGTAATGTTTTCTACCTAAAATTTCATTCTTGAAAATATGAATTTAGTAACTCATCCAAATCTATTATAAGGCTCACCCTCAAGGAAAAGGCACCCCTGTTTCCTTTCCCCTCCAGACTTCTCTGGGAGGGCACCTGCATACCAGGATACCACGGTCCCCTGAGGACCAGCCACAGGGATTGGAGAGAGCCAGGTGGCTGAGGCCCACTGGCTTTGTGGCCCCAGCCAAATGACCCCTACCCTGTGGAATCTGAGGGAGCATTGCCCACCCCCACTGTGGGAACAGAGAGTGGCTGAGGACTGGGTCTTCTTGCTCTCACGGGCTACTCTCTGGCCCAGGACCTTGGACCCAGACCAGGCTTCCCACACCCCATTGTCGGGCATCCACTATGCCTGGGCCTCTGCTCACACCTGTGCAGATGCTGTTCCCTTCATCTGGAGTTCCTCTCTATACCTGTTCTTGGAAGCTGGGCCCTCAGCCAGCCTCTTGAGGCAGGGGACCCAGGGTGGGCCCTTGTCACTTCCAGATCACAGCCCCTCTGCTCCGTTGGTCCTGGTGAGTCCAGAGATCCTCACAATTTGAGCCAACTCAATCCCTCCAATTAGGAAGCCCCCTACAACCACAAAATCCACTATGAGCCCCAAATAATCTCTCTCTCTTTGGAGTTTCTAGAAGGAGACAGAGGAGGAGAAGAAAAAATAAACTAATATTTACATTGTGCACATTTGATCATCAAACCTACCCCAATGTAGCTGGTGTGACATGAATCCCCATTGGAAGGATGAGGAAACTGAGGCCCAAAGAGGAAAGGTGATTTGCTTATGGTCATATAATTAATAGCGATCCAGGTCTAGAACAATAACAAGAGTAGTAACAGTAATAGCTGGCAACTACTGAAAGCTCACTACAGGCCAGAAACTGCTAAGTGTATTTTACATGTGATGCTATTTAATGCCATCCCTGTGACTGAAGAACTGTTATCAGCCCCACTAGTTACTGTTGAGGAAACTGAGGTCCTGAGGGGTCAGGTGACTTGCCCAATGTCACCCTGCTGAAGGATTCACACCTAGGTCCTCTTTGCTCCTCAGTCTCCTGTACCAAGTACCAGAGCTCAGAAGGGAGAGGAAAGAGCAAAGAGATCACCACACGCCCATTCCCACTCCCCTTCCCCTGCCAGCTCTCCTGGCTGCTCCATGTGGATCTAAACTCTTCTCTACAGAAGCCAAGTTCTCTGATTTTTCTGTCACACAAGTAGAGTAAGAAGAGCTGGGTCCAAATCCTGGCTCTGCTACTTACTGGCTGCGTGCCCACGGGAAAGCTGACTTCTTTAGGCCTGAGCATTCTCATTTGTAAAATGATGAGGATAATAATTTCCTCATGGGGTGGCTGTATATATAGACTGGATGAAATCATGTATGCCCACGACGTGGCACAGAGTAGGGCTGAATAAGTGGGTTTTCTCTGGGTGTGTTGGCTGAGCCCAAGGCCTTCCTGCACATTGGGGGAGGTTATTTCTCTCAGGGCGCAGGGGTCCACTCTCTTAGCCCAAGAAGGTTATTCAGCATCAACCATTGAGGAGGAGGCGCTCTCCCCTTAGCTGGGTGGGGGATGATGTCTGGGCAGGGAGAAGTCTCACGTCCACTCACCCGACAGGTGCAACTGCGTCAGGGTCTGTTTAGAACATGGCTACACATGCCGTTCTGCTGAGTCCAGGTCCGACTGCAGGAGACCAGGCAATGGCATGTTTTTGTGCTTTATGTTCCACATACGTGGAAGTAGAGTACCTTAGAAAAGAAATCTGGAACCCAAAACACTCAGCTTTACATTCCTCCAGGACATACATCTGCTTCGATTTGAATACTGTCTGGCTTTGAAAGGAAGAAACTTCTTTCTCTGTTGTGTTTTTGCTTCCTCATACCAAGCAACAAATGACATGAGTAATCTCTTAAAAATTGTCAGTGTTCTCTGGCATCCCAAGGAAAAGATGCTGCCTACTCAATTAGCATGTCTTCAGATTAGTCACATAAAGATGTGAGCCTGGCTAAGATGAAGGTGGAGGGAAAGGTGCTATGCAAAGAAGCTGTGTTTTAGACAGCATTCATTATCTCAGCAGATCGAATTTTCCAAGTATACAGTCCCTGAACTTTCTGTCTGAAATATATTATATCAGACAAATAAGCTTTAAGGGAAAAAATATTGCTAGAGATAAAGAGGATTATTACATAATAATAAAACAATCAAATCACATGGAAAACTTGTATGAAACCTAATAACACAGCCTTAAAATATGTAAATTACAAATCAAGAGGATTTGGGGGAGAACAAGACAAATCTGCTATTATAGCGGTAGGTTTTAATATGCCTCAGTTGGTAATTGATAAATCAAGCAGACCAAGAAAAAAAAATCAGTACAGATATAGAAGATTTTAGCTAATGGATTCTCAAGTTTGATCTAATGGATATAACATATAGCACTGCAGCTATCATTTGCAAAATGCACATTCTTTCCAAGTGCATGTGGAACATTCATGAAAATTGAACATCATAAAACAAGTCTCTATGACTTCAAAGGATCACTATCATATGTTCTCATTTTCTGACCACAATAAGGTTATCAGAAACCAATAAGAAGGTTTTTAAAAGCTGGTGCTGGAACAATTGTTTATCTTCATGCAAAAAGATGAATTTAGATTCTTAACTCACACGACACACAAACATTAATTCAAAATGGATCATAGACATAAATTTAAGAGATAAAACAATGAAGCTTTTTGAAGAAAATAGGTGAAAATCTTCTTGACCTTTGATTAGTCTTAGACATGACACTAAAAACATGATCCATAAACAACAACAAAAAATTAATAAACTGGACTTAATCAAAATTAAACACTTTAAAAGAAACTGTTAAGACAATGAAAAGATAAGCTACGGACTGGAGAAAATATTTGCAAATTATAATTCTGATAAAGTTCTTGTATCCAGAATATATAGAATTCTTACAACTCAATAATTAGACAACCTAATTTTTAAAATAAGCAAAAGATTTAAATAGACATTTTACCAAAGAAGACATATAAATGGGTAATAAGTACATTAAAAGATACTAAACATAATTAGTCATAGAAAAATGCAAATTCAAACCACAATGAGATACCACTTCATGCTCATTAGGGTAGCTGTAATTTAAAAAACAGACAATAATAACCATGGACAAGGATATGGAGAAACTGGATTCTTTATACGTTGCTGGCAGAAATATAAAATGGTGAAGCCATTTTGGAAAACAGCCTGGCAGTTTCTTTAAAAGTTAAACATAAATTTATCAAACAACCTAGTAATTCAACTCATAGGTACTTACTCAACATAAGTGAAAACATGTGTTCACGGAAAGGCTTGTACATGAATGTTCATAGAAGCATTATTCATTAAAGATGAAATGTGGAAACAATACAAATGTCCATCAACACCTGAGTAGAAAAGACAGAAAGTATATATCCATAAACGTAATACTATTCAACAGCAAGGGGCATTAACTACTCATACGTGCTACAAACATGCATGAACCTCAAAAGTATTATGCTAAGTGAAAGAAGTAAAATGAAAAAAAGACCACATTTTGTATGATTCCATTTATGTAAAATGTCCAGGAAAGGAAAATCTATGGAGACAGAAAGCATATTAGTGTTTTCCTGGGGTTGAGGTGAGTATATAACCTATTGAGTCCCCTCCATTTGCTTGTTGTAAGAACTTCAAAAAAAATTGTGGTTGTTATATCTTCCTCTCCCCCCCCCGTTTTGTTGTTGTTGTTGTTGTTGTTGTTGTTGTTGTTTGTTTGTTTTTGTGTGTGTGTGTGAGAGTGAGTGTGTGTGTGTGTGTGTGTGTGTATGTGTGTGAAGCTCAAGAAAACTTTAAAAAAAACATAAAAAGATAATTAGGAAAATTAATGTTGGGAAGTTAAGAAACATACATAATTATACATAATATATAAAAATAATAAAAAATCATGGCCAAGTATGTTTATTCCTGTTATATAAGATTGGTAAAATGTTTAACAGTTATTTAATGTAATTCACCACATTAACAAATTAAAACAGAAAAATAATTTAATAAAATTCAACACCAAAAAAGAAAAAAGAAAAAAGAAAGCAAAATCCTTTTAACAAACTAGGAAGAAAAGAGGACTTCCCTAATCTGATAAAGAGTATCTACAAAACACCCTATAGCAATAACAATACTAATGGCAAAATGTTGAAAGTACTCCTCTTAAGATCAGGACCAAGACATGAGTGCTCCAGATCATGATTTTTTTTTTTTTTTTTTTGTCTTTTTGTCTTTTTTTCGTGCCCGGCAACGGATCGCAACCTTCAGTGTCACGCCCGTACCAGACCGGGACCGGCAACGGGATCGCAACCCTCGGTGTTGCCCCTGCTCCTCGCTCAGCCAGTGAGCGGGAACCGGTCCGTATGTGGGATCCGAACCCTCGGCGGGAGCACCACCATGCTCCCAAGCGGCGCACTGTAGCAGTGCCCCACCGGGCCGGCCCCATGATTTTTTTGTTTGCCTTTGTACTGGAGGTCTTAGGCAGGGCAGCGAGGCAAGAAACAAACAAACAAATAAATAACAATATATGGTGTAAGAATTGAAGTGGAGAAAGCAAAGCTATCATTATTTGCTGATGATGTGCTTGTCTACATAGAAAACCTCAAGTATAAGAGAATTAGTAAATCAACAGGATACAAAATCAACGTGCAAAAAAATTAATTTTATATCTATACACCAGCAACAAACAGAAAATGCAATAAAACAGGATACTATTTAGAATAGAATTTTTAAAAATAAGGTATATAGGAATAGATTTTAAAATGTTTAACACTTTTATGGAGAAAACCAAGAAAACTATGAAATCAAGATTTGAATAAACGAAAAAATATGCTGTGTTTATAAATTGGAAGATTTATTATCATAAAGATGTCAAATCTCTCAAATTGATAAATAAATTCCATTCAGTTACAATAAAAATCACATTTTCCCCCTGTTGGGCTGGGTCACAGACCCTTCAAACCTGTCCTGTGCAGGTAACAAGCTAGGTAGTTGGAAAAAGATTCCAGGAGCCTTTGGCAAGGTTGACGTGCTTTATTTGGACGTGAGCTCAGCCCCACAGTGGATCAGATCTGTTGTCTTTTATGCTAGAGTCAGATAAGCAAGGCACACATGGGTGCACATGTGCAGTTATGCCACTCTTACATAACGTATTTACAACAGACATGCTGGGTCATGCTCAGCTGGATGTAAGGTGAGGGAGCCTGACCATTCTGTCCCCATTTTCCTCACACCCCCTGAAACTTATCATTTTTTTTCCCAAAATGTTTTGTAGCCTTTATTGAAGACCAATACATTCCTGAAGAAGAAGTAGAAGAAGATAGGAGGACTGGCCTTGCAAAGTGTCAAAAATTATCATAAACTAAAAGTAACAAGCAGAGTGGTATTGACAAAGGTATAGATAAGCCAACCAATGAGAACCCAGAAACAGACCCAAACGTATACAGAACTTGACTTTACTTCAGAACAGCCATTTTAGTTCAAGGTGAAGGTAAAAGGGACCTTAGCCAGAGATTGGCCATCTTTGGGGTAACTAAGAACAAGCAGAAAATTTCAGTTAGCCATTAACTTGGGAACTGATAATTATCAGTTCCTGAGGTTAGTAGAGGAAATAAGAAACTGACCGTATGGCTGAAAGTGACCAGAGATGAAACTGCGCCCCAAAAGTATCCATCTCGAAGGTTTATTTCTGTTTACCACTGATTACACCCTCTTATACTGATTTACTTTAGTTGTTGTGCACCTACAATTTAGGATTGAAACTAAGTTTTCTTGTTTTTCTTACCTCCTTAATCAACTGCAAACAGAGATTGAAATACAGGAGAAGGCAAAGCACCCAGTCCATCGTGGGACCCTGACATCTGACTCAGACCCACTACTGATACCATGACCAGCCTCCCCCTTTTTCCTGCAAGACAAAACCCTTATCTCACCTTCCCGCCTCTTCTACTTTGTAAGCCCCTGAACAGGCCTCAGAAGGTGGGATGATTTTAGCCTGGTCATCCCCCAGATGCTGGTTATCTGAATAAACCTTCCAATCCTTACACCAACTTTTGGACTTTCGAGTCATTTGTTTAATGCGAGACGGCAAGCCAAGCCTGGTTGCCAGTAACAAAAGTACAGCTTTTTTCAATATGTGGTACTGGGACAATTAGCTAACCTTAAGGAAAACATATTAGACTCTTGCATCAGTCTTTATCCATCTTGAATAAAAACCTACAAAAGAAAAGTAAAAGTATACAACTCTTAGAAATTTACATAGAAGAGTAACTTTTTAGGGTAAGGAATGTTTTTAAAACAAGATACAAAGAAACAAATCATAAAGAGAAAGATTGATACATTCAATTCATTAAAAGTTATAACTTCTGTTTATCTAAAGACATCATAGATAAGCCATAAACAGGGTTATACATAAAAATGAGAGTATATATGATATATATGATAAAGATTATATAAAGAATATCTAAACATCTATAAAAAAACCAAACAAGGGCCGGCCCGGTGGCGCACTGCTACAGTGCGCCACTTGGGAGCGCGGCAGTGCTCCTGCCGAGGGTTCGGATCCCACATACAGACCGGTTCCCGCTCACTGGCTGAGCGAGGTGCGGGCGCAGCACCAAGGGTTGCGATCCCGTTGCTGGTCCTGGTCCGGTACGGGCGCGACACTGAGGGTTGCGATCCGTTGCCGGACACGAAAAAAGACAAAAAGGAAAAAAAAAAAAAAAAACCAAACAACCCAATTAAAATTCAGCAAAAGAAATAAACAGCAGTTTCACCGATGAAGAAGTACAGATGGCTCGCAAACATATTAAAATAAATTCAGGCCGCTCCTCTGCCTGCACGAGCGGAGCAGTCGCTGCCACTGTCACTGCCACCGCCACCGGCTCTGCCCCCACCCTCCATGGCGCAGATCCTCCCCATCCACTTCCAGGACCACTTCCAGCTCCAAAACGTTGGAATTAATCCAGCCAACATTGGATTCAGCACACTGACCATGGACTCTGACAAGTTCATATGTGTCCGAGAGAAAGTTGGCGAGCAAGCACAGGTAGTAATTATTGACATGGGTGATCAAATGGCTCTGATCAGATGGCCTATCTCTGCAGAAAGTGCCGTCATGAACCCAGCCTCTAAGGTGATAGCTCTGAAAGCTGGAAAGACACTTCAAATCTTTAATACTGAGATGAAGAGTAAAATGAAGGCTCATACTATGGCAGAAGAGGTCATTTTCTGGAAATGGATCTCTGTGAACACTGTTGCCTTGGTGACTGAGACCACAGTCTACCACTGGAGCATGGAAGGTGACTCTCAGCCCATAAAGACGTTTGATAGGCACCCCAGTCTAGCAGGGTGCCAGATAATCCACTGCCGAACAGGTGAGTACCAGAAGTGGCTGCTCCTCATTGGCATCTTGTTGGGCCTTAAAAACTAACGCCACCTTAAGTGACATTACAAGCGGTGCCATTATGGGCCCACAAGGGCATATTAACGTGGCAGCCTAAGATGGCACCGGGAGGAAGTAGGGTGGGGTTGTCTGCGGGAACCTTGCCTTAGCCCTTATTGAACACCGTGTGGTTGCAATAGCTACGCATTGAGACAGGATGCAGGCCCTTGACCTTTAAGCTGATAGGATTATGTAAAAAGCCTCCCTTCCCCATTTGCCTTTAAAAGCAAGTGCTTGTGTGATAATAAACGGAACTGCTCGACAGAACCCCCGCCATGTCTGAGTGTCCTTTAACCGGGCTGTTTGGGGCCGGCGGCTGTGCTCACCTCTCTTCACGGCTCTCTTCCCCCGTCTCCTTCCAAAGGGGACAGGAGGCAAAGAGTAATCCAGGCCATTCGCTCGCCCACCAAAAGGAACGAGGCTAGGGCTGTTTGGGTCAGCTGGCGGCGGACCCGACAGCATCTCGGCTCAACAGTGTGGTAGAATGGAACAAGTGCTACCAGAATGTTGAAGATGGCCTGCCATGAAGACTGGAGGCCGGGAGACTAGCTGACAGGCAGATACAGGAATAAAGCCATATAGTCTGTTCTGGAGTAGAGACGTATGAGAAAGATGAAGAAGCAGCAAAGAGGGAAGGAGTATTTCTCTCCACATTGGGGGTCTCTTCCACTCTGTAACCTCTAGGAGAAATGAGGCATGTGTGACTTAGATAGAGGCAGTGGCATTAGAGGTGTACAGGAGAAGCAAGACTTGAGACTTTGGTTTATTTCAGCCTGATAAAAGGCATCTGCAGAAAACACAACTTGTTACTTAATGGTGGACGACTGAAAGCTTTTTCACTAAGACCAGGAACAAGACAAAGATATCCACACTTACTACTTCTGTTCAACACTGGACTGGAGGTTCTAGCCGGGGCAGTTGGGCAAGAAAAAGAAATAAAAGGCATCCAGATTTGAAAGGAAGAATTAAAATAATATCTGCAAATGACATGATCTTATGTATTGAAAATCCTAAGAGATCCAATAAAAAAATATTAGAACTAATAAAAAAGTTCAGCAAGGTTGCAAAATGCAAGATCAATACACAAAAATCACTTTGTTTCTACACACTTGCAGGGAACAATCAAAAATGAAATTAAAGACCGGCTCCCGCTCACTGGCTGAGCGAGGCGCGGGAGCAGCACCGAGGCTTGCGATCCCGTTGCCGGTCCCCGGTCCGGTACGGGGGCAACACTGAGGGTTGCGATCCGTTGCCGGACACGGAAAAAAGACAAAAAAAAAAAAAAATGAAATTAACAAAACAACTTTGTTTGCAGTAACATAAAAAAGAATAAACTACTTAGGAATAAATTTAATAAAGAAGCACAAAACTTATACTCTGAAAACTACAAAACATTGTTGAAAGTGAGTAAAGAAGATCAAAATAAATGGAAAAACATCCCATGTTCATGCATCAGAAGACAATATTTTTAAGATGGAAATACTCCCCATATTGATCTACAAATTCAACATGATCCCTCTCAGAATACCGGCTAGGTTTTCTGTAGAAATTGACAAGCTGATCCTAAAATTCATATAGAATTGCAAGAACTCAGAAAAGTCAAAACTATCTTGAAAAAAGAACAGGGTTGTTGAAGTATTTATACTTCCCAATTTCAGAACTTGCTACAAACCTATAGTAATTAAGACAGTGTGGTACCTACATAAGAATGAACATAACAGATCAAAGGAATAGAATCTAGAGTCCAGAAATATACCTTTGTATGTATGGTAACTGATTTTTTTTTAAGCTTCCAAATCAGCTTTAATGGTTTGTGAACAGGATATGAAAGTTAATTTTCTGATTAAATGGAAAGAAAACCTATTAAGAAATATCAAAACCTAGCCATAGTGTCAACTTGGAAAACAAACATCTTTAGATATACACAAGATTATCTCTATGATGAGTTATGAACCTATTTTTCTGAACCAAAATAATATCAGTGGAGTTTAAATATAATATTTTTACATTAGGTTTTTTAATTGACATAAAAATTGTATATATTTATGGTTTATAACATGATTTTGAGATATGTGTATATTGTGGAATGGCTAAATTGAGCTAATTAACATGTGCTTTAGCTCACATACTTATTTTTTGTGGTGAGATCACTTAAAATCTTTTGGTGATTTTCAGGTGTACCATATGTTGTTATTAACTATGGTCACCATATTGTACAATAGATCTCTTGAACGTATTCCTTCTGTCCAATTAAATTTTGTATCTTTTTTTTTTTTTTTGTCCTTTTTGAGACCAGCTGCACCGTGCTCAGCCAGTGAGCGCACTGGCCATCCCTATATAGGATCTGAACCTGCGGAGGGAGCGCTGCTGCGCTCCCAGCGCCGCACTCTCCCGAGTGCGCCATGGGCTCCGCCCTAAATTTTGTATCTTTTTTTTTTTTTTTTTGTCCTTTTTGAGACCAGCTGCACCGTGCTTAGCCAGTGAGCGCACTAGCCATCCCTATATAGGATCTGAACCTGCGGAGGGCGCGCCGCTGCGCTCCCAGCGCCGCACTCTCCCGAGTGCGCCATGGGCTCGGCCCTAAATTTTGTATCTTTTACAGTCAAAATAAATAAATTCAATCTCAGTAATCAGGGAAATGCAAATCTACTACAATGGAATACCATTTCGTACCTACCAGGTTGGCAAGAGTTAAAAATTATCAATACCAAGTGTCGATAAGCATGTGGAGCCATGGGAACTTTTTCATACATTGCAGATGAATGTATCTATTGATAAAACTAATTTGAAAAGCAATTGGCATTACCTAGCAAAGATGAACATCTGTATAACCTATGACCTAGCAATTCCATTGCTATGTATGTAATCTAGAGAGACTTTTACATTTGTATATTAGTGTTTGAGAATGTTCATAGCAGTATTGTCCGTAATAATCAAAAATTATGAAAAACACAAATGTCCGTCAACAACAGATGATAAATTAATATTCCATTCATATCATAGAATGCTATATAGCAGAGAAAAAATGTTTTGCTGCACTCAGCATTGATGAATCTCAAGAGCATGATGTTGAATGAAAAAATTCAATGTGATTCAATTTACATAAGCTCAAAGAACAGGCAAAAACTAATACTCATATATCAAAATCTGTCAAGAAAAGCAATGGAATGATAAAATACAAAATTTGGAATAGGGTTACTTTGGGGAGGGAAAAAAAGAAATAGAATAAAGACTCCTCTTTTAAATAGTCAGCACAAGATAGTTAAAACCTGTGTTTTTAATTGCAGCGTTCCTAGATTTTATTGATCATAGCTTGGGGCTAAGGGAAGCACACAGCCCTCTGCCTGGGCAACATTACTCTGACCTATACCCGCTTCCAAGAGTTTGGATGCTGTCAGTGGCAAGGGGGCCCAGCCAGGCTTACCAGTTCCAAACAGGAGCCAACCCCTGACCTTGACTTCTTGACTCCTGAGCTACTGGCTAAAGATTCTTAGCACTATTGCCCAAATTGTCTTCCTCAAGTGCCACATTCACCATCAATCAGTCAATCGATCAATGCATTAGTAAGCCCTGGACTTACCAGTGAGAAAAGATGAGATTTAATTACAGTTCAATGCCAGCTCACTTTTTGATCCTGGGTAAGTTCCTTTCCTTTGCTGACATCTCTTCCTTCCTCTGTTAAACACTGCATGGTCTAGATCAGAGTTACTTGGCCCTTTTGAACACATACCCTCCTTGGCAGAACAGAAAAGTTTCCTAATCCCCAGAGATGATGTGGACCCTATACAGGAACATTCTCTTCTTCCCCTACATTGGGAATTTGGGGGGGCTGGTGGGGTTAGGTAGAAACAACTCCACTAGCCCAGAAGTTTCTCTTCAGCTTCACTCTGTGGTTCATGGAGTAAAAGAAGAGGGGGTTTGTGTTTATTTTCCAAAAATAGAATTATAGTATTGAATATGGTTGCTGTTTTTTAAAATAAAATGTAATTTTATTAATAATTTTTTTACATTCTAGGATGTTGTTGCAAAGCAGTTGGGAGGGACGAGGAGAAGAGATGGGGAAGGCAATGGGATGGAAGAAGGAGGAAAGAGGAGGGCTGGGATTGAGGCCTGTGGCACCCCCCTCATTCCCACAGGGAAGACTGGGGGGCTTCCAGTGGTGGCTTGGTCATTGCCGGGCTGGGTGTGCATGTCAAGGAAGTGTGGCAAAAGCCCTTGCCCCCTTCACTCCAGGTTGGGAACCTGGGGCCCTTCTTGCTGCGTCTCAGTGGTCATTGCTGGGCTGGTCGCACATGTCAGGGTGCATGGCTGAGGCCCTCATCCCCCACCCTCAGGACTGGTTGTGGATGTTGAGGGGCATGGCTGACGCCCCTGGCCCTACCCCTTTTTTGGGAGCCCATGGGACTTCCAGTCCTTCTAGGTGTTATAGTTGTTCTTTGGTGAAATGAGACCTTTACTAGTTAATATCAAACTTTGTCTCTGGTTGTGGGTATTTTGTTTTTTCTTTCAGTTCTGTGTTGGATTATTTGCTGTTCCCATCATTTAAACACTGTGGTGGAACTAATTTGTTTTCCTTTGCTTACTTCTAAAATGGGGGAACTTCCTGTGGGGACCAGTACTTGAGCTGTGTGGTTGAGCTAAATTGCTGCTTTGCTGCTGATTCCCTAGGGAAGGCTTTTTGTGCAGCTCAGGTTTTAATGGTTGACTTTATAGGTACTTCCAGCTCTTGTGAGATTTGGTGCACCTAGGTTGTATAGAAACTCTGGTCTGGGCCTGAGTCTTTTCATCAAACTGAACCCCATGAAGTTCTATATTCCTGACCAGTCTCCTCTGAGTGGTCCTACACTAATTGGGGGGCAGATCAGCTGTCCTTGCTGTGCCTCAGTGTTCCCCTGGTGGGCCCCTCTCCCCCACCACCCATGCTGCAAACACTTCCCATGGGATGGGCCATGCTCCAGTCCCTTGCAGTGACTCACCAGCCTCTGAGTGGCTCCTTTTTTTCAATTGTTGTGTCTCCTTGCTCCTATATGGGTCCACGGGATCCCTGTTAGTGGTCTTGCTGGCCTGGGGGCCACCAAGGCCCTCTTCTCCCCTGCCACCTCCAAGCAACTTCATCTGAAGGCCACAGCCGTAGCTTTTGCCAGCTCCTGCTCCATGCGCTCAGCAGCTCCAGCCTGGAAGCAGCCACGACTCAAAACAGTCCAAGTGGTTTTTTTCCTTCTCTCATCATGGCTTCTCCCACCTTCATGCACACCATAGGTCTCTCCTCCTCCTTCTCTGAGCTCTAGCAGCCCCAGCTTGGCTGCCATTGCTTTTTTATAGTTGTAAATTGGTTGATTTGTGGGAGAGAGTGACCCTGGAGACTGTCTATTCACCATCTTGACTGGAAGTCTCTGGATATGCTTTTTAAAACAAAATCTCCCTCAGAGGTTCTGCAATGCCCCCAGGATTGTGCTGCACTAACTCCCTCCCAGAGCTGAGAATCCCTTAATTAAATGACCAGTCTGTGGTTGTGCCCAGCTTTGGTGTCTAGTCTGGGCATCTGAGAAGGCTCAGGAGGGGAGGTTAGTGAGCTGCTCACCCTAGCCCCTCATTCATGTCCTATGAAGGCCAGAGATTCTCCATTACCACTGCAAATCTCCTTTTAGCTGGGCTCTCACTGAAGGAGTCCACCAGCCAACAATCTGTGCCATCTCTCCTTGTAGAACCAGCCCCTGGCTCTGCGAAGGGGAAATCACCCACAGGCATGTGTGATGATGTGGATGGACCTGTGAAGGGCCTTTCCTGGTGGCCAGTCCACAGCAGGATATTCCTTTTTCAGTGGTCACCACCCTAACCCTGGCACTGGGGTGGGTGGGCACTGTGAGAGAATGGCTGTGAAAGAGATTGTTGAGGGCCTGTAGCCCAGTGCCCTTCTCCCCTCACACTATCCCATCAGTTGTTTGAATCCCTTCTCCACATGTCCCCAAGACATCACTTAGCTTTTGTTTGTACTTCTTGGGAACAAGGAGTTTACTACCTCCAGAGGTAGCCCATTCCATCTTTAATCTTCTCTGGTTGTCATATCCTGAAATGTTGTGCACTTAGGCATTAGACATAGTGACATGGTGAGAGGAGGGAAGGTCAAAGAACTTTTAATAAATTGCTCCTTTTGCTTAAGCTATTTTTTTTATTTTTTAACTGGTAAGGGGATCGCAACTCTCGGCACAGTGTTGTCCGCACCATGCTCAGCCAGTGAGCACGCCGGCCATCCTGATATAGGATCCGAACCCGTGGCCTCGGAGCTACCAGCACTGCACTCTCCCAAGTGAGCCACGGGGCTGGCCCTTGCTTAAGCTTTCTTGATTGGGGTCTGTATTCGTCCGTTTCTGTTGCTTATAACAAAATACTTGGAACTGGGTACTTTATAAGAAAATGAAATTTATTGCTTACAGTCTTGGACGCTGGGAAGTCCAAAGTCCAGGTAACATATCTGATGAGGGTCTTCTTTGGTGGTGGATTCAGTGACACAGGGTATCACATTGCAAGATGGTGGAAGCAGAGAAAGAGACGCTCATGTGCTCTCCTTTTAAGGCCCTCAGAACCACATCCATGACCACCATTATTAATCCATTCCCTAGTTCACCATCCTCAGAATCTAATCACCTCTTCAGGGCCCCACTTTTCAGTTACCATAATAGGATTTCCCACCCTCAACAATTACAGTCGGGAATGAAATTGGGCAGACACAATTCAATCCAGGGCAGGGGCTTTATATCTTGCAACCATCTATTGAGCAGTACCAAGCTCTGTATTAATTATTTTTCATGTAAGATTCCATTTAAACTTTCCCAGACCCTGTGAGTTAGGTATAATTAGCATCCTCATTGCATAGATGAGGAAACTAAGATTGAGAGTAGTGAGGCCTGAAGGTCACACCACTAGTTTTCAGCGGAGCTGGGATTGAAATCCGGGTCTGCCTGAGACCAAAGCCCATGCTCTCCACCACTGTGCTGTCCAGGCTTGCACCTCATTGCAGTTTCAGGAAGCAAGGAGTCATCTTTGAGTTGATAAAGCCGAGGCTTAGAGAGGTTAAATGACATCCCGAGATGTCTCCTCCTGACTCATTCACACTCTGCCCAGACTTCCAGCGCTTTGGCCCACTCTCATCTTTACTTTTTCCAGAAACCAGGGCTGAGTCCATTGCCTGTTTAATTCCTTAATCTGATTCCCTAACATTTCTGGTCCCAACTCCCCAATACCAGTCTTTGTCCAGTCATTGGCCATGGTGGCTCTGCTGACAGCCGTCCTGTGTCCCCCATCCTACCTTGCCCATTCAGCAAACACTGACCTCAGCACCATCCCAAAGGAAAGGAGCCTCTGGAAAGAGGCAGCAGGTGACCCCTGCCCCTACCTGGAGTGAAACAGAGATGCTGGTGGCTGTGTTTCTTCCACATGGAATACAGCAGTAGTGGAAACAGGCTAGAGAAAGAATAATGTAACACAAACGTCACCGTGAAACGTAAGCTCTATCAGAGCAGGGATTACTGTCTATTTCTGTTTATTGCAGTATACTGTGTCTAGAATATGCCTATCACATGGTAATAAATAATGATATCACATAGTAGCATGTATATAAATAGTGTTTACTATGATCAGACCACTTTCACACATGTAATTCATTTACTCCTCATAACAACACTATAAGGTAGAATCTTATTATCCCCTCACTCCGTATGAGAAAACTAAAACTGAAATGCAGCGTAAATTGCCTAAAGTCACACAGATAGTTGGTGAAGGAGCTGGAATTGAAACACAAGTCATTTGGTTCCAGATCTGTGCTCTTAAATCACTACTCTATACCACCTCTCAGTATATATATGTTGAATGAAGAATGAATGGATGAATGAATGAGGCATGCAGACAGGAAAGCCGGTGAGAGAGAGAATTCTAACAATGCAGCCCCTACTTCAGATGGCCTGTGCAGTTCCTTTCTCCTCTTGCCCTTGGATTCTGTGCAACCCTTGCCCACGCAATCTTATAAACAAGACTGGTTTCATGGGCATATGACCTGTGCGATTGCACAGGAACCCATGCTGAGAAGAGCCCTGTGTTTGGAATGCTCTGCTGTCGTCATCTCTAAATTCTTAATAATTTTATCTTTGAACTTGTACTTCATAAGCAAAGTCTGCGGGGACAATGGAGCATGCATGTAAACAGAGAAGATTCATGCCATATACATGTCCTGCTGGGCCCTGCCACTCCGTTCTCAGACAGTGTGGGTGCTGCCCCATAAGCACAGAGATCAGGTAAACCAGTGACACATGGGGATTCAACAAGACTCAAAGCAAGTACAAAGTAAATGTGTTATGTCTACAACTGAGTGAGCAGAGGTGCTGGCAGCCATGAGAAGCCATGCTTTCTTCAAGCACAGAACATGCTTGTTTCGAGCACAGAAAGGAGAAAACAGCATTGTGAGAAACACAAACGACCAAGGAACCTTATCATATCCTTTCCTACTCGTGTTACTCCCCTGTAGCCAACTGCTCACATTGAAAATGAGACATTGAAGGAAAGGGAAATAAAGGGCTCTGTATAGTTCCTTTTCTTTTCAGTCCTTCCTTACCCATCAGTAAGCCAAAGGCAGAGAGTACTGGTAGAATATACATGTATCAAGAAGTGAAATAAAAGCAGTTGCGTTAGTTTTGTGCAACATTTCCACTGTTCTGATAAAAATGAAATGCACATATACATGTATGAGCTACTAAATACAAATTGTGTAATTTTGCTGATTCTGCATGAGTTCATTCTCTTAGATTTGCATTTAAAACTGACACTGCACAATATAAAGATGAACAGTGAAATTCATGCAAATAATTTAGTTTTATTTACTTAAGAATGACATTAAATAGAAAATTAAAAAACACCATAATAAGTTGAGAGACAGACTGTGGAAGAAGGGAAAAAGCTATATATTTTGGTATCTTTAATTCACTTTTTCCTGCTTTTTGAATAAAGAGCCCCACGTGTTCATTTTGCGCTGGGTCCCACAAATTATGCAGTTGGCCCTGCTTATAAATTTCCTTTTCATCTAAGCCAGATGGATTTAATTTCCTGTTACTTGCTAACAATAGTCCTAACTAATTTGGAGACTTAATTTGAACTTGCTGAGGTTTTAACTTAATACTTTGCTCCAATGTTATATTCAAACGAGAAGACACATGGTGCAATGTGCAGAACATGGGCTTTCATAGATGCAGAAGAGAGGCTAAGAGAGCCTCTTACTTGGGCAAAGTCACATAGCTTCCGAGGGAATGAGCTGAGATTTGAATCTGGCTTAGTTTGACTGTAGCAAGTTCAATATCATGGAAATGTTCTGTTACTGTGCTGTCCGGTATGGTAGCCATTAGCCACATGTGACTGTTGGGCACTTAAAATATGGTTAGTGCAACTAGAACTGAATTTTAAACTTTAATTTTAATTAATTTAAATTTAAATAGTGTAACTAGTGTTACTGTATTGGACTGCACAGATCTAGAACCTGTGCCCTTAACCCTTTAGCCCCAACACTTACCGATCCAGTGAATGCAAGTGGAGGGGCTGAACAGCTCACCGGCTCCCTCAGGTACTTGGCCCTTTCTGGTGAGTCTAGGTGAAAGCATTATAGCACCCAGACCAAGCCTAGCACATGGAAGGTACTCAACAAATAGTAGCTGAGTGGTTTCATGGGTGCTCAGGCCTGAATTCCAGAAATGTCCAATCTAGACAGGAAGGGCTGGAAGAGGCAGAAGGAAGGCGGTGTGTGTGAGCCTACTACAAGAGAATCCCTTTCCCCATCCTGCAAATGTGGGAAGGACCAGCCCTCAGAAGAGGTCAGGACAGCCCCTCTGTGACTAACACTTGCAGGAATCCCAGTTGGATTAGCTGCCCACAGAAAACGTTCCCGGAAGGGCCCAGCCTCTAGTGAGCTGGGGATACATGTCAGGGAAATTAAGGCGCCTCTGGTATGTCTCTGGATTGCAGCCAACAAACCCAGAGCTGTCATCACCACCAACCCAGCTAGGAGTTCAGACAGCCCAACCTAAACTCATTCTGACACACGGTGGAAGGGGTGAGGCCCCAGCCCGGCGGCCACTCCAGCCACTGATCTGTCGCTGGGTCCCAGGGGATTTTGCTCTCGCACCCAGGGCCTGGGCCCCTCTTTCAGAACAGGCTCTCCTTCTCTCTCCTGCCCTTTGACCAGCACCCCCTTCCTGGCTTACTGAGGTCTCTGACTGAATGACCCCTCCTCTGAGAAGCCTCCTACACCCACCTCCCCGGGATGAGTTGGCCCCTCCACTGATTCTGGAAACTCATTAATCACTAGTGAGTAAATCAACCCCTGCTGCTCTCCACCCTGGCGTACCCTGTACAGAGTTGCCCCAGTGACCTGCTTCTGCAGAGTAGGACAGCTGCACTTATGATTTGAGACTTGGGGCTCATTTTTGACAACCTGTTTATCTTCTCTGCCCACAGCATCTTAACTGGTGCAGCTCAAGTCTCCTAGAAGACTCTCAGGCTTCCTGCTGCTGTCAGTTTCAGCTGCTCTGGAGGACAAATCCTTGCTCCTCAGGTTCATTCCCTGCCCCTGCCGATATACCCTCCAACTTCGGGGATTTTCCCTCGAGATGTTTTTTTTTAAAAAATGTGGTAATGGGCTGGCCCAGTGGCGCTCCCGCCAAGGGTTCGGATCCCACATACAGGCCGGCCGCTCACTGGCTGAGCGAGGCGTGGGAGCAACACCGAGGGTTGCGATCCCGTTGCCGGTCCCGGTCTGGTACGGGCGCAACACTGAGGGTTGCGATCCGTTGCCGGTCACGAAAAAAGACAAAAAAGGAAAAATAAATAAATAAATAATAAAAATGTGGTAACAAACAGAAACTTAATTTTATTCTCATAGATTATTTCCTTGCCAGAGCCAATTAAAGGGGATCTAGGGCTAATTTCCAGCTGGTAACTGTGGAAGAGCCTGAGATAGTGGGGAGGGAAAAGAGAGGAGTGTTGTATCTGGGCTAGTCAGAGAAGGCTTCAAGGAAGAGGAGACATTTGACCCATGACTTTAGTGACAGGGACATTCCAGGCAGAGGAAGTAGCAGGGGCAAAGGTGTGGAGGGCTGAGAGAGAATGCAGCATTCAAGGAACGTGCAGTTGGTGGTCTTGCAGAAGCTTGAGGTATGACAAGCAGGAGGAGATATGCTAGGGAGGTGAGAAAATGACGCACCAAGGGCCTCAAATGCCTTGCTGAGGAGCACAGACTCGATCCTGAAGACTGGAGTTTTCCAAAGTGTGTTCCCTCACACCAGACCCATGGAATTCTCTGCTCAAAGCAGGAGTGGGATCCTATATGCCCCACCTGCAGACTTCCTCCACCATATGCTGCTACTGTAAAGGCTCTGCTAAGACTAACAGTGACTACCTGTGAGTATCTGCAAGGCGCCGGGCATGCCCTAAGCACTTTACATACATCACCATATTTGACCCACCTCACAACCATACAAACTAGATACTCTTGTATTATCCCCTCTTTACAGAGAGGTTAAGAATTTTGCCCAAGGTCACAAAGCTAATAAGTGGTAGAGCTAGGATTTTAATTCCAGCAATCTGACTTTGAGCTGTCCTGGAGTAAAGAACCTGTTTAACTTTGTTTCATCCAGAATTTCCTGAACTTGTTTTTTTATGTAATTATGGGAAAAAATTTTGCATAACATTGTAAAAGGCAATTGATTTTGTGGACAATGGTGAGCTATTAAGAAGTTCTGATCCAGGAACCTTTTGATATGATTTGCAAATATCCTTACTAAGCTCATTATCAGTCACTTACACGTTAGTCTGAGTTAGTCCTTTCTTGGTGCTCCTCAATTTTCTTATAAGCCCCCTGAAGGCAGTTACTGTGTCTGATTGACTGCTGCGTCTGCAGTACCCAGGAGAGGTTGCATGAAATAGTGCTGTAAGAACATTTGCTTGAATGAGTTGTAACTCCCCTGTTGAAGACAGTGGGAACAGTGGAAGGAAGGCCTGGAGCCTGGGAGGCAGGCGGTGGTAGGGTCAGAGAGTGGGTGGAAAGCACTAGGCAGCAGTGGTGGGGACATCTTGGCAATCAGAGTCTTGGAGCTGGAGTGGAAAGCAAGACTCACCTGTCTCATGGCACAGCTCAAGGCCAGGCCTGAACCCAATGGAAACGCAAATCCATGTATCGGCTCTGAATGTTTTCTCTTCTAGGTGGTAACTAACCACCTGGGTAATCAGAAAACGAGGCATCTGTTGGAGTCGAAGGTGTATCAGGAAAGTTTGGGTTTTAAGAGTCAGAGTCAGAGGAAAAAATCTCTCAGACTTGTATTTACCTCCTAGACCCTCACTCCCCTCCCGCTCAAGTTACTGCACACAGTGGGGGCTTTGGAAGGTTGTTTTGTTGAACTGAAGTTCCTTAGACGGCTCCTAGTCCATCTCACCTATTCTAGAAAGGGCAAGACTGAGGCTCAGAGACGGCAAGGTCACAGAGCTGATTAAGCCCGAGTGTCTCCTCCCAGTGGAGCTCTGCCCATGGCTTCAGGGCCTGTGCCCCAGCCCCTCTCTGCCTCCCCCCTCCCCACAGTTCCTTGGCCCTGTCCCCTTCATCCTTCACCCCCTTCCCTGTGTCAGGAGGAGGCAGCCCCTGTGCACACCCCGTTCCTGTTACATCCCCACCCTCACCCCAAACTGTGCTCGCTGCTGCTGCCTGACTGCCCCTAGTGAGATTAAAGCTTCCTGGTGAAATAGAGGGTTAATTCCCACTGGCTTTAAAGGGCAGGCCAGACCACAAGAAATAGCAAAAAGAAAACCCTTCTTCAGAAACGCTTGTGCGATGGTGATCCTAACAGCCCTGTCCGCTGTTTAGCACACCAGAGCTCACCACTGCTTTTACAAGGAGTCTCTGGAAGGAATTCTGTACCAGCCCTAGTAAAGTAGATGCTATTATTATCTCCATTTTACAGATGGAGAAACTGAGGCACTGTGAGATGAAATGGCTTGTCCAGGGTCACACAGCTCGTAAGTGGCAGAGCTGAGACTTGGGTCTCTTGGGCTCTGCCATCTTTAAAAATAATAGGCCCTGAGAACCTACAGGGTTTCCAGCTTTAGTCTTAAAACAGCCCTGAAGAATATGCATCATTTTTGCTATTTCACAGTGAGTGGCACAGCCCAAATCTGAACTCAGGTGCACTGGACTCAAATCTACATCCCCATAATATTACCAAATGTCCTTGAACCCACCTACCTGTTCACGTGGTGGAAACCAAACCAATGAAGGCCTGAATGCCACTCTGCTGCTTACTAGCTCTGTGACCATGGCCAGGAGACTGGCTCCTAAAGCCTCAGTCTCCCGTTCAGTGAAATGATGGTAGGAATCCTGGGGTTGTCAGGATGATTTCCTGTGATAACACAGGTAAAGCAACCAGAACAGGCCTGGCACACAGTGCATGCTCGGTACTCAGCTGCCTCAGTTTCTTCATCTGTAAAATGGCAATATTAATAGCACTTAGCTCTTACGATTGGTGTTAGGATTAAATAAGCCAGTATAAGCAATGTCCTTCTAGAATGGCACTTGGTGCACAGCAAATGCTTAATTAATGTTGGCAATTACTGATATCTTATTGCCTTGCTTTCAATTATTTCTGGAATGAAGTGGGGATAAAAATCAAACCCCCTGAGCAAATGTTCCTCTTGTTCCTCCCACCAGTACCCGGTCTACTCCCTTGTTTAAGACGAGCACTTGGCTATGAGGTCCGAACTCCCAGACCACGTGTCCTGCTCTAATTTCCCAGGCCTTAATCTGCTCCCAGCTCCTAATGATGCAGCTGGTAATAGGATTGTGGCTTCCCTCTGGGGCGGCCACACAGGCCATGGCCGTGGGGCTGACAACTGGTACTTAGCAGGTCTGACCACCTGCCTGCTGAGGAGCCAGTGCCCCCAACCCAGACCCTGAGCCCCAGCTGGCCTCACATGCATGGAATGGTGCTGTGCCCCGTGCCAGCAGGCCAGGCTCAGCATGGTGCTGGGCGCCATCCTGGCACGAGGGAGGGACGTGTGCAGGCGGAACGGACTGCTTATCCTGTCTGTGCTGTCTGTCATCGTGGGCTGCCTCCTCGGCTTCTTCCTGAGGACCCGACGCCTCTCACCACAGGTCAGCACCCAAAGCGTCTCACAGTCCCATCTAGGAGGGGTGGGCAGCCTGAGGTATCTGAGGTCACATTCTTGCTCCGTGGCTCCCTGGTGACGAGACAGTGTATGAGTGAGTCACTTTGCCTCTCTGAGCCCCAGTTCTCTCGTCTATACCATGGGTGTGACAGATCTCTTGCAGGACTAGAGTGAGACTCCAATAAAATGGCTGGGGAAGTGGTGGCATGCCCAGCACGCCCTGATGACTGAGATTACAGATGCTCCTCCTTAGAGTCACCGCAGCTCTTAGCCTGTGTGGAGGAGGCATGGGGTCTTGTAAGAGCTCACAGTGGGCACCAGAGAACACCTCATACAGGCAGCTCATATGACCAGAGATCCATGCAGGACATTCTAGGCAGAGGTAACAGCAGGAGTGAGGCACAGGGACAGGAAACATTTCCTTTGTGGCTACTGTAATATACAGTGTGAGGCAAGGACTGGAGCACAGGGACCAGTAGGCCAGCAGGTCCCACCACCAAGCACAGACTTGGGGCAACCGTGGGGAGATTTTGAGCAGAAGAGTGATACGGTTGGATCTGAGCTTTGGGAGCTCTCTCAGGTGCTGAGAGGAGCATGGGGGGCAGAGGGGCAGGTAGCAGGGCTGGCAGGGGCCGCGTGAGGGCAGCTTTAGGGTGAGACATGCCAGTGGGGATGCAATGGGCACATATCAGAACTGTTTCCCAAAGAGAAACCTTCAGGGTGTGGTGGCCAATGGCATGTGGGTTCGGGGGACAGAGAGGCAAGGCAGGCTCCAGGGTTCTGGTTGTGTAACTGCCATGGTAAAGATGCCTTGCCTGGGAAAGTGTCCCTTTCCCTCTCAGCCCCCATCTCCTGTGAGAGAGGGACACACACAGTGTTAAAGAAAAAATTATTCCAACACTTGTTAAAATGGTAAGGAAGACTTTATTCAGGTGTCAAGCCCTCCCACGGGAGAGAGAGAGGGCTCAGCTCCAAATATAACAAAGACAGCTGGGGATTTACAAATCCCCACCAACGAGCAGAGTGAGCGGGTCAGAGGACTGAAAACTACATCCAGGGGACGGGGGTTCTTGCTAAACTGTCTTAATAGGATTCTTGCTGAAGGCAGGCAGGGTAATCAGATATGGAGAGTGGGGGATGAGAAATTTTATCAGATATTGAGGGTGATCAAGAGAGAGGGAATTCCCATTAAACTGACTTAGCAGGATCCAAAGACCAGGCCCAAGGACAAGGCCTAGTTGAAAAGAGGGCTCAGAAGAGCCTGTCTAAAGTTTGGTCAAGGAGGAAGTCTTTGTCAATGGGCTCCTGGAAGATTCTCTATTCTGTAAAATTCCTCTTCCTGTAGCTCACTGATATCTAGTGCTGTCTCTACAACTGGGGCTGAAGGCAACAGACTTCATCCTCCATTAAAAGGAAAATAGCCCCTCCCAGAAATTAGGCCCTGTTAAGCTGCTTGCAGTTGTTTAGAGAGAAGCATGGATGGACTCTGAGGCAGAGGGACCCTGAACTTTGACTCTGCTAGTAAATGGCTGGGCAAAATCCCATCTCCTCTCTGGGCCTCAGTTTCCTTATCTGTAAAACGGAATCGTCAGTATATGTCTTCTAGAATTGTTGTGAGGAGTACACACACACAAAGGCTTCTTCAGAGCCCAGGATATAGTAAGTGCTTACCGCGTGTTCCTTCGCCCTCCCTCCTGTATCTACCTGTCAAAGTCCCACCTACATCAGGAACCATCTCACATTCCATATCATATAAGAAGTCTCTCAGACCTGTCTACATCTGAAATAACACTGACATTCCAACTCACACCATATTCCTCCACCGCAACGCAGCTGCTGGCTGCCTGGCTTCACAGCCAGTTATGCAGGTGTCTGTTTCTCCCACCAGACTGCAAATTGCTGAACAACACATGGGTTTTCTTGAACCAAGATGTGAGCCTAGCTCAGTGTTAGACACAGAGACCCTTCAACTGTCTGCTGAATTAAACTAGCAATGGCACAAACAATCTGCAATCTGCTCTCTCTCATTTTCCTCAGCAACAAAAATATATTTCCTGCAGGAAGATTATTTTATGAAAACAAATTGGAATGCCTATTATTAAAAGCCAAATTCATCTGGAGCCTCCTTTGCCAAAGCTGCCTTCTCCATCTGTTTGGAAATACAAATGTGTTCCGGTCTGGATTAACCTGCCAGATAAACCGAAGGAAGGATGTGGACTCTTAGAACAATTATTTGGCAGGAATTGGCTTTCTCAGCATCTTACTTTGAAATCCAGGATTTCTCTGTTTGATCTCTTTGCCCGTGATTCGGAAACTAAACCCTTCTTATTTTGTAAGCTTTTGCAACAGGCAAAAAATCATAAACAATTTGGAAAATGGTAGAATGCTCTATTTGTGAAAAGAATTTAGAAAATCACAAGATTTTGTCTTTGGATGTGAATATCTCATTTAAAAATGTAGACCATTTTGAGTTTTTCAGTTAAACCATGGGGAATTACAACTGCATCCATTTTCTTTGTCTCCCTAGAATTCCACTAAAATTATAGTAATGGAATTTTAAAAAGATAACCACCAAGAACAAAGAGAATATAAAGGGAGATCGCCAAAAAAAGAAATGAAGAGACTAGAACAAATTAGGCAGTATGGAAAGTGGATGGAGTTGAATGATCTCACTTAGTAGAGCACAGAAAGTGGAAATCTTGTCTGCAGAGTGGAACCAAGTCCGCTTGTCTTGTAGATCTGCAGAAGGGCTCTGGGCTTGAAAGTACAAGGTGCTGCACTAGGCAGGGGTGAAGCATGGAGTTGAAAGTAGGGACATTGGAGCCAGCCTGGTGGCACACTGGAGAGTGCGCCACTTGGGAGAGCGGCGGCGCTCCCACCGAGGGTTCGGATCCCATGCGGAGACCGGTTCCCGCTCACTGGCTGAGCGCGGTACGGGCACGACACCGAGGGTTGCAATCCCGTTACCGGTCAGTAAAAAAGACAAAAAGGAAAAAAAAAAAAAAGAAAGAAAGAAAGTAGGGACATTGCCTGGAATTTTGTAACTGGAGCCATTAGACCCTAGGGCCCTTGCAGTTCACGTAGTCAGGGGACTACTCATCCACCCATCCCTACGCGAGGTACATGCTTCAGATTAATTAGTGGACATCTGCATTCTGAGTGTGGGATCGCCAGCACAGCTGCAAGATTGCTGTCAGCTGAGCTTAGGCACAGCCCCAGTCCCCAGCCAAAGGCAAGAGGAGACTTTTGTCACTGAAGCCTCAGAGAAAAGATCTCTAAATTCTGCTATAAAGGAGATTCCTTTAGCATCTCACCTACCCCCAGTGAAAAAGCCAGATCATGACCCATCACCCTGCCCTGAGGGGCCATCAGTTGACAACCCCATTCACATACACAGAAGTTGAGTGCTTGACACAGATATAAGCAGAAAGCCGAAGTCACCAGAAATTTTAGGAAAGCTGCTAACATGAAAGGCAGAGACTAACAGAGAAAAGAAGGTCTCTGATGAAGCAGAGACAATGCAGGGAGTAGAGGAAAACTTTTAAAATCTTTTCTAAAGCTCTTAGGAAATATGAGAGAAGATGTAGTTACCATAAAACAGAATGAGATGCTAAAAAGATCAATCAGAGAACAAGAAAGAGCTTTTGGAAATTAAAAATAGAGGAGCCAAGATAAAAATGTCAGTAGCTGAGATAAAGGTGTAGAAATCTCCCAGAAAGCAAAACAGAGATGAAAAAGGAAAGAGAAAATTGAAGAAAATTAGAATGTCCAACATCCAACTGTCTAATAACAGTGTTACAGAGAGCTAACAGAAAAAATTGGAGGAGAGAAAAGTTTTGCAGGGAGTACACGGAAATTTCCGAGAAGTAAAAGGTAAGCTTAGCATTATGAATTTTAAAAAGAAATAAAGAAGAACATTCCATACTGTGGCACATCACTATGAAATTATAGAGAAGTGGAGATAAACAGATGATCCTTAAATAGTTCTGAGGGAGTAAAATAGGTCTCTCTTAAGCAACGCTAGAAGCTAGAAGACAAAAGAGACATGCCTTCAAAATTTGAAGGGGAAATTATTTTCAGCTGAGAATCTTACATATAGCCAGACTAGGCAGTTTTACTCACGTGAGGACTCAAAATTTCTCTTCCATCCACCCTTAGGAAGCTACCAAAGGAGATGTTCCAGCAAAACAAGGAAGTAAACCAAGAAGACAGGAATCTGGAAAATGGGGGATTGTGTACAGAATAAAGTCCCAGAATGACAGTGAAGAAGAGACCCTGACAACCACGGGGCCTAGAGAGTCTGTCCAAACTGGAGCAGGGAGATGGAGAGCTCCTGGACTGAGGTCCCAGGCGGGATAAAAGGGAGCTAGTGTGCTTGAGTGTACAGAAAACACTATTGCTAGGCACTTACTAGACACGTTAAAGTGTTTGGAAGAAATGAATGAGTGGTTCTCAGAAAGCAAGGCAAATGAAAAATCAGTCAATTATTAACTTCAGGGAAAAAAACGAAGGTTGTACAAGCAAGGAGGGTGGCTGTAGCACCTCACTTGGCTCAACCGTGAACAAAGTATCTGATGATCAAAAAATTGTAAACCTTGACTACTGATTTACCCCAAAATTGATATAAAGATAATGGTGAAACGGGAGGAGGAAAAGCAGGGTAGGAAGTCAGTCCTCATCAATCATGGCAGGGAAGTTTAATAGATGTCAAAATGATAAATCAAGAAATAGCACTTACAACCTCATTATTTAGAAATAATGACCCTAGCGGTCATTTCCTAGGGGGAATAGCTAGAGGAGTTGAGGCTGCTCGCTGCTGGGGAGTTGGGGGATGGGGGTAGAGAGAGGTGCGGAAGGAGCTGCCATTTTATCATTATAGCACTATCTCACCTAATGAATATATACATGGATTAAAACTAAGTACAAATATATACTCATGATGGGTATATTTATTTTAAAAGCAGATTTTCTGGTGCATTGGAAATGGTAGTAGAATGGGACTGGGGACTGATTCCCGGTCCTGCACTGAGGCTAACTCACTCGGTGGGCAAGTCACCTCCCTCTCCCAGCTCAGCTTTCTTGGATATAAAATGAGTGGGCTGGACTAGAAGATTTTTAAAACCCCTTCACAGCACCCAAATTCAATGATTTGGGGTTTTTCAAAGGCATCATACCATTAACCAAGATTTATGTTTGGCTTTGGTTTAAAAAAAATTGTAAGCACAAAAATTTAACTTGGAGGCTGTTTTAAAGTTCGTTTGCCTGCCTCACCCACAACCTCACCCTCTGAATAAAGTGACCCCAAGATAAGGTTGCCAGAAATACCAAAATTGAATCAAATTAAAAAACACTTTTTAAACAGCAAACCCAGTTAAATTAGACTTTCAGATAAACAACAAATAATTTTTTAGTGCAAGTAAAGAAGGAATGATTTGGGCCAGCTCCTTGGCTCACTCGGGAGAGTGCGGCGCTGGGAGCGCAGTGGCGCTCCCGCAGTGGGTTCGGATCCTATATAGGGATGGCCGGTGCACTCACTGGCTGAGCACGGTGCGGATGACACCAAGCCGGAGGTTGCGATCCCCTTACCGGTCACACACACACACACAAAAAAATGATTTGTTATTATTTGAAAGTCAAATTCAACTGGCCTTAGGTCCTTTCCATTTCAGTGGACAGGTTCCAGTCATGTGGCCCTTGGGAGACAGATGACTGGGCAAGGGTTTGGCGCCCTAGTCAGAGATTCGTGCATAGGCTGGAGCCAACAGCCTATGAAGGGCTAGATGAAGAACTCTGCCTAGTACAGGACTCTTATTCAGAGTGATGTCTCACTCAGCATTTTAGTGCTAGAGAATGGACCTAATAAATATGGAGAAAGGAACTCACTATTTATAAATCAGTCTCCTCATAAACTAGACTGGGAACTTCTCTGGGCGGGAACCATGCTTAATTCATTTTTGGGTACCCAGTTGATGCCTGGAGCAGTGTGGGTTGAATGAATGTGTGAACAATACACAGCCATGCCACTTACCATGTGCGAGATGAGACAGATTTTTATACCGTGGACAGGCAGGTGAATGGTGCAGATCGGGGGGAGCTGTTATTTATGGGGATTTCTGAACATTTACTCTAATCCAGGCACTGTGCTAAATGCTTATGGGCAGGCAGTAACGTGTTATGGACAAGAAAAACTCAGAGAGGTGCAGTAACGTGTTTAAGGCCACACGGCTGGTTATGGGGGCAGAGGGGGATGTTGCCAGGATTGGAACCCAGGTCTGTAACCCAGGTCGGTTTGGCTCCAGAGCCAGCTCTTTCTCCATGGACTCTGTTGCCATGTGCTAGACGGGACAGTACAGATGAGCTAGAGTTTTGAAGATTGTAAAGCACTGAGCACCCAAGAAGTGCATCACCTGTTATAACCCCAGCTCTTGCTGTGTTTTCAGGAAATTAATTACTTGCAGTTCCCTGGAGAGCTCTTGATGAGGATGTTGAAGATGCTGATCCTGCCCCTGGTGGTCTCCAGGTGAGAGGCAGGGTATTTGACCAGGCAGTCTGGGGTGGGGAGAGCAGGGGACAGATTTTTGCAGATGCCCTGCTCCTGCTGTGCATGGCTGGACTGCAGCTGCAGGCCCTGGGAATGGTGTGATTGTAGGGCCCTATGGGTAGGAAGCTGTGTCCTGGGCTGCTGCTTTCTAGGTCATTCAGTGGCATCAGTTATTTTATTCCCATCTAATGGACTTTTTTAGTCTACTGCACAAGTGATTTGGAGTCATAAGACATGACCTGATTCCAAGATAGCTCAGGGCCAGGGAGTTCAGGGATTGCTTCCCAGAGGAGGAGCTCTTTATGGTGATGGAGCAAGGTGTTGGGAAAAGAGGACTCTGGGGACACTCCAAAGAGGATATCCAGCCTCAGCTGTACTGTGCTAGCTGCGTTACCTTGGACAAGTTATAAAAAAAATATCTTTAAGCCTCAGTTTCCCCACCTGTAAAATGGGAATAGTAACAGCTACTTCAAAGGGTTGTCATGAAGGCTATATGTGTATGCAACGGTTCAGGGGGCTGGATCATGGGGGTGTGGGAGGAATGATGGGAGATGAAGTCGGAGGGTGGGCTCTTGCCTAATCATGAAAGACCTCGAATGCCAGGTTAAAGAATTCAGACTTTACCCAGTCGTGTGCGAGCCATGGAATCACTGGGGATCACTTGGTCCCTACCACTGATGTGCTAGGTGACCTTGGGCAAGCCCCTGCACCTCCCTAGGTCTCAGATTTTCCAGATATATAATGAGCTGGCTGCTCCAGGTCATGTCTAAGAGCTCTTTGCTCTGAGACCATGGGTTAGCAATCTTCACCACCCAGGACTCCTCTGCAGGGAGGGAATTACACAAGCCTCTGAGTCCTGGGAGGTGTGAATAGGCTCTGTCCCCTGGAGACAGCCTCCCCTACTTCCCTGCTGCAGAGGGATGAGCCAGCCCCTCTGCCCTCTCCTTGTGAGGTGGAGATGGTGCTCTGCAGACCAGAGATGCCAGTTAACGGTACTCTATGCTCTCTGCAGGGAGGCTCTTGCAGGCAGCATAAGGCATCTAAGGACTCAGCCTTCAAGGCTCTGCTGAAATGCTACCTCCCTCGAGAAGCCTTCCCTGACTCCTTAACCCACTCTGTTGTTGTCTCCTCTTTACGCACCTTTTGAGTCATTCACTGAGTCAGTGAGTCTGTCGAGGTCACCAGTGACCTCCATGTAGCTAAATCCAAAGGACACTTTCAATTCTAGTTCTACAGGACCTCTCCACAGCAGTTGATACCCTCTTGAAATACTCTTCCCTATGACCTTACACTCTCCTCACTTCTGTCTGCCCCTCCATCCCGGTTTCTCTCCCTCTACTCAAACTCCACATGTTGCGATTTCTCAGGCCTTTTCTCATGTAACCTCCTGCCTTTAATATACCACCTACAAGCCCAAAACTCCAAGATATAGATCCTCCCTCCCAGATTTCCTCTGAGCTTCACACTTGATTAACCAACTGTCTGTTTAACATCTCCATTTGAATACTTCAAGTTTAATGTCACCAACTCGACATTTTACCCAGCAAACCGGTTTCTTTTCCTGTTTTCTGCTTGTCAGTAAATGGCAGCTCTGTCTACCCAGTTATCCAATCAGGCCTCCTTGGTTATCCCCTCCCCTCCCCCCACAGCCGGTCCATCAGCAACTCCAGCGGGTTCTGCCTCCTAAATAGGACACAGCTTCACCCCACCACACAGGTGCTGGGCACTCTCTTGTCATGTCCGGACTCCACTGGTCTCCTAGCTTCTGTTCTGGTCCCCCTCCCATCCATTCTCCACCCAGCGGCCAGAATGATCCCATGAAAAGCAGACTGGGCCATGCCATTCATTTACCTAAAACCCTTTGATGGCTTCCATGACATTTAGAACAAGCCCTAAAATCTTTAACCTGGTCTAGGAGGCCCTGCGTGAGCTGCCCCTGCTGACCCCTCCTCACCTCTTAACCAAGCCCTTCCCCATCTCAGGGTCTCCATGCATGCTGTTCCTTCCGCCTGGAACATGCTTCCCCAGCATCTTACGTCTCTTCCTCTAGGTCTCAACTAACACATCACCTCCTTAGAAAGCCCTCCCCAGCCGACCCCTTCAAGCCTCCTCACCCTCCCTCACTGCGCCCGTTCCTTTTCCCCCACAGCATTTTGCATACATTGCTATGCTCTGTGTATTTGTTTATTGGCTTCTCTCTGTATCTTCCACTGGACCACAGGCTCTGTGAAGTCAGCAACAGTATACTCTGTTGAGATCCAACTCTGGCTTGTCAGCTCCTAGCCAAGTGCCTAGCACATAGTAGTTACTCATTAAAACTTGTCATTTAACTAATGAAGTCAACAATCATGCATTGTGCTTTCTGGGTACTTGGCCCTGCTCTGGGCTCTGCAGTTACAGAGATGAACAAGGTACCATCTCCGACCTCAAGGAGTTCACAGGCTGTGGGGGCAGCTACAAAAGCTAGACGACTACCTAACGCTAACTATGTGCGCTGAGGGAGGAAACACAGGATTCTTGTTAGGCAGCTTGCCGTGCACCCTCACTGTGGACTGTTCCTACTGCCTGGCCACTACCTCTTACTCAGAACAGACACCTCAGAGGCAGAGGCCCTTGTGTGAGCCCTGGAGTCAGACAGACCCAAGTTCTTTCCTGACCCTGCTATTTATTAGCTGTGTGGCCTTGGGTAAGCCATTTAATTTTTTTAAAAACCCTGTTCAGAAGCCAGAGACCTGGTCCTAGACCTGCCTCCACCACAAAATTATCATGTGACCTGGGCTAAAGCACCCCATCCTGGACCTCAGTTTACCCAGTGGCTAAGGGCCCGTCCAGCTCTCCAAGTTCTGGCTCTCAAATGCCTGGTCTCTCTCTACCAGACTTCAGTGCTTTCTCTTGGCTGGAAATGGAATGTGTTATTAACTTGAGAAAAGCCAGTGTGTGTTCACACGTCTCATTTGTTTATTATACAGTTTGGGCTGGTGCAGAGCAACCGTGTCACTGAAAAATGGAAGTGCTTTAAAATTTTCCTACCAAGGAAGCATCAAACATTCATGGGGGACAAATGACGCCTTTCTGAGCCTCTATCCCCTCGTCCCTGAGCTCTCCTTCTTTTAGCCTCAAACTGGTCTATAACCCATCATCCATCCACTGCTGTTCCCTGAATGCCGGCTCCTGGCCAGCCGAGCGCTGGGCACCCTGCCATCAAGGAGCAACCAGGCTGGTGTGGGGTTGTCACTCAGGGCAGAGCAAAATCACCAGAGCTGCTTTGAAAAATTCAGGTGTGAGGCCTCGCCTTGAGCTTACTGAACCAAGCAGCAGCTTGGTTTAAAAGCTCCACAAGTGTTCTGATGGTTTGATTTAAAAAAAAAAAAAGGGCCGGCCCGGTGGCGCACTGCTACAGTGCGCTGCTTGGGAGCGTGGCGGCGCTCCTGCCGAGGGTTCAGATCCCACATGCGGACCGGTTCCCGCTCACTGGCTGAATGAGGTGCGGACGCAGCACCAAGGGTTGCGATCCCGTTGCCGGTCCCGGTCAGGTACGGGCGCGACACCGAGGGTTGCAATCCGTTGCAGGACACAAAAAAAGACAAAAAGGAAAAAAAAAAACAAAAAAAAAAAACCCACAATCCTGATGTCTTGGGGTCATACCTTCTGACACTCTGGCTGGACAACAAAAGAGCTGGGCATGAGGGCCACTGCTCTCCCATTCCGGGGCTCCACGCTGTGAGCCCAGGACACAGGGGTTTTCTGCAGCGTAATTGCTGCAGAGCCAATGGGAGGATATACACATTTAATAACCAGCAAATCTGGGTCCTGAAGCTTGGCACCATGATTGCTCCCACCTCTTCTCCAGGACAACCTGCTACCCCTTCCCTATGCCAACCCCTGGAAGAAGGCTGGCCACCTAATTAGTCCCTAAGCATGCCACAGGCTTTTCTGTCTCCACGCTGATCCCCCTGCCATGAATGACTTCTCTTAATTTACAATCTCACCCTACGTTCAAGTTTCTATCTGTGAAATCCTTCCAGCTCCCCATTTGTTGATGACACCCTGTCTCTACTGCTGACACTGCTTATACCCCTGGCTGCGTTCAGTGTTGTTGGTTAAATGATTTCACAGTCACAGCTCATGTACCACATGATGGGGTACAGGTACCTATTGTAGTACAGTAGTGACATCTATTTGGGCAAACAAATTGGCATCCTTGTCTCACTGAGCAAGTAGCGTCCCTGCCTAGGGGTGGGGCTGGTTGACACGGCCCCTCCATGGGAAGGGTCATGCGCTCACTGTTTTCATGTGCGGTGATGGGAGGAGGTCAGATTCACTCCCCCCTGATTTTTCACACTAATGTCTACCTGGTGCTCAGCATAACAGGTTTAGGTAGGAGACTGGAGATCTAATCGACTAGCAAAGAGAGGTGAGATGAGATGTAAGGAAGCGTGGGCAGTGACATGTGGGATGAAAAGCCCCCGGGCCTGCCTTGCAGGATCTCACCATCCTGTCAGGAGAGTCACAGAGACGCTTTGTTCCAGAGAAAGGAGGCCCCATGGGATGGAGGGAGGCCCCGTGGGACAGAGGTGGGGCCAGCAGGGTTGGAGCCCGGCTCAATCACTCTTCCCACAATCCAACATCTTCCAGCTCTTGGGCCTCTTTTTTCTAGAATCTACTCCAACCCAGCACCTAGCCTGAGCCCCTCCTCAGACAGGTATGCTACAGTCCAGCTGAGCGCAACCTACGCTTGGCCAGTTGTGACCGTGTAAGTTGACAAGGGAGGTGAGCAGGCAGCACAGGCAGAACCTGCAGGGCGAGAACAGGGGCTTTGGAGCCACTCGACTAGATGTGCAAAGCTAGCCCAGCTGTGTAGCATCTTATTTGTAAAATGGGAGAACACGTCCCTCACAGGATTACTATGAGCATCAAATAAGATAATGTCCGTGAAGACCCAGCACAGTTCCTGGTACATTAGGCGCATCACATATTTGTTTTCCTAACTTTTGAAAGCGTCACCAGGCTTGGAAGCGAGCCTCCAGACGCAAGGAGGGGAAGCCCGCATTTCACGAAACCCTCCTCCTCTGTTTCTGCTCCCAGCCGGCAGCCCCTTGGGATGACCTCTTCCTTCTTCACTGTTTCAATGAGCACCTGTAGCTCGCTTGTCACCCCCCTGGAAAGGAGGAGGCATGACCAAGGCACACTTGGGCACTCACTCAACACTGATGCAGAGCTGATGCAGCACTCCCCGTCTCCTCCTGTGTTCACAAAGGCCTTCACAGGGGCATGGACCAGGTCCCTCCCATCTCACCAGGATGCAGTCACCTGGCACCCAGAGCCATTCCCAGTGCCACCACAGTCAAAGCTTCCTCGTTTTCCATGAATTCCTAGTGCCTACCGCCTCTTGCTTTTTCTCTGCCATTAGACTCCTACAACCAAGCATCCTTCAGTTTCCATCCACATGGACACCCCTTGCTTCAAGTAGTTCATAAAGTTAGCAACTTCACTGACAGGTGTGGAAGACGGAGCCAGGTGAGGATCACATTTAGAAGTGTAAAGCGTCAGCGATCTCCTGGTTTGTTCTCTCTCTGTTATCTATTGCTGTGTAACAAATTACCACAAACTTCGTGATGTAGAAAAAATTCATATATTGTCTAACCATTTCCGTGGGTTGGAAGTCAGGATATGGCTTAATTGAGTCCTCCGCTCAGCGTCTTACAAGGTTGCAATCAAGGTGACAGCTGGGCTTTGTTCTCATCTGGAGGCTTGACCAGGGAGGACTTCCCATCCAAGCTCATTCAGATTGTGGGCAGAAGTCATCCTTGTGGCCGTTTGCCTGAGGCCCCACTTCCTAGTGGCTGTCAGGGGAGGCCACCCTCAGGTCCTCTGGCAGTTCCCTGCTCCTGGCTCCCTCTGTAGGTAGTTCCCAACAGCTCCGTACTTCATCAAGGCCAGCGAGAGGCTCTCTCACTCTCCAGTCTCCTAGGACAGAGTCTTATATACCATCATCATATCAGAGGAGTGACATCCCATCACCTTTGTCATATGTATCAGCAGCAACTCACACGTCCTGCCCCCACCCAGGTAGGACTATTCAGGGCATGGATCGTGGAGGTCAAATTAAGGTGTCGCCACCTCTTTCTCCCCACACCTTCCTTCTCTCTACCTCTGCTCCCAGACCAACCAGAAATCCTGCACTTTGTCTTTCAAAAGTCACTTCCACTCATGCTCTGTCCCTGGACTGGGGTTGGGGTGGGTGGGGCTGCTGCTCAGCTTCCAGTCTACGTGGCTCATCAAGAAATTTCTTCCGGGCCGGCCTGTGGCTCACTGGGTAGAGTGCGGTGCTGATAACACCAAGGCCACGGGTTCGGATCCCATATAGGGATGGCCGGTTCGCTCACTGGGTGAGCGTGGTGCTGACAACACCAAGTCAAGGGTTAAGATCCCCTTACCGGTCATCTTTTAAAAAAAAGAAAAAAAGAAATTTCTTCCGAACAAGTACAGCTCCTTTACCATAAAAAGCATTCTGACAGGTACAACTTTATCTCTTCCATAGGATTTCTCACTGCCTAGTACAGGCTCTGGTACACAGCGGGTGCCTAATAAAGGGTTATTAAATAAATAAAGAGCAGTAGCAGGGCAGCGGACATGGAGTTCAGGCCAAGTTTCATGACAAACATTTGAACGGACCCTTGTAAGATGCTCAGGAGTTGGCTTTTAAAGATATTTTTGTACTTTAAAAAAATTATATAAGCCAATTACAAACATTCTGGATAATAGAGAAAAAAAATCATCCTGTCATTCCATGCCCCTAATTCTGCCACTGTTATTTTTTTCTCTACAAATGTTTGTTCTTATCATTCTTAGTTGTGAATTCGCCGGGTCCCAGGTGCTGTCATTGTCTGACTGGTTCAAAATCTGCATCTTGTCTGGGCGCCAAACTGGTCAGCCCTGTCCTCTGATGCTAGCGAGAGGCAACCAAATGAACAAAATGCCGCTTTATTCATTCACAGAGATACATACACCTGCAAGGAGGACAGGCACACAATGCCTCTGGCCAGAGCATTTCTCCCTGTAGGCTCACCAGGTGGGGAGCCCCCTGGTTAAATCTGTTTGCTGGCAGGATAATTTAATTATTTAATAGTGTAAACATTGTAATTCTGGGTTTGCCACTTTTGGTTCATTTTTGCCCTTTCCCCTCCCCCAGCTTTATTGTGGAGCCCCACCACATGTGCATTTAACTTAAATGCATTCAATTACATGTGCTCTGGAAAAGAGAGAAAATCATTTAAATGAACAGGAGATGCCTCTGAGTGAATGTGCTGTGGGAGAGGTGGGGCTGCTCAGCCGGTCTCAGTGCCCATGTGCCTCTCAAAGCCTGAGCATCTCCCTGCAGCCATAGAGATGCCAGGGCAGGAAGAGAGGTATGTGTTTTAGATTATGGCCTCTGAGTGTATGCTGACTGCTTCATCTGGTGTTCATCTAAAGAAACAGCAACCCGTTCCAAAGATGGAAGGAAAACTGTCTTGAATGAACTTATACATCATTACACTTCCCGAACTCTATGGGCAATGTAAGGGATTTTCAGAGGCAGATTTAATTATACTTGGTTTTTGCTTTCTTTACTGGCTTGAAACTGAATAGGTGGAATATAGTCTCACTCTTCTGTGCAAGCAGGAAGCCTGGTGTCTTCCTCTTGAGGCCTCTATCCCATTGGCCAAGGTCAGCTTACTTCATTCAGGGGAAGCTTCTCAGGCCAAGTAGATAGAGAACTGGAACATCTGATCCTGCCACTAGGCTGTTGCTCTGGTTTCTTCCACATGGTGTCGCTGTTGAACACAGGTCCTGCATGGTCTGGTAGAAGTCTGCACACTGCCCCTTGCAGGTGCATATTCCTCCTCAGGCCTCAGGGACGCCTCAGGGATGCCTCGCTCTGGGCTCCTAGACCCCCACCAAAGTGCTTACTGATCCTCAGACAGCCTCAGTCATGCCCTGAGATTAGCTGTCTGGGGCTTGGGCCCCAGCTCCCTTTTCTCTCCTGGTGTGTTCAGCCTGAAGGGACTTTAGCAACAAGAGACTTTGGTTGGGGAACTGAAGTGTATCCTGGCACTAACTTTAAATCACAGGGGCTAGGGGGTAGGGTCTGAGTCTCTTTTCTCTCAGAGGGCCCCTGAGCCTGTCATGAAAATTGGTCACCTTTCCATACATAGCTCTGCAGTTTTTAAGGTCTCAAGGAGGGGAGCATCCATCAAACCACAAAAGGGTCCCCCTTCTTCCGGACAGTGTGTGCCTCCTCACCTTACATTTGCCACGCAAAAGATTCTTCTCAAAATAAAATTGGCTGCAGGAGGACTTGCTGTCTCTATCTATGAACCTAAAAGCCTTGGACAAAATTGAGAAAATTCTGCCTTATATTATTTTTGCATAGGAACTAATAGTCTGATGCATAGGGTCTCCCACAGCATCATGATGTCCTTGGGTCAGGGCCCCCTCTCCCATGGATGGTGCTTGGATGGGTGTCAAGTAGTTTGCTGCTCTCAGCTCTCTCCTCCGTGCTCCCACCATTGACTGATCCCAGACTCATTCCTTTTATTTAGGAATGTCAAGCCTTTAGGACCTAGGAGACTTCCTTTCCCATTCGCTCCCAGTAATGCCACTTGTCACCACTCTAATCCCTTTTGCTTTTAATTTACAGTCTAACACAAAAAGTACAGGCAACTTTCTGTTCCTTTAAGTTCCTGGAGGATACCTTACTGTTGCTTCCACAAAAATAGATCTGTAGCCTGCTTTTTTTGGGTTTTCACTCAACAAGATGTCAGAGGAATTTCCACGCTGCATCCTCGCCCTTGCAACCCTGTTCTACTCTTCCACTCAGGGTCTGGAGCAGAGTTTGCAATGCCCTGTTCCTATCACTGGGCACTTGGGATGCTGCTAGATACACTGTTGTGGCATCACTGTTATTTACCACACACTTAGCCTCAGTCATAAAACAGACACAGTGCCTTCTTCAAATTTACAAAGCAGGTCCCAGCAGGTGCTTTGTGTGTGTGTGTGGGGGGGGGGGGGGCAGTCATTATAGCCCCGCTGAAGCTGGAGTTTGCTTCTAATCTTGGGAAGCCAACGGAGCCTTGTTTCCACATGTCCCCAGACAAGGAGCGACGCAAGGAACCAGGGTGGGTCAACCAGCATCTGGATCCAGCTAGAGCCTCCAATTCTCCACATGCTTTTTGCCAAACCCTCCTCTCCCCTCATTCTTTAATTTCTTAAACCAGCCATCATTCAAGGAAAACTGAATCCATGTGTTTGTGATCCACTGATGCCAAGCATGGCAGAGTGTTTTGTAAGTTCCACATGATAGCAAAGAAATCCAAGTGTGCATGTGGGTTTGTGTGTGAACCTGTGATGTGTGTCTTCACATGTGTGCACGGGGTTGTGTGTGTGTTCTTGTGTATGTATTTGTTTTCCTTTCTATTTCTTGTAAGAATTTTAAATTGATTTTTCTTAGAATCAGGAAATCATGCTTGGCCAAAGAAACTCAACACTCCCTTCTCCCCCTTCCTGAGGAACTCTTGTTTGGCAGAAAACTCCCAAACACCCACGTTCTAACTTATTGGCGATGATCCTGGGCCAAGCAGACGTCGAAGTGTAGTTTGGGAGCCAGTGTGCAGGGGGCAGCTGCCCCGGGCTCCCCAGGACGGGCCGTGAGTTGGGGTAGGCAGGAGCGGTGGGCAGCCAGAGGAGCAAGCTGGACACGGCCCGCGCTTCTGGACAAGGCCCTTCAGGTCCTGGGGCAGCCATTCTTAGCAGAGCTCTGCTGCGCCTTCTGATGGGAGCCCTGGGATCTGTCTTTGGCCCTCTTGCCCAGTCAGCTGATAGCCTTACTCATCAAGGGAACATGGCCCAGCTGTGGGCTGCGGGTGGAGCCAGACCTTCAGCCTGATGACGCCAAGCGACTCCCGGGTTTCATCTCCCATCACAGACTACCACATTCTTGTCCCCTTCCAGTTGGAGAGTTCCTACTCATCCTTCCAGGACCCACTCAGCTGTCACCTGCTCAGGGAAGCTACACCTGTTTCCCAGGTGGGCCAGCCCCCACTTCTGGCCTCCCTCAGTCACAGCCGTGATTGGGGGTTTTATGTTGTCCAGCTGCAGGTCTCAGCACCCACTGGACAGAGTTCCATGACAACCACAAACCCATGTCATTCATTTCTGGGACGCCACAGCACCCAGCATAGGTGCTCGACATGGGGCAGGGAAGGAACACATATCAGAGTCCGGGGAGATGGGTGAGGTTTTGACAACGCTCCTGCTCCCCTTCTCTGAGGAGAACCATGGCACTGGGAGAGCCTCCTTCGGGCTGGCCCAGCCTGGGCCTTGTGAGGCAGACACCAGGAGCCCTGCTGGTGAACGGAGGGGAGGCAGGGGACCTGTGTTCCCACCTACGCTGGGGTACGTTCTTCCCTCGGGCTCCTAACCAGCCCTGACAGGCTTGCCAAGGAAGTCTTCACTCACGGTAGACAGTGGCTGCAGAGCAGAGTGGCTGTCACCCGTGCAGACAGTCTGGCTCCCTTACACCTGACATTCTTTGCCATGTGGCAAGAAGCGGGTAGGAGGTTCAGCTCACATGAAGGAGGGAATTGGCCCTGACCCTTGTTACACTTGGGAGCAGCCTCATGGTGGCAACTGGCTGAGAATGGTCAGGGGTCAGACGACGAGCTGCAGACTTTCTCTTGCATAGTGGAGGCTGTCATTTGCACAAGTCCCAGTGGAGCGCTCTCTTGGTGCCCAGGGACCTGGGAAGGAGGGACCTTGAGGGGGCAGTAGGGTATGCCAGGGTGGCAGTGTCCCGCCATGCCCATGCCTGTCTCTGTGTCCTCTTCCCTCCTCTCTCCCACCTTCCCCCCAAGGAATATAGAGTGGAGCCAAAGAGGTTTGCTGTGTGTGGCTCCAGAGGGCAGGCCGGGGCCTGTGTGAGAGTTCTCTTCCCTGGAGGTGGATTTCATTCTGGCACTAGGAAGGACTTTCTAATAAGCATAACCAGCCCACTGTGGAGGGGCTGACTCAGGAAGTAGTGAGTTCTCTGTCCTCTGAAGTGTGCAAGCAGAGGTGGTAGAGGAATTACTGCCCTTGGGAGGGGTTGCTGGGACTCCACACCAGCCCCTCCCAGCCTGCCCCAGTCAGGGCATCCTGCCTCAGGTCTTAGAAGGAGTTGGCTTGGGGTGGGGGTTGGCAGAGCCACCTGGGAAGCATAACTTAGCACTGATGTGGCGCTTACTGTCAGCCTGCTGGGCCTGTCATCTACACAGGGGAAAGTAAGCTTGATACTGGGATGAGCTAAGGGGGCCCCTCTCGCCCATGGACCCAGATGCTTCCTCCCCACTCCCTGCAGCTGCATCCCAGGGACCTCTGGGACTAGGTCAGCTGAGGCCAGAGCCCAAGGACTTGGCCGTGGGGCTTGGGGCTCCTTCCTGCCTCTCAGGTCCTCACAGTGCCAGGATGTTGTGACTGGATGTCGTCATGCTAGCAGACCAGGGTTTGAACCTGCTCACTCACTGTGTGACTTTAGCAAGTTGCCTGCACACCTCCAGTGACTGGGAGCTCACTGTTTCTCAGGGTGGCTTCTTCCAGGGCAGGTCAGCTCTGCTAGAACGTTACTCCTGGGGCTGAGCTGAGATCCCCATGGCTTTTCCCCAGCATTCCTGGGTCTGCTCTGCTCCACGCTCCAAACATCTGCCCCCTCAGTGGCTCCCCCCAGGCCCGTGTCTCTGTTACCTGCCACCTACCGCAGCTGCCCTCTATGGGACACACTCCCCTCCCCCATCCCTTTCCCAGTGGGTCTCAATGTCAGGGCAGGGCTGTGGCATTCTCAAGAAGCCTGGAGTCCCCAGGCTTCTGGCACCAGAGGCTGAGGGCCCACCAGCCCTTTGGTGGCCCCATGTCCTGGGTGACTCACCAGACTAGCAGCAAACAAAACCCCAAAGTCCCCTTCCCACGTGCTACTGCCGTGGCTCGGCCCCCCTCCCCGCTGGTCTTTGTGCTCTCCTAGCCGTTGAAGCCAAGTACGACCCAGCATGTGTCTGTGTTCAGCTTCATCATGCCAGGATTGGCCCATGGCCCCAGCCTGCTGGGGTCTGCTCAGATCCCAGATCCCCCATCCAACTCATTACCTGTCTCTCCTGGCTTCCTGTCCTCTACAGTCTGATCCACATGCTGTCAGGGGCCTTGGCCAAGCCATTGATAAAAATGACCAGAAGGAGAGAGCTGAAAGAAGGGCCCTGAAGCACACCTCTAGAGACCCTGTCCCTTAACTAAAGCCCCATCTATTCCCAGAAGTTCTGGTGCCAGCTGTCTCAATGTCACACAGACACATGGTGCCAGGGGCATTCCCCTAAGCCAGCAAGGGGACCAAAGCTGGCCCAGGTGACTTGTTCTCAGGGAACCTACAATGAATACTCACAGTCACCAGAGTTCACAAGTCATCCTTTCAACAGTCTGGTCTAGAATGTCACCCTGGCTTGGCATCACACACAACAGCAAACCTGCCGCCAGGCCCTGGGTTCTGAGGACCTAGAACTAAACCAGATTTGGCCCTGCCCTGAAGGAGCTCCCAGTGTGCTGGGGCAGACAGTCACAGGACAGACGACAACACAGAGGCAATACTAATAATTGAAATGTATTGCATACTTATTATGTACCAGGCACTGTCCTAAACCGGGACTGACCCTCATGATATGCCGTTATCACTCCCATTTATCCTGCAGTGTCAACTGAGGCACGCCAAGTCTCTGTAACTTGCCCAAGGGCTCCCAGCTAGTGAGGGGTGCACGCAGGGGCTTCCTAGCCAAGCCTTCCGAGGGAGGTGGTGCCTGATCGGAGACTTGAGAGATGGTAGCAGTGGGAGAGGACAGAAAGGAAAAGCAGGAGGCAGGGTCGGGGGCCGGGTAGTCACTGCTTCACTCCACACCCCCTGCCAGCCTGTCCTGTGCCAGATGGTGGGTCAGGCCCTGGGGATTTGGGGTGAGCCCACTGGCAGAGTGCCCTGTCACAAACTGGGAAGTACAGGGTACCCCAGGGAAGTGGGTGAGACGGCTGCAGTCAGGGAAGGCTTCCCAGAGGAGGAGATGTCTAAGCTGACCTCGGAGAAGGCAAGTGGAAATGTGCTGGATTGGGAAGAGGGATGGTGGATAGAGAGTTCCAAGCAGAAGGAACAACCAGCATAAAGATAGTTCAGGGAACAGCAGGAGACCAGGGGGCTGGAGCAGCAAAGGCGTGAAGGAGAGTCAGCCAGACTGCAGCGGACCCAAGGCCAGTTTGGACTGACGGCAATGAGATTGCACAAAACTTAAAAGCGCCGAAGAACTTAAAACCAGGAGGGGCACCCGGAAGTCTGGGTAGCCTGTCGGGTTCTCTGCAGCGAGAGGCACATGCAGCAGAGGGTGCGGGGAGTGGGCAGAGCCACAGAGAGTGGTTTTCCGTCCACCCGCCCGTTTGTAACCAGCCCTTGGGCAAATGGCCGAGCTGCCCAGAGCCTCCGGAGCAAGATGGGGGGCGGTCACGATTCCACCTCAGGTGCTGCTGGTGTGAGAACCAGGTGAGGGTCAGAAAGCGGCCTTTTTCTCCCTCCAGAGGAGCCTGGCAGTCACTGCCTCCCTTCCCCCACCCCTGCAAGTGGAACAATTACCAGATTGAAACAGGCTGGGCCCTGGGAGCCCAACCGGCTCCCCACTGCCTCTGCGGGTTAATGTCTCTAATCACTGCAATCTCTTGATCCACAATCCCCAGGCTCTGAGTGGTGGCCAGATGGCTTGGGAGGGAGTCCCAGGCCTCTGGGTCCCTCAAGGACCTCAGGGGCTCCCAGGAGCACCCTGCTATGCTTGAGGTGGGAGAGATAAGGTTGCCTATTCTCCCCTCACCATCAATCACAGCCAGAAGGAATGTTTGCGGTCGTCCTCATGGAACCTCCATTCTATCTGGAAGCCTCGATCTAGCAATCCAACAGGCAGCCCTCCAGGCTCCAGTTGGATATCTCCAAAGAAGGGGAGCTCAGCAAAAATGGGGGGCTTTGCACCGCTTGGGAGGGCTGTAGCCATAGGCAGGACATGAACTCAGAGTTGAACTGAAAAAGCATTACACGGACTGGATCTCATTAAAATCACGGTCAGCCCAAACCAGAAGACTCTTTTTTCCCATTCAAACCAGGTCTGTACCGTGGAGAGGCACTATGGGAGAAGGGTAAACCCACAGCATCCTGAAGAAACCCCTGTTCCAGTCTTGTCTCTACAACTTGCCAGCTGGTGGCCAATCACCGCCACCTCCCTGAGCTTTGTTTTTTATCTGTAACTCAGACCTGGGCTGTCCAGTACGTAGCCACTAGTCATAACTGGCTATTGAGCACTTGAAAGGTGGCTAGTGCAATCGAGAAACTAAACTTTGAATTTTATCTAATTAATTTAAATTAAAATTTAAAACCTGAAGCAATATAAAAATTTTTATATTGATTACACATTGAAATGATAATATTTTGGATATACTGGGTTAAATAAAATATTATTAAACTTAATTTCAACCAAAAAATGAATTCTACCTGTTACTTTTTACTTTCTTAATGTGACCACTAGAAAATTTAAAATGACAAACATGGCTCTCATTATAATTCTACAGGACAGCACTGACAAAGTTGATTAAGGGTTGAATGAGGTATTTGGAGAACAGTAAAGGTCCAGACAGATAATGGTTTCTGTGGCTGCCGGGTATTGCTATCACACAAGAAGACATCTTATCCTAGAAATAAGAGAGAACATGAAGAAACACTAAAAACAAAGTAAAAATTACTCCTAATCCCACTTCCCAAAGACAACTACTGTTAAACTTTCTTTTCTGTGCATGTCCTGTGCTCTCATGCTCCCTTCACCACCCTGACCCAGCTCGTAGGTTCTCAGAAGAGTCATTTTAACAGCTTGGTTCTAAAGTCTTGGACCACAGGGAGCTCCCCCAGGAAGAGCCCCCAACAGGTCAAAGAGCAGGACTGTACACCTTTCTTGTTACCGTGAGCTCCGGGAGTGGCGTTGGTCTCACGTGGAATCCATGCCCTACCTGTACTTAGCACTCGATCTCCCTGGCCTCTGCCATCGCCTGCGAACACCCTGGCACTGCCGGCACCAGCCTGGGGAGGTCCGACCTGTTCTGTTCCCTCCCCTCCTGCCTCCCATCTCTGCTCACCTCTCTCTTCCCCCAGTAGGAAAGCCCTCCCCATTCGGGTGGCGGGAGGTTTCAGGGCGGAACTACCTGGGTCCCAGAATTCTCTCCGTTTTATGCATTGGCCCTCTCCCTTCCAGAGCCACTAGGTGCCCCTGGGGCTGGGGCTGGGGCCCTGTGGCTCCATCTAGAACCTGCCCTTGCTCCCTCAGACTCCCACGCCTGGGTCGAAGTTGGCACCACCTCCATGTCAGGGCTCTTCTTCCTCAGGGTGGAGCAAGGGCTCTTTATCCTCTTCCAAAATGTGGTTTTCATCTGCCCCCGTCTCCTGCACGGTCCCTCCAACGTGTCTATATATGTCTGCACCATAAATCAGGAGAAGGATCACTTTCCCAGGAGGTTCTAAGGCTCCCTGCAGAGCTACACACGATCTGGTAACTTGCTTTTCCCACTTAGCAATAAATTGAGAACATCTTTCCAGTGAAACTGTCAGTTCTCATGGCTACTTAGAACTGCATGGCATGGATATGTTGTACTTTTTTATTTAATTGATTTTATCTGCATTGAGGATTTCTTAGGTTGGTTCCTGGTTTTTGCTCTTTCAAATACCGCGTCAGTGACCCTCCTGGTACACTGTTTACTTTGATATTCTCATGTCTGAGGAATCCTCAGTTCTCCCTTCTCAGACATCCAGCAAATTCTGCTAGATGGGTTGTGCTGAAGCTCTGCCAGGCCCCTTGGTGGCTTCCAAGTCCCCCTTGGCCTGGCACTCAGGCCACCCCACTCCTGAGCTTAGTCTTTCTTCTCTATCTCCGTCCCTCCAATATGACCTGAGCTCTGACCCACTGAAGAGCCCAGGATCCTCACACTTTCCAGCCTCCCAACTGGCTTCTGTTGTCCCACTGCCTGGCATGTCTGCCCCATTTCCAAATCTTCCTCATCTTCTAAGAACCAACTTAAATGCCACCTCCTCCAGGAAGCCCTTCCTGACTCTCCTAGAAGTGATTCCCCCTCCTACAAATATGATAGCACTTCCTTATCCCTCCCTTACGGTACCGATGTGTCCACCTTGTCCAGTGGTTACTTGAGTGCACTTGTGTTCCAAGTGGCTTTGTCTGTCCCACTCCCCACCCTCTCCCAGACTCGGAGCTCTTTGCAGTCAGGGACAGGTTCTGATTTCTTTCTGTGGGCATAGGGCATGGCACAGAGTGGATATGCACTAAAGGTCTGAATAACCATATGAATAAAAGTGGACAGGCCTGGAGTCGGGGCCTGAGTGCTGGTCCATCTGGGCACTAGTGTCCTATGTGACCTCAGGCAGGTCCTCCTCTGAGAGCCATGGCTTCCCTGTGGCCTGAGGCAGTGGAACATGACCGTGGGATTCTGTTGTGGTGGGAGGATGGTTTGGCCCTGGCCTGGGGATAAACTCTCCCTTGGATAATGACTACAGGGTGGCCCCCCATTTCCTCTGGCTGCACAATCCCATTATGAGCCCTTCAGGATTTATGTCTGAGACCCGCCCTAAGCCCATCACTAACATATGGCATCCTGGCAGATGAAGATGAGCAGAGACTGTAAGCATTGACTCATTCGCTCAATCATTCATTCATTCACTCCTTCATTCAGCAACCAGCTACCAAGCTGTGTTTTGTGCACTCGGCATTGAAGCAGACCCTGGCCCAACCCCGGAGGTGCTTCCAATAAACAGCAATTCAGTGAAGTGGAGGCTGGGACAGAAGGAAGCACAGGGACTGTGGAAGCCCAGAGAAGGGACCTTCACCCAGCCTGGTGGTCAGGGAAGGCTTCCTGGAGGAGGTACTCTTAAACCGTGTCTTAGAAGAGCAAGCCTTTGCTACAGTGAGCAGGGGAGAGCAGGGCACTCGCAGGCAGTGGTTACCACCTGGGGAGGGGCAAGAGGCCTGCGGTGCTCAGCCCTGGTGCGTGTAGTCTAATGATAAGACGAGCATGAACTGAGAGGGATTATCTGCTCTTGTTTACATGATTAAAGCCAGACAAATACTTCCTTTATCTGAAAGAATGAAAGGGATTTGGGGAAAATCCTTTTGGCAGCAAAGCAAAGCACAAACATTTCCTTAATTAATCTCTCACCCCCACCCCCACCCCTTCTCCATACCTCCTGCAACAGCCATGAGAAGAGTAGCTCTGGGGCTGACCTGCACGGGTAGGCAGAGAGCCCAGGTCAGGGAGGCCAGAGGCGGGGAGGAGCCGAGAGAGACCCACAGGTCCCCTCAACATGACCTCCCATGACAGGGAGTCTGGGCACAGGGACAAACCCAGGAGGGCCCAAGGTGGCACCTCTCAGGGAAAGGCACCTCTCATGGCCCCTTTGTAAAGATGGGGATCCTGAAGCCCAAAGATGGGGAGTGATTTGCTTGCCTGAGGTCACATAGCCAGTTGGCAGAGCTAGGGCTAGGAACAAGGTCACCAGCTCCCAGCCCAGCACTCTCCCTTCCTCCCTCCCTCCCTCACTCATGCATTCAGCAAACTCATGCTGGGACTGGAGACCCACAGAGAAGTCAGACCTGTCCCTCCTCTCATGTGCCCTGGTCTGGTGAGAGAGACACACAGGTAAACAGACAGTGACAACCAGGGTCATGACTGAGGAGACTGTGGGCTGTGGGGGAGAGGCAGATAGTCCAAAAAGAGGAGGAAACAGCACATGCAAAGGCCTCTGGGTGTGAATGGCTTGGCTTGTGACCCTGGGCATGGTGGGGAGAGCAGAGCAGGAAGAGGCTAGAAGAGCCACAGGACTGGGTGATTGGAGAGGGCGGTTCCTGGGGCACTGTGGGATCAGGGGGTGGGGGGTGGCCTGGCCAGGAGGGGGCCAGAGGGCAGGCCTGAGTGTCCGACCAGGCCCAGGCCTCCCACAGACCCTGACCCCCCTCGTCCTCCCAGCTTGATGTCTGGCCTTGCTTCCCTGGACCCCAAGACCTCCAGCCGCCTGGGCATCCTCACTGTTGCATACTATCTGTGGACCACCTTTGTGGCTGTCATCGTGGGCATCATCATGGTCTCTGTCATCCACCCGGGTGGTGCAGCCCAGAAGGAGATGATGGAGCAGAGCGGGAAACCCATCATGAGCTCGGCCGACGCCCTGCTGGACCTCATCCGGTAACCCTTGCACCGCACGCTGCTCCCTGCTTGGGAACGCCATGCCCAGCCAGGGCCTGGGGCAGGATGGAGTGTGGGGCTGGGGGTGGTGAGGTCTGCTCTTGATTACTCCTAGTAACAAGGAGGGCAGGCCCAGAGGTCGTGCAGAGGCCAGGATCACCTTGGGGATTGAAGCCAGTGACAGCCCTGGGCTTCCTGCTGGGCTCACACAGCATGTCTGCACCACCAGCCTGCAAGCCTCTGGAGGGCAGGGTGGGTCCACTCCACTCTGCCTGCGGCCTGGCATGGGACAGGTGGCTGACTGATTCCAGGAGCAGCTGTATGCACCCAGCCCATAAGGTGGAAGGCCAGTAGATACTGGTCCCCTCCCTTTCTTTATTGGCCTCCTTTTTACAGATGAGGAAATGAGACCCAAAGAGGTGACATGGCTTTTCCAGGGTCATCTAGCAGGTAGGTAGTAGAGCTGGGATTCAATCCAGCTCTGTCTGACTCTAAAGACAGTGCTTTGTGCCCTGCAATGCTGATGCCTCAGCCACGTCAGCTCTGCTGAGCACGTTGCTCAGACCTGCGCCGTCCTCCCAGGGAAGCACTGCAGACCGGCCTCAGGCCACCTGGACTCCCTTTCCCAAGACTCCCTGCAGGCTGCCCCGCTCCTCTCCTTCATGCCTGCCCTCCCTCACCAGCGTCTGGCTCTTGCCCTAGAAAAGCAGGTAGTCCTGTAGGAGAGAAGACCCAGGAACAGACAGAGACAGCATGGGGAGTGGGAGCAAGACAAGGGAGTCCAAGTAGCACACGGCTGCGCAGTGTAAAGGGTGGGATGGAGGGAGGTGGGGAGGGCATTCCCGGGGAAGGCTGTGCAAAGGTCCTGAGCTGTCAGGGAGTGGTGTGGAGAAGTCATAATCACTCGGCGTGACCGAGCATAACGTGCGACTAGGAATGTGAAAATCGATGCTGGAGAATTTGGTGGGCCAGGACCATGAAGGGCATTGTGAACCAGGGTGAAACTTCAGTTTTACCCTAAAGGCCACAGAAAACAGGTTTTAAACAGAGGAGTGGACATGATCCAGTTCAGGAGGCTTCCTCTGGCCACTAGAGTGGAGGCGGGTCAGAGTGGGGTGGAGTGTAGGAAGGGAAGGCAGAGCTGGGGACTGGGTCAGGGGGGTGGCCATGGGGATGGGGAAGGGGGCAGACTGCAGGGCCACCCAGGAGTAATGGCAGCAGGAGACAGGTGAGATAGAAGTGAGGATGGAGGACAGGGTGGCGCTGATTACCCGACATGAAGGTTTCTGCCCAACCACAGGATGATGTGGAAGAAGGTGCAGACATGCTGGCGGAGACATCAGTTGATGGTTGGCCAGTGGGTCTGAATCTCTTGGAGAGTCTGAGCTGGAGACAGAGGTTTGGAAGTCACCAGGACAGAGGTGCTGGGTGCGACCCTGATGGCAGAAGGGCTCTCCTAGGACAGTGTGAGTGTAGAAAGCCGGGGCTGGGACAGAGCCTGGGGGAGCACCACATTGGCAATGGTCTGAAGGGATTGATGGGCCACCCCATGAAACTTGCTCTGTGGACTCCTCGTCCCTCTCATTTGCTAGTCAGTTTCAGATATGAGAAGTCGAGTTCTGTCTAATATGAAAACTCCAGTCTCCTCCCATTTAAAACTAATCCTGCCCTAGCATTTTGGATTTCATTCAGGCTTGGAAAGCCGCAGTGGAAGGAGGGTTGTGATGAGTTTGTTTCTCTTTCTTGCTCCACCGGCTCCCCTGCTGCTAGCACCAGGGTTGAGCAGTAGGCAGAGAGGCCAGGGAGTGGGCTAGGAGGCCCTCCTTTACTGTGGTGGGTGAGCTGGGGGTATATCCTCCCTGGGTGGGCTTCTCCAGGGGTGCTTATATGTTTGGGTTCTTCGGAGCTCCTCCTGTCACTGTTATCTCTCGCCTGCTATACCCTTGACTTGGGCAATCCCTGTTCCAACTGATAGCTTACAATGCCCTCCTCAGGTTCAGCCTCTGGTCAACTCCTCTGCTGGGGTCACCTCACCCCTCTAGATGGCCCTCTTGGGCAGGGTCCCCTCTGCAAGGTCTATATTTGGCCTATGGGAAACATACATATCTTTGCTGGAAGTGCATGCCTTTCCCAGGGCCTTTGGACATGAGTCAGGCACCAGCCCCTACATTCTTCAAATCCTAGGGGACACAAGCCAAGGTCTCTGAGTAGTTCTCTTGGCTTAAAGTTAGGGAGAAGCATTCCTCTCCTCCCCCCTGGAGACAGATGCCTAGCACCAGCATTTTTCCCTCTCTCTAAAGAAACTCTCATCCTCTGTATTGGTTAGCTACTGCTGTGTAACAAACCAACCCAAGACTTTTCAGCTTAAAATGACAACTATAAATCTAAAGGTCAGCTGGAAGTTTCTGCTGATTTAGAATGAGCTCACTCACTCATGTGTCTGCAAGCAACTGGTGGCTCAACTGGGAAACAGCTGGACTAGGACAATCTTAGCTGAAGTGACTCAGCTGTGCTCCTTGTGATCTATATACTCCAGTGGCCCAGTCTGGATTGATTTCATGGAGGTGAAGGGATGTCAGGAGAGAACTGGCCTTTGCACCTTCTTATGATGAAGGTAGAGGAGCAAGAGAGGAAATAGAAACATGCAAGTGCTTTTCCAAGCTTCTGCTTTGGCAAGTTTGCTAACATCCTCTTGGCCAAAACAGGTCATGTAGCCAAGCCCAGACTCGGAGTGGGAGGGGACCAAAGTGTTATAAGGCATAGAGAGTTCATTAATTGGGGCCATCAGTGTAATCCATCTACTACTCCCTCCATTTTTGCCAGGAAAACCTGCAGCTTCTCTTTTATCTTTTGAAATGCGTGATGACTTAAGGATCACAAAAATGCTTGCAACTTCGTTCCTACTGTATGGCTCCCACCTATAAGGTCTAGAGCCAGAAAGAGATCCAGCAGGGTCTGTTCTGTCTACACTTACTCGACTGGTGATACTCCACCCAGTACCATGGCATTGAACACCTTCTGTACACTGGCACTCCCAAATTTTGTTTCCAGCCTGGAAACCTCTCAGCTGAACTCCAGGTTCTCGTACAACTGTCTAAAGCCATCTCAAAATTAACACGTCCAAGCTAAACTCCTGATTTTCCCCAGAAACTTGCCCTTTTCTCAGCCCTGCCCATCTTGGTCCCACATCCCTCATTCTCTCATACCCTGCATCCAATTCCTCAGTGTATCCTGTCAGCTGGATCTCCAAAATCATGTCCCCAGTCATGGCCCTTCTCTCCCCTTGGCCACTCAGGCGTTGCGTCCCACCCGTGTCCGCCTGGCCGCCGGCTTTCTCTCTGCTTCCCTGCACTCTGTTCTCGGCACAGCAGCTAGAGGGGTCCTTCTCAAAACCTGCTCACAATCCATCACATTTTGACAGAATCATAGTCTCCACTGTGGCCCCCGACCATACACACATCGGCCTTGATCTCCGCTGTGACCCTCCCCTTTCCTCCCCTCGCCCGGCCACACTGGGTGCATTCCTGTCTTGGTGTTGCTGCGGCCCCTTTGCATGGCCCTTCCTGCAGAGAGTGCATGGCTCTTTCCCTCTCCATTTAGATGTCTGCTCAGTGTCACCTCTTCAGAGGGGGCTCCCACTTTTTGCCACCCTCTCCATTACCTTCTCTCGCTTTACTTTTCCTCGTGGCCTTCATTAATACCCAAGGTTATCACACATGTATTTCTTTCTTTTTCTGTCACCTCCACTGGACTGTAATATGCCCCATGAGGGCCAGATCTTTAAAAACCTTTCGGGGCCGGCCCGGTGGCGCACTGGATAGTGCGCCGCTTGGGAAGTGCGGCGGCGCTCCCACCCGAGGGTTCGGATCCCACATACAGACCGGTTCCTGCTCACTGGCTGAGCGAGGCGCGGGAGCGACGCCGAGGGTTGCGGTCCCATTGCCGGTCCCCGGTCCGGTGTAGGGGCGACACTGAGGGTTGCGATCCGTTGCCGGACACGGAAAAAAGACAAAAGACAAAAAAAAATAATAAATAAAAATAAAAATAAAAACCTTTCCCCTGCTGTGTTCTGAAGCCTAGAACAGCACCTGGCAGGGGGCAGGTGTCCAGTGCTTGCTGATTGCCCATGTGGGATGTGGGGTCATCAGGGGAATGGGGGTCTGAGGGCTGGGGAGGAGTGGACCTGCCAGGAGAATATGACAAGCAGGATGGTCCACAGCCGCACTGGAGGCTAAGCGGTGCTAATGGAGCAGGAGCAGATGGAGGGACAGGAGGAAAACTGGGAGAGCAGATGTCCTGGAAGCTGAGGGAAGAGGAATTTCGAGAAGCCTTGTTTCTAAGAGCCATTGTTTCTAGGATTTGGTGACTATGATTCATCATTTCTTGGATTCTATGATTCAAAACAGCTTTTCCACGTGCTGGCAGGAGTTGTGGGTGCTCAGGGAGCGCTGCCCTCCCCTCCACTGCCTCCCCTGCTCAGGGGCTGTGGGGCTCTGGATAGTACACACGTGTCAGAGTCAAATGTTCCAGAGTGTTTCCTGCTTTCCGTTGCTTTCCACATGGTGAAAATTGATCCTTCTGCTTTGAGGCTCCCGCCACTCCCTGTTCTCAACCCCAAGGCAAGTTGTTTTGCAAAGCTGGGTGGTTGGGCATCACTGTCACCACTTCTCAGTCAGACAGTGGGGCTTCGGGGAGAGATCACATGCTTCCTGGACAGGGACCCAGAACCTAGGAGACCTGCGGTCTTGTCTCAGTTTTGCCTATAACAAGCTGTGTGGCCCTGGGCAGGCCACTCCCTTCTCCAGACGTCAGTGTCCCCAGTGATTTTCAAGATCCCTTCTAGCTCTGTGGTTCTGAAACAAAAGGCCTACAAGCTGGTGAGGAGGCTGCAGGCCATGAGCAGAAACTTCTGGAGGTGGATTCTGGGAGATGAGGGTGGGAGGACAGGGTAGAGCCCATGAAGACCATGAATGCCAGGTTGAGGGGTTGGCTGTTGTGCATTAGAAATGGGAAGCTGGTGGTCTGGGGAAGGACGGACTGGAGCAGGGAGGATGTAATGGAGGCATGGGGACTCCTTGGGAGGGGGTGCAGTCACTTCTGTTCCATTCAGTCCACCTTTATTAAGCAGCTGCTCTGGGCAAAGACATTTGCTGGGAGCCAGGGGAGCAAACACCAGTCCCTCCATCGGGGCCGTCCACCATCTCAGGACAGACAGATGAGAAGGGGGCACTAGACGGCCACTCTCTGATGCTCTGAGAGGCTGCATAGAAAACAGGACACTGGCAGTGAGGGCCCCAGGGGCCTCCTTACCCTGCTCTGGACCAGAGCAGGTGCCTTCCAAGTGTTGATGACTGAATGAGGACAAGTACGACCGGGCAGGGAACTGGGAACTGTGGACAGGTGTGAGAAATGAAAAGTCAGAAAGATGTGGGGGCCGACTGCTCAGGGAAATAAGGCCCCACGGCACACCTCGGGAGTGCGACAGTGTGTGTCCACGTCTCAGAGATGATTCCAGAGAAACACAGCAGGCCATGTCCCTGGATGACCTGCCAGGACATGAATTCATTTCCCAGGGCTCCACGTGGGGGCTCCAGAAAACTGGCAACTGCTCATAGTGCAGCCGCACAGAAAAAACCGGAGCAGAATTCTAATCAGAGCTGGCCCTTCTTTTTTTCCAATCTTATTAAAACACCACAGAGATTAAGTAATGACTTGGCTCTATTTATAGCTCCCAGTTACCCTCTCAGGGACTGAATGAAGTTCTCAGGAGCTGTGCTTTAAAAGGAACAGTTCCCACCTTTGGGGCCCAGTTTGGGGACGTGGGATTAGAGTGAGTTTGGAACCATCACAGTGAGAATTTACAAATAGTGAGGAGGGGAGCAGAGAGGTGGAATCAGGCCCGGCCTGGAGACGTGTGCGGGGAGGCCCAGGGCAGAGAGTGTGCGTATTTGCTAGGCATAGCTATTAATGTCTTGCAGGCATGCTCTGTCTATATTTTATGTAGCTGCCACCAGGCGCACAGGCCTCACGGGACAAGCAGGAAGGCTTCCCATGGGTGTTCAAAGCCAAAAGAAAATGTTGAACATTTTCCCATTTAATAATCAAAAGTATAATTCTTGATTAAAAGTTGCAGGATAAGTTCATTGATTGTTACCAAGAGCACATATGTTAGTCAGGAATTGCTCTGGGCTGCTAATTAAGAGGAACCTGAAACAGCAGAGGCTTAAGTAAACTCCTGCATTTTCCCCTGAATAAGCAGTCCAGAGGTAGGCCCCTCGTGGTCATCAGGATCCCGCCTGTGTGCTCTGCCATACTTAGCACCTGGCTTTCACCATCAGTTTGTCTTGTGGTCCAAGGAGGCTGCTCAAGCTCTAGCTATTACATCCATGTTCCAGGCAGAAAAAAGAAAGTTGGGGGAAAGGACCAAAGGGGCTTGGCTGAATGGGCACCTCTTTAAGAGTTTTCCAGGAAGCACCACCCAATACCTTCCTCTCACATCTCAGTGGACACCCCATTGGCAAGAGAGTCTAGGAATCAGGGCTTGATGGCAGGGCCCCACTGGTCCCCATAATATCACAGGGCTCCTGTTAGTAAGAAAGGAGGAGAGAATGGAGACCTGGGTAGGCACCTAGCTGTCCCTGCCACAGCCCACATTTTAAACTATTGCAATTTTAAAGGAAGTTGTAAAGAAATGTACATACAGCACTAGGTATAAGTTCCATTTGGTTTCTTGAGACCTTTCAAATATTCTTAGTTTCCTCTCAGGCTAAAGCAGACTTCCCTCTAAGTTTCATTAAAAAACAACCTTGTAAGAACCTTCAGAAAGGTCCATCCTTTTTCAGCCTTCTGGGGTTGTACCCAGGAGAGATTTTTAGACTATTTAACAGTCAGTGTGGCATGGGCGTCCTCCATTCTGGTCATCAACTCCAGGGCAGGAGGACCGCTGCTGTCTGGCAGGCTGTGTGCCCGCAGCCCCCAGGCACTAACTCTGGTTTGGGCGCTTTGCGTCTGCTTGATGTCAGAAGTCCTCACAGGCAGCTACCCATTCTGGCGCCAGAAATATGCTCATAACTCACTGAAAAAAAGGCTTATTTAACTTTCCGCGATCCCAGTTCCTGACCTCTGCTGCTTCTTTCCCTCGTATCTGACATTAGTAGGAAAAGGGTAAATTATGGTCTGGTCAGGATGTACCCATGACCATTTGCTACCAGTTTTGTCTTGGTAGCTCATCTTCGACCCACTTCCTCCTGCCACATGCTTACACTGAACCTGTAGTTTAGCAGCAGTGAAAAAATTACAGTTTCTGCTTCCAGCAATGGTTGCTGGGGCGTAAAGTTAAGAAATAATGCACACTCAAATCCATGTATATAATTTCATGCTCGTGTGAGCTGAGTCTTCAAAGAGCAGAAGAGATTTGCCAAGAACGAGAGTGAGTGGGAGGCCTGTCCAGGTAGAGGAGGCAGCTGAGTGGGAGGGACAGGGCCCGTTCCAGGACGTGCAAGCACACGGGCAAAAAGATTCGTTAGCATCTCTGATTCAGGATAGATTCCTAGAAGGGGATTGTAAAGACAAAAATACAAACGCTTTTAAGACTCTCGACACAAATTGCTAAATTGCTTTAGAGAAAGGTTGCTGCCAGACCACATGAGGTTGTCCATCTCACCAAACCTCCCGAGCATTGTGCATGTCATTTTACGAAATGCCCGGCCACTGTGATAGGTGAAAATGCCTTTAATATACTGATAAAACTGGACATTAAAAAAAACCTTTTTTGGCCATTTATATTTCTTGTTTTATGAAGTGTATTGCCTGGTCATTCTTATTTGTCAGTTTTCCTATTGGGGTATTAATGTTTGGTGGTCCATTTGTTTATGTGGCAATATTTACTGAGTGCCGGTTACATGCCAGGGCCTCTTCCAGGCTAGGGATGCAGCAATGGACAAAACAGAGGTCTCTGCCCTCTAGGGAGCTGATGTTCCGTTGAGGTGAGACAGTGAACACAGAAATAAGGACAAAACTTGTAAAAGCTCTTTATAGATTTAGGATGGTAACACTTGGTCATACAGTCTCCCCAGCTTGTCATGTGTCTTAAAGAGCTTGTTTTTTTTTTTTTAGCTTTTCATTTTGGCATAATTTTAGGTTTACAGGTAAGTTACAAAGATAGTACAGAGAGATCCCATACATCCTTCGCCCGGCTCCCCTGTTCCAGCCTCTTACATACTATGGTACACTTGTCAAAACTAAGAAATTAAACAGGTATAACACTGTCAACTAAATTATAGACCTTATTTGGATTTCACCAGTTTTTCCACTAATATCTTTTTTTTTCTGTTCCAGGATCCAATCCAGGATGCCATGTTGCACTTAGGAATTTCTTAATTTTTTTTTTTTTTTTTTTAAGGGATGACCGGTAAGGGGATCTTAACCATTGACTTGGTGTTGTCAGCACCACACTCTCCCAAGTGAGCCAACCGGCCATCTCTAGATAGGGATCTGAACCCGTCGCCTTGGTGTTATCAGCACCGCACTCTCCCGAGTGAGCCACGGGCCGGCCCCAGGAATTTCTTAATTTTAATGTAGTAAAATCTATTGATCTTTTAGTGCTCATTTTGTTAGAGAGTCCTTCCATATTCTTTTTTTTTTTTTTTTTTTTTTTTTTTTTTTTTTTTTTTTTT
>NW_007726117.1:1880587-1918124 GCF_000696425.1 Galeopterus variegatus | reverse complement strand
GCAACAGATCGCAACCCTCAGTGTTGCCCCCGTACCGGACCGTGGACCGGCAACGGGATCACAACCCTCGGTGCTGCTCCCGCACCTCGCTCAGCCAGTGAGCGGGAACCGGTCTGTATGTGGGATCCGAACCCTCGGGCGGGAGCGCCGCCGCACTTCCCAAGCGGCGCACTATCCAGTGCGCCACCGGGCCGGCCCAGAGTCCTTCCATATTCTGACAGCTGATAAAATATCAACCTATGTTTGTTCTAGGTTTTTAATGGTTTCATGTTTTTAAAAATTATTTCTTTAAACCATCTGGAATCTATTTTGGTGTAAGGTGTTAAATAAGGCTCTAACATTTATTTTTCTGAATAGTTGTTCAGCTGTATAGCACTTTATAATGATTCTTCATTTCCTCATTCATAAGTGAAGCAACTTTGATCAAATATGAAATACTCAGATTTACTAGGTTCTATCTCTGGGCTGCAGGTTCCATTACATCAATTATACTATTGACAGCTATGTCAGTTTCACACTGGTTTGAGAGTTGCATCTTTATGGCATGTTTTCATATCTGGTAGGAAAAGACCCCTTCTGCCTTTAGCTTTATAATAAAATATTAATAAGAATAATGATCGTACTTATGTGCCAGGTCCTGTGTTGGGCCCCACTGATAAGACATGAACAACCAAGTCTCACCTTCCAGGAGGCAGACAGGCCAGTTAGTGATTGCACAGCAGTGTGGTGGAGCAGAGGCGATCCACGCACGGAAGGACCATGGGGTCTGCCTGGGGCAGTCAGAGAGGGCTGGACAGAGGAAGTGGTGCTTGACCTGTGATTGAGTTGAGGGGGAGTTAGCCAGGCAGAAAAGCAGGCAGGGAATTCCAGGCAGAGGGGACAGCATGGACAAGGGCCTGGAGCCAGAAAAGCACACAGTACAGTTAGGGAAGTACTGCAGGTGGGGGGCCAGTGGTGTAGAGAGGTGAGACTGCAGAGGGGGAGGGGCTGGCTCGTGAAGGCCTCGACTGCCAAGAGAGGTGCTCAGATGAGCCCAAGGGCTCGACCCTACGGGCCCTCCTGACCTGGGCTCTGGAATTCTTCAGTTGCTGACTCTCTTCCCAGGAACATGTTCCCAGCCAACCTAGTGGAAGCCACATTCAAACAGGTAAGTGAGTCCCAGGGGAAGGAGCAGTGGCAGGAGGGGCAGGCAGGCAGGGTCAGCCTGGCCAGCTGAAAAATGCCAGGTTTGCCCAGCCAGTCTCCCTGTCTCCTAGAGGCGGGAGGGTGGAGGGGAGGGGAGTTGGAGGGACCTAGATCTTCACAGCCTCCCATGGCCACATTCCTGTACTGGGTTCCAGTTTTTCATAATGAAAAACGATGGGGGTGGAGGGAAACCTTTATTGAGTACCTGCACTGCCCCAGGTTCCACACCTGCACTAACACATACATCCTCTCCCTCATCCTCACAGTAACCCTGCACTGAGGTAGGTTTAGCCCCATTTCCTGGATGAGGAACTGAGGCTCGGAAGGATTAAATGACTTGCCCAAGGTTATATATACCACTTGCAAATGAAAAAGCTAGTAGGTAAACCCAGGCCTGTCTAGCTTCTAAGCCTGTTTTTTCTTTCTTTTCAAAATAATCTTTCCCTCTTTTAAGAATAGTAAATAATATTCACTGTTGAAAATTAGGAAAAGACTAAAAAATATAAAATAGAAAATAAAAATCATCTCCAGTCCAGTACCTGACAATACTGGTAGCAGACAGACAGCATGTTTTTAGTCTTTTGTTTCCCTTTGCATAAATATATTTTAAAAAATAAAACTAGGATCATAGTACATAAACAGTCTGCATCTTTTTTTTTTTTTTACTTTCATTATATCATGAGCGTTTTTCCTGGCTATTAAATGTTTCGCAAAAGTACAGTATTTCATAGTGATATAATAGCTGTTAAATGGCTGGGCTATGATTTACCCACCCTGCCTTTCAGTGGTCCTGCAGGCAGCTTTCAAAGTGTTGCCTTTTTACAAATTGGGGTAAACATCCTGTGCATCAATCCAAGTCTGAACTTGAAATAATTTCTAATTCCTTTTCCCCTTCTAAAATATCAGCTGGTTGGCTGACTCACTCCAGCAAGCATTTCCTGTACCCCTTCCCTGGGCTGGGCTCTGTATTGGGCCTGGGGACACAAAGGAGGTGGCAGAGCAACGGAGAGAAGGCTCCCAAATAAGCAGCTGTGAAAGTTCGAGCAAATCACTGCGTATCTCCTAACATCTTGGGTCTTTACCTATGAAATAAGCCAGATTGTGAAGGGCCCTGAAGGCTAGGGTAGGGGGTTTGGATTTTATTCCCATTGTCATGGAGAATTACTGAAAGTATGAGAAAGAGAGAGAATGTTGCTCTACTTCGTACCTGCCTGGAATGCCCTTTTTCTTTTGGCAAACTCCTCCCCATGCTTCAGGACCCAAGTCAGATGTTCCCTTCTTTGTGAAACTGTCTGACTTTTTCATGCAGAATTAGCCACTCCCTTCCCAAGGCTCACAGTGCAGAAATCATGTATTTCCACACTCAGCAGAGTGTTCAACATCGATGATGATGACAGCAGTAATGCTTACATAGGGCTTACCACGTGCCAGGAATTATTCTAAGCACTTTATATAGTTTCATTTAATCCAATGATGTAGACCCTATTATGATCCCATTTTACAGACGAGGACAATGAAGCCAAGAGACTTTAGGTTCCATATATCTCCTGAGTGCTACCCCCCTACCCCCACCCCCCGAAGCCTTACCTTATTGATACTGTTATGTTTGAGGATAGAAAGCTCCCTTGTTTGGGCTCCCGGTACCTGAAGAATGCGGGGGAGAGACCCAGGAGTGCCCTGGGGGCAGAGGGAAAAGGCAGGCAGCTCAATTCTCCCCAGCAGACCTCATCTCACCAAGAAGGCTTGGGGCAAGCTGAGCTTTTTAAAGAGAAGGTCCATGTTTCCGTGGGGTGGAAGGCTGGGCAGGCTGGCTGTCAGGCAGGTGGATAGTGGATGGTTACAAGGGCGTGGATGGATGAATGGAGGATTATCCGAGTAGATGAGGGAATGGACGGATGGTTAGAGAGGGACTCAGATGGGTTAATGGTGCACAGAAGGGAGAAGAGGAATGAGGGAGGCAGGGCTGGGTAGTGTGTAGGTGGAGAAAGGAATCTCAGTTTTCTTTCTGGTAAAATATTGATAATAATCCTTGCCCTGACCACCTCACAGGGTTACTGTCAATCAAGTAGGATATGAGAGGATACAAATGTGCTTTCAAGATGTTATGATTGTTGTTGTTGCTGTTGATATTAATAATAACACTTGGCCATGACTCCTTCCTGGTTGGGGTGTTGCCCACCAGTACCGCACCAAGACCACGCCGGTTGTCAAGTCCCCCAAGCTGGCACCGGAGGAGACCCTTCCTCGGCGGATCCTCATCTATGGGGTCCAGGAGGAGAATGGCTCTCGTGTGCAGAACTTCGCCCTGGACATGACCCCGCCACCCGAAATCTTTTACAAGTCAGAGCCCGGCACCAGTGAGGGCATGAACGTGCTGGGTATCGTCATCTTCTCTGCCACCATGGGTATGTGCTGCCACCCCGCCCAGCAGAACGCTGGAGCCATCCCCTCAACCATCCAACTGTCAGAGGAACCCAAAGTCTTCCCGTCCTCCAGATCATTCTTCTCTTTACTCTGCAGGAGAAAGGCTCAAGTCCCCATTCCATGACTGAGAGATGTCTCTAGCCGCCCCCCACCCCAGAGGGAGAACCCCATCCCCGGGTGCTGGTTCACCTCGAGGGGTATCTGTCCCGCCTCTTCTTTGCTGCCCCCAGCAGCCCGTTCCCGGACCTTTTACTGATGTCTGGGGACAATGGGGGGAGGGGCAGTCTACAATATTGGCCACCACTGCTTATTTAAAGCTTTATGCCCCCACTCCCACCCCGCCCACAGGTGCTTCTCACCAGCCGCCTCTCTCCTCAGACCTGTCTGCCACTTCTTGGGACCCACAGATGGCCTCTCTGCCCGCCCCATCCCTTTGCTACTCCTCTGGGTACCCCAAGGCCCCCAACCATGGGCAATTTACCATGAAGCCATAAAGCTCAAGGTTCAGGGCCCTTCTGAGGACTGTACCTTTTTTTTTTTTTTAATTTTGTATTCTTTTCCTTAAAGAGGGTTTCCAAACTAAATAAGCTTCAGACCCCACAAAACCTATGGATATTGGGCCAGCCCCGTGGCTCACTCGGGAGAGTACGGCACTGGGAGCGCCTAGGCCGCGGGTTTGGATCCTATATAGGGATGGCCGGTGTGCTCATTGGTTGAGCATGGTGCAGACCACACTGTGCTGAGGGTTGCGATCCCCTTACCAGTCAAAAAAAAAAACCAAAAAAAACCAACCCTACGGCTTCAGACCCCACAAAACCTATGGATATTGGGCCAGCCCCGTGGCTCACTCGGGAGAGTACAGCACTGGGAGCGCCTAGGCCGCGGGTTTGGATCCTATATAGGGATGGCCGGTGTGCTCATTGGTTGAGCGTGGTGCAGACCACACTGTGCTGAGGGTTGCGATCCCCTTACCAGTCAAAAACAAAAACAAAAAAAACCAACCCTACAGATATGCCTCTGTTTGCAGTGCCCCCACCCCACCACCGATATACACACAAAACATTTTTTCCATCTTAGGAAAAAAGGTTGTCCCCCTAACCCTTCCAAAACAATCTATCTTGTTTGTACCCATCCTGTGCTTCAGCCATGCCAGGCAGCATTGGGAGTCTTCTTCTGCAATCAGCACCAACCTTCCCTGTGGGGCCTGCTTCCCTGACTTCTCCACTGGGCCTTCTTCTCAAGTAAAAAGACCCACCACCCTCCTCGTTGTTCATGCAAGAAATCTGGGATCACTTTCTACCTCGCCCTCTGCCTCAGCCCCCACACCCAAAGCTTGTCATCCTGCCTCCAAAATCTCCCTTCAATAAGTGCATTCCCCTGCCCTGGTTCAAGGTCGCCATCATCTTGTCTGGTGTCTGCAAAAGCTACCTAAAGAGTCCCCTGTACCTTCTGCTCTTGTCCCCTCTGGTGTGTCCTCCTCAGAGAGCAGCAAGGCTGACCGTGCTCTGTCCACTGCACTTGGAAAGAGGCCAAACCCCATACCTCGGGCTGCAGTGCTCCCTGTGACCTGACCCAGCCTGCCTCCCCTCTCCATGTGGTCCTCCTCACCACCCTCAGCCACACTGCCTCCCCCAGGCCTTCTGCTTCCCTCTCCTCCACTCTTGAGGGGGGTCTCCCCACAAGCATCATGCCCTCGGGAGATTCTTCCTGACCCCCAGCCTAGGCCAGGTGCCGTGGTACTCCTCCGGAAACACTGGACCCTATTGCAATTATGTAATCGTTTCCTTCTGTGCAGCAGCTGTGTCAGCTCCCTGCAGGCAGACACATGCCTGGCCCGTCCTCCTTCTATCCCCAGATCAGAGCCCAGCACCATGGCTGGCTGGAGTAGGCACTCAGTAAAATCTGGTAGAGAGAGGGGTGGGCCGATGGATGAATGGATGGCCTGTGATGGATGATGGAGCTCTCATCATCTCGGCCAAACTTCCAGGCATGCAGGCCAGGACCTCAGTGACCTGCGTGTGTGACAGGACAGTGTTTGGAAGCACCCCTCAGCACATCTGGCAATCAGTCATCAAGCACAACCTATCTTAGGGATGAGAACTTATGAAAGGGGCATCTATTCTCAGAGCAAAAGAAACCCTAGAGACCCTTGGATTCAATTCACTCAGTGTTTACTGAGCATATGTAACTGTCCACGTGTCAGTGTATTTCTGTTTGTGTACCAAATCAGTATGCCTGCGTCTGTGTGTGCCTGCGTCTTTGCGTGCCCACGTCTATGTGCCCACTTCTGTCATGTGTGTCCATGTCTGTATAGGCGTATGTCTGTGTGTGCTCTGTGTGTGCCCATGTCTGTGAGTGCCCACTTCTCTGTGTGTATGCCTGTGTCTGCATGTGTCCACCTCTCTGTGCCAACGTCTGTGTGTGCCCACGTCTGTGTGTGCCCACTTCTGTCATGTGTGTCCATGTCTGTGTGTCCATGTCTGTGTGTGCCTGTCTGTGCACCTGTGTCTGTGTGTGCTCTGTGCGTGCCTGTCTGCGTGTACTGTGTGCCTGCTTCTGTCATATGTGTGCCCATGTCTGTGTGCCCATGTCCGTGTGTGCTGTGTGTGCGCATGTCTGTGTGTGCCCACTTCTCTGTGTGTGTGCCTGCGTCTGTGTGTGCACCTGCTTCTGTATTTGCCCACATCTGTCAGTGCCCACGGCTACTGGTGCAGATGTCAAGTATACCCGCATCTGAGTGTGAGTGAGCACACGTGCACAGCTGCTCTGAACAGGGCTTTCTTTGGTCCTGTCATCCCAGCCTCCTTTCCTACCCCTCCCCAGTTGCTGGGATATGGCTGATGCCAGGGTCTCATTGGCCTTGCCTGTGAGGAAGCCCCACTGCCTCCCCCGGGTCCAATGCACACTAGCTGTCAGCCGTCAGAGTCCCTGGATGCCCCCAGAAAAATCCGAGTGGAGTCTAAGGAGGGGCAAGAATAGCCCAGGGAGGAACGGAGCTGGGAGGGGGAACCTGGGTCCAGGTCAGCTGGTTATAAGTTGTAACAAGTGATATGAAGCAATTAGCAAGAAATGAGCTAGAGAAGAATAAATGGGGAGTTTGTGAAGGGAAGTGGGGATGGGTTTCCAAGCCACTGGTGGCCAGTGTCTCGGACAATGGAAACTGCATGGGCAAAGGCCCTGGGGCAGTGAAGATCTTGATGTAGTCCAGAGACTTGAATGAGGCCAGGGATGCCAGAGCACAGTGAGGAACAGAAGCGCTGGGCCAGTGGAGGTAGAGGTGCAGACGGGACTCAGACCGAGTGGGCTGAAGCAGTGGGGAGCTTGGCTCACGGGGAATTTGGGGGTGGGGGGGTGTTGGGCAAGCAGCATTTTTATCTTGAGAAGGTGACATTTGCTACTGTGTGAATGGGTTAAAGAGGAGTAAGAGGCGAGAGCCCAGTTGGGTTGAGTGCTGGAGGCCGAGGAGGAGAGGAGGGAGTGGAGGGGAAGCGTGGGCTCGTCAAAGTCTGCTGGGAAGTCAGCCATGGGCCAAGATCCACATGCACATGTGGGCCTGTTCCTGCTTTGCCACCAGTGTGCCTGCACCTGTTCTGGTCATCTGTGACATGCTCGTGTGTACCTGCCCCCACAGGCATCATGCTGGGCCGCATGGGTGACAGCGGGGTCCCCCTGGTCAGCTTCTGTCAGTGCCTCAATGAGTCTGTCATGAAGATCGTGGCAGTGGCTGTGTGGTAAGCCTCGTCTGGGGAAGGTCCTCTTCCCCCCAGCCCACCTCCTTGCAGCCCTGGGTGGATGGAGGGACACCATGGCCCCATCCTCTGCTCTCCTAGGAATGTAGCAGAGAGCTGCAGGTGAGACTCAGCCCTGGGCCTGGGGCCTCAGAGCTATATGTGCTTCTCTGGATCCCCAACCTTGACCAGGCCAAGTTCCAGCCCTAGGCCTGCCACTTTTGGCCTTCCCTAGAGGAGAGCTGAGAGCTGAGCCTGGCCCTGCTGCTCTCCTGGCCTCAGTTTCCCCATCACATGGAACCCCATCCATTCAGCTTTTGGAGAAAGGAAGCACTGGATGTGAGAACCAGCTGCCACTCCTTGGTTCAGAGTTGAGACTTCAGCCTTGCACAGTTCAGATAGAGAAATGCACATGCCTGTCCAATGTCAGCCCCAGAGGATGTGGCGTTGCTAGGACTGAAATGGGGGCCCCCTGAAGGCAGGGTACTCCTCAGAGGCATGGACGGAGGAAGGCAGGGGGGCAAGAGGTCGTGCAGGGCTGGGCTGATTGAGGGTGATGGTATTAATGAAGCCACATGCCTGACCCTGGGCTACGTGCCTGGGCCCGCGGTTTCCTTCAGTTGTCACCTCACGTGTGGCCTGGGGGCTCAGAGAAGATAAGGCCGCCAGCCACGCGGGGCCCCATGGGGTGAGGCCCTGCCTGCCTGGCATCTGAGCCGGGGCCACCCTGCCCCCCCCCAGGTACTTCCCCTTCGGCATTGTATTCCTCATCGCCGGCAAGATACTGGAGATGGACGACCCCAGGGCCGTGGGCAAGAAGCTGGGCTTCTACTCGGTCACCGTGGTGTGTGGGCTCGTGCTCCATGGCCTCTTCATCCTGCCTCTGCTCTACTTCTTCATCACCAAAAAGAACCCCATCGTCTTTATCCGCGGCGTCCTGCAGGCCCTGCTCATCGCGCTGGCCACCTCCTCCAGGTAGCCCCGGGCGGTGGGCAGGAGGGGACAGGGGATGACTGAACTCTGTCCATCTGTCCAGCTGTGACTTGTCCACAACCAGAGAGGCACAGAAAGTGTTTGTGTGGCCCACTTGGCACTCAGGGAGAGCTATGGTGTTATGGTAATAAGACCGATCTCGGGGATTTAATGCTGGAGGCCCCACCTGCCCAAAACACCTCCAAGGCCTTCCCCTCCCAACTGCCCACAACCCCTAAAGTTTGCTCAGTCAACACGGAGTTGGCATCCACACATCAGGGGCAGAGAGAGCTGTGGAGTCTGACGAAAATCACAGCAGCCACGAGTTGCTCCTGCCTTTCGCCGCCATGTGGTGCTTCCTTGGAGCAGACCCCACACTGTTCCAGGAACTCTGCCTGTCGCTGGGACGTCCTTTCTGACTGTCCTGTTGCAAACTCGGCAGTGTCACTAGACAGCAGGATCTGAATCATGTTTCTCGGCTCATTAGCTGTGTGACCGTGGGCCAGTCACTTAACCTCCCTGGGCATCTGTTTCCTTGTATACAGACTGGGGATCATCTTAGCCCCTACCACACACGGTTGCTGTGGTGATTAATTGAAATAATCCAGTAAGGGTGAGAATGCCAGTCTGGACCAGATGACTCTACACCTGGCCTCGAGGATCCCAAACCACAGCTGAGGGCAGAGACCCAGTGGGTTAGAGTTGTGCAAACCAGGTTGTTGGTCTAGCAGGAAGGAAATGGTCACTTATTGAGTGTCTAACAGCGAGTGTCCAAGCTCTACATCGGGAGCCCATGGCTGAGGCCATGGGGTAAAAGGGAAGGACAAAGTCCCAAACAGTGCCAGCCCCCTGCCATGAGCCCAGCCCTGCCAGAGCCAGCAGCCCCTGGCCACCTCCTGCCAGTGGGAACCGCAGCATGTCTGGGGCTCAGTAGAGGCTCTGGCCAGTGGAACCAGGCTCCCAGACAGTGGCCTGTGGGGAGAAGGAGGACACTGGGGCCACAGCAGCCTGAGTTTTAGTTCCAGCCCCACCACCAGGAACTCTAATAACATAGTAATAGTCATAGTGGATACCGTTGATTGAGTGCTTCCAACATGCCAGAGGCTGTTCTAAACATTTAGTCCTCTAATCCTTCTAATAGCTCCGTAATCTAGGTATTGTTTGGGACAAAGAAACTAAAGCACACAGGTTAAGGAACTTGCTGGGGGCCCCTTGGTAGGAGGCTGGAATCCAAAGGCCGGCTGTCTATCCCAGAGCCCCGGCTGTCCATTTCACATACTCCTGGCACAAAGGTGTGACATTGGGACAGACCCATCTCCCCTCTGGGCTTCAGTTGCTCCATCTGTAAAACGGACAGAAGCGCCTCCCTCAGAGGAAGAACCCAGTGACAGTGCAGCACAGTGCCTGGTGTGTAGTGGGTGCTCCACAGGCGGTCACTCCTTCCTGCCCCGAGGAGGCCCTGTGTATGTGTCTGCTGCCTGCCCGGGTGCCTGTTCCCCCTGCGATGGTGGCTGCCCAGGGTGGGGGAACTTCCTGTCATAGGCCCTGACCATCCTGGAGGAGGGTGCTGGGCAGACACTGGCCCTTCTGCCCCCAGCTCAGCCACACTGCCCATCACCTTCAAATGCCTGTTGGAGAACAACCACATCGACCGGCGCATCGCGCGATTTGTGCTGCCCGTGGGTGCCACCATCAACATGGATGGCACTGCGCTCTATGAGGCTGTGGCCGCCATCTTCATTGCGCAGGTCAACAACTATGAGCTGGACTTTGGCCAGATCATCACCATCAGGTGCATCCCAACATGCCACACCTGTGCGGATGGGGGGCTGGAGGGGTCTGCAGAATTCTTGAGCTCCCAGACCTGACAGGGTCCCTGAGGCGAGCTAGGGCTGGAGCTGGGATGTGAGCCTGCGCCTGGGACTTGGGGCATGTGCTCCTTCCTGAGCACCGCCCTACAGCCTCCACGTAGGAAGGGGGCCATGACCGGGTCCCTGAGGCGAGCTAGGGCTGGAGCTGGGATGTGAGCCTGCGCCTGGGACTTGGGGCATATGCTCCTTCCTGAGCACCGCCCTACAGCCTCCACGTAGGAAGGGGGCCATGACCGGGAAGCCCTGGAGGAGAGCCTGCAGCCTGGATGGAAGGCATTGCGGATAGGCACAGGGCAAGCAGAGGCCAGTGGCAAGACTGAGGACAGCAGAGAGGCCACCGGAGCTGAGGGAAGGGTGCTGGGCTGGGCAGGAGCCGAGGGGAGGTGTCACATGCCAGCCCAAGCACACAGGTCTGACCCTGAGACCAGGACCCAGAGGGGGGCTCAGCAGAGCCATACCAGTGGACAATCAGAATTGCTGGGTAACTTCTTAAAAATACAGCTTCCTGGAACCTACAGAGGTACAGCTCCAGACACAGCACTCTACAGGTTCTTCAAGAGGTTCTCCTGAGGCCAGGGACAGGGGCTCCATGGGGCTGCAGGACCTTGAGCAGGGATATGTCCTCCTGAGAACTCCCTGATGTGGCATTCCTAACAGTCCCCTGCCCCACGTGGCTGTCCCAGAGGCCCTGGCATTCTGGTCTACTTCTTGATCCAGGGTCCTCCTGCTCCTCCTCTTCCTCTCCCACCCCCTCCTGCAGCATCACAGCCACTGCGGCCAGCATCGGGGCAGCTGGCATTCCCCAGGCCGGGCTCGTCACCATGGTCATCGTGCTCACCTCTGTGGGACTGCCCACTGACGACATCAACCTCATCATCGCTGTTGACTGGGCTCTGTGAGTGGTTGGTCCCCACCCCGGACCCACCCCTCAGGGAGGGGGCTGGCTTTGAGGGCAGCGGGTACCAGGGTGGGGGACTGAGCCCCTTCTGCAGGGTGGGCTGGGTAACTGCTGTGTTTGGCCGTGTTTGGCATGGACACAGACCTGGCTGCATCATTTGTCTGGCCAAGTACTCAGAAATGAAAATGTGAGGCCCCTTGTTCAAAAATTATAAAGAATTTCAAGATGGCGACAGCAGAGCGTTAAACCAAGCCTTGCCCTTCTAAGCATGCGGTCCTGTGCGGCACCCTGCCACATACCTGGGAAGTAAGCCAGCCGCCTGTGCTGTGGCTTCAAAAGCCTCACTCCTTTGGGTTGAGCATTGTCCTCTTCCAGCTCCCCTTAAAGTGCCTTCCGCTCACCACCCACCTTGGCTCACCAGGGACCGTTTCCGCACCATGATTAATGTGCTGGGTGATGCACTGGCCACGGGGATCATGGCCCACATCTGCCGGAAGGACTTTGCTCAGGACATGGGCACTGAGGTGAGAGCAGTGCCTCCCTCCAGCCTGGCAACCCAGAGGCCAGCAGGAGGGCAGAACTGGGTGGGGCAGGCAGCCGACCAGCTGGGCAGCCTTTAGCCAATTCCTCCATGCCTCTGGGTCTTGGTGTCCTCATCTGTTACTAATTCCTCTAACATCCATTTATTGAGCATTCACCATGGCAGGCACTGATCTAGACACAGGCAGAACAACTGGAACAAAACATGATAAAATCCCCTGCCCTCGTGGAATTACACTCCAGTGTAGGATGGCGCTGTCCTGCTTATCGACAACACAAACATTCGTAGGTCTGCACACAGCTGCATGGTCTTTGGGACTCCTTCAATAGCCACATGTAGCAGACTGCCCCCACTTCATGGGGATAAAACTGAGGCCCAGGCAAGGGAGCCATCAATTCCCCCGCCGGACCCTGGTCAGGTCCCCTCCTTTACTAAGACAGCCCCAGCAGGAGACAGGACAGCTTGGGAACTGGAGCCCAGAGAGGTCACACAGCATTTCTGTAGGAAAATGTATCTCATGGCTCTCCACCCTGAGCTTGTTCTGCTCCACTGACCCTCAGTTCTCCCTAGTGTCTAACCTGTCCCTCCTGCTGCTACCAAAGCCTGTTTCCCCTCTCCAGAAACTGCTGCCCTGTGAGACCAAGCCGGTGAGCCTCCAGGAGATTGTGGCGACCCAGCAGAATGGCTGTGTGAAAAGTGTGGCTGAGGCCTCAGAGCTGACCCTGGGCCCAACCTGCCCCCACCACATCCCCGTACAGGTGGAGCAGGATGAAGAGCCAGTCGCCACCAGTCTGGACCACTGCACCATTGAGATCAGTGAGCTCGAGACCAATGTCTGAGCCTGCAGAGCTGCAGGGGCCAAGTGAAGACTCCGGGATCAGGGGCCAAGGGGTTGGGATGTCACCTCACTCCATCTCCTGCTGCACCATTGAGATCAGTGAGCTCGAGACCAATGTCTGAGCCTGCAGAGCTGCAGGGGCCAGGTGAAGACTCCGGGATCAGGGGCCAAGGGGTTGGGATGTCACCTCACTCCGTCTCCTAGAGACCAATGTCTGAGCCTGCAGAGCTGCAGGGGCCAAGTGAAGACTCCGGGATCAGGGGCCAAGGGGTTGGGATGTCACCTCACTCCATCTCCTGAGCAGCTGACAGGGGCCAGGCTCACAGATGCTTCCTAACCTTGACAGACGAATTAGCCTGCCTTGATGGAAAATGGAGTCTCAGAGAGGGGAAAGGCCACATGCAGGAGCCCAAACCAGAGAATGACGGGCCCAGCACAGCCCCAAACCTGGCTGTGACAGTTTCCGCCATACGAGCCTGTGACTGTGGCACACAGAGGTTATGGTCCCCACTTTCTGGATGCCAGAGTTGAGGCTTTGGGAGCTAAAAACACTTACCCAAGGTCTCAAGCAAGTGATGTCAGGGCTAGGACTCTAACTCAAGCCTTCAAGCCCTGGCCACTACCTCCTGAGGACAGGGCCACCTGTAGGGCCAGGTACTGAGAGGGGCTCTGCCCCTCTCCTGGAGCCCCACAGCCACCACAGCTTCCAGTTATGAAGACATAACAACAGGGTCCTCTGGCTTCTGCCCTAGCTGTGTCCAGGCCTAGGCCAGCCCCTCACCCCACCCTATATCAAATGGCCTCAGCCAAACAGCTCTCCCCACGGGCAGGCCCAGTCCAGGGCCAACAACTGCTGCCTTCCACGTGCCACCATCTATCCAAGTGTCTCTTGCAAAGCTCATCTGACATGGAGACAGGTACCTTCACTAGAACTGGAAGGCCCCTTAGAAGCATCCAGGCCAGCCCCCCACAGGGCAGAGGGGCAAACCAGGACCCAAGGAGGGAGACTCAGTCTGGGATGCGCTGGTCAAGCTGTCAGCAGGGCCCTGGCATCAGAGCTCTCCAAAGACCTAAATGGTGAAGTGGAGCCAGACTTTCTATTCCTTTCTGTGTTTGCAAATTCAGCAGTAACTGAATAAATTATTCTGTTTTTCAAGTCTTGTGGGCTTAGAGACCATTCTCTGACCAGTACTTCTTTATTGGGCTAATATAGGCTGTTGGAGTACAGACAGACCTGTCTGGGCAGCCAGAATATGGACAAGCCTGTGCAAGCAACCAGAATACAAACAGGCTTGTCCTTGTAGCTAGAGTGTAGACAGGTCTGCCCAGGTGCCTGCCCGGGCAGCCACAACGCAGATGAGCCTGTCCTGGTGACCATGGTGAAGACAGGCCTGTCACATGCAGAAGACAGTTCAAACCAGCCACAGTGTGGACAGACCACTCTGCCCCTAGCCTGGTCTCTCTGCTCTGCAGGCAGGGCCCCAAGATCAGTTCCCATAAAAGGAACAAATTTCCTCAGCCAGTCTGGCTCCCTTTGGTAAATGCTTTGCTTTAAAGAGGGGACATGCCCAAGGACATTTCCAGACTGTTTCCCTCATTTTCCTCCAAGAGGCCTGTAGGGCACACAGAAGGGTCCTATTCTAGATGTGCCTTGGGGAGAAGATATGGCTCTGTGGTCTGCACAGGTTTTACACCATGACACCCATGAAGACTCTGAGGCCCAGGGAGGGGACAGACCTCCCCAAGGTCATTCAGACAGTCAGGAAGGCACCTGCTCCCAGCCGCCCACTCCTGAACTTCTATCCTCTTTCCAGAGTCATAGTCTTGAGGAGTCCAGGAAGGACCTTAACCCCAGGATACCTTCTGCCACTGCAGGCCTGGAAGCTGTAGGTCCCACCCTGAGAGCACCCTTCCTTTGTTGGGCCTAGTCACCTAGGAGAGGTTAGATGCCCAGCTATCAGTCACTCCCACCTCCATGTGGATGGGCTTACTCGTTCCTTCCTTGTGTCACATTTCTAAGACCCTTTCAGCAATCCAGAATGCCCCACCACAAGGCAGGAGTCTGCTCTTTCATAGGCATGATAGTAGCATACTGACACACCTCCAGTAGCAGGAGGTTGCCACTTTCTGGGCTTCTCAATCCACTGTGGGGCAGCTCTGTCCAGCAGATCCTTCTTTGCTCAGAGCTGGGTGTTGCCTCCCTGCTGTTTTCTCCCCTGGTCCTGGCTCTGCCACTGCCACTGGGGTGTGGGGTTGGCACACTGGGGCTGTCTGCCACCTCTTCCCTGGGAAGGCCTGCAGAGACCTGGGCCCCCAAGTTGGCTCTGCTCCAGCTCCCAGGCCTGCCTCCAGTCCCCTTCCACCTCCATGGGACAGACCCCATTGAGAGTGCCTCCTCAGTGCCAAGGCGACCCCTCCAGGTAAGCCTTGAGTGCCCCAAGCCCTCAGGTCCTTTGGCTTGGGTGCTCAGCCTCTGAGAATAAAGAGTGAGCTCGAGGGCCTGGGGCAGTGGGGTCCCAGCCCTACCTGCTGATTCCCACTGAGCTGAGGGTCCGCACATACCTCCCAGCCTCCTTACCCGTGGCTAAGCCCCAGCCCCCTGGACCTCTGCCTATGCAACTGTTTTGGGGGTAGAACTGAACTTTGCACTGACTCTTGCTGGTCCTACCTGCTGATTCCCACTGAGCTGAGGGTCCGCACATACCTCCCAGCCTCCTTACCCGTGGTTAAGCCCCAGCCCCCTGGACCTCTGCCTATGCAACTGTTTTGGGGGTAGAACTGAACTTTGCACTGACTCTTGCTGGTCTGGCCAGGGTGCTGAGGTGCTTGTATCCTGCTCACCTCGACCTGACGCCAGACAGCACCTGGCAGGAAGCACACACAGACACGGCCACTGGCTGCAAGAACAGGGATAATGCTTTTATATTAGTTTTTCTGTAACAAGAATAATCAGCTTTGATATCTTCATCATCTTTTTCTTTAAAAAAAATGAAAAACCAATGGCACCCAGAACTTCTCTGCAGACCCAGAGAATAAAGGTGTCTCATTGGTGTGGCTGGGTTCTTCCTGCCTGGTTCAGCCCAGCCCCGTGCCTCTGCCCCTCTCTGCCCATCAGAAAAGTGCCTGTGGCCTACCAGGGCAGGGCAGGGAAGGGCTCTCAGCAGAGTGACTGTTCCAGCACTTGGGGGAAGCGGGGAGGGGCCAGTGCAGCAGTCCAGAAGGTTCCTGTCCCCAAAGGGAGGGAAAGGAACAAAAGCCAGCTTTTGTGAGTTCCAGAGAGCAGCAGGCACCTGGCCGCAGAGCACGGAGGTAACTCTGTGTCTTCTCCTGGGGATGGACGGACAGATGGATGGGGCAGATGGTGAGCTGTTCTGGCCAGTTCTGGCTAGGAGCAAGAGCTGTTGGAGGCACAGGCTGTGGAAGGCTGTGCATGACTGTGTGTGTGTGTGCGCACACGTGTGCACGTATGTACATGTGTGTGTGCGTGCATGTCCGCAAGGGAAGGAGCAGGCACCTGTGTGTGCCAGGGAGGGGTCCCACCCTTCTCTGGTCTGCATGGCTCAGGGGGCATGGCAGCAGTGTTGGGTGTGGGGTGGACAGTGTGCTGGTCTGGTGGGTGATGTGCAGCCAGCTGTGTGTGGCCAGGCTGGGTGTGTGTGGGTGTGACATGTGTCTACACATGTCTGGCTGTGGGACACACTGCAGGAAGGGCTGGGATGTGAGACTGTGTTCAGGCCATGTCATGTGGGACACCCCATGTGTGCAGCGCTGGGTGTGTCTGTGTGAGTGTGGCAGAATGGGGAGTCACAGGGCACAGGCTTGTGCTGCAGAAAGGAGTCCGGTGGTCCATTGTCCTGCAGAACACGTAGGAGAGTCAGGGGACAAGTCAAGGCAGACCTGTCAGCTGCAACCAGCCTGGCGGAGGTGGATTAGAGCTGGGTGGGGCAGGAGGCGCAGGAAGGGGCTCTGGGAAGGCCAGGCCCCTATGACTGAGGAGAGGGAGTTGCTCCTGGGAGCCCAGAGCCAGCAGGGCTGCCTACTGGGAAGTGCTCGAGCCAACGTGGATGGGACTGATGGGTACTAGAGAGCCTTTGGGTCCCACCGGACACTCCCTGGGGTCTCTTCCAGGGTCCCACTCAATTGACCTAACTATGGCCAATGTCTTCCAGAGGGGGTAGATTCTCTCCCTCCCACCCCAGGACTCTGCACCCCACTCCTGAGGGCCATAGGGTCCTCACTGAATGGCCAGTCACTTCTGTTGCTGACCCCTGGCTCTGCATAAGGACGGTGCCTCAGCAGAAGGACTCCACCTTCATACCCCAGGACCCCAGGAGTAGGGAAGGGAACTCCCAAGCACCGCCTCTGCTGTGCCTGTCCCTGTCACATTCCTCTCTATCATCAGCTTGGGCTCCTCCCTAACTCCCTCTGACACCCACCAAGGGGCTGTTGTCAGCCATCAACAGCCACTTCAGGCTTCTCTCCGCGGCCCCCTCTCGTGGCTTTTCCCGGGCCCTGGGACCCCCAGCACGGCTCACTCTTAACTAGCCTCTGGCCACATTGCCTCTCCTCCTGGCTACTTGCCACCACCATGCCCACTGTCCAACCTGCCTCTCTAGTGTCCCTGCCTACCAGCCCTCCTGGCTGCCCCTCCTTCCCTACCCAGCCTGACCCCAGCATCCATGACTTCAGCTGTTCTCTTGCCAATACACTCAATTTCCTTGTTCCTTGCCCTCCTGTCCCACAGACCTGGCCCAACACCCACCCATGGATGGGTCCAACTGTCTATCTTCTCCCCACCCTGGGTCTGCTGAGCATCTCTTACTACACAGGGAAAACAGAGGCTGAAGGCATCAAGCCAACATGACTTCACGTCCAGCTACCAAGCCACTAACCTGCCTGGGACTACAGCTACTCAGCCCTCCATCCCTCCTGCCATTCCCACAGGGGCCCCCACACCTGGCTCTCCATCATATGCTTAACCTCCCCCATGCTGGCCTCCCCTTCAGCATCCACACCAGCTTCACCCCGTACAAGAGGCATCAAATGAAATGAGCCTTCCTTGAACTTCACAGCCCCTTTCCACTACCACCCTCTCATCTTGAAAGAATTATTGACACTCCCTGGATCCACTTCCTTTCTAGCCATCTCTCCACCCCATCTACCTGGGCGGCTGCTCCCTACAATGTCATGGACGATCTCCACGTGGATAAATCCAGCAGGCCCTTGGCAGTGCTCAGCTCCCTCAGCCTCTCAGCAGTACTGATATGGCTGACTCCCCTGCTTCTGGAGAAGCCTGTGCATGTACATATCACGTGTGCACATATGCATGTAAGCCTGTGTGCATGGGTACGCATGAGTGTGCGTGTATGCAAGAATGTACTTGGCCTATGCCCACACATCGTGGAGTACGTGCATGTGTATCTTTACGTGCATGGATGTGGCGTGTGTTCTGCGTGTGCGTGCTCTGTGAATGTGTGCACATGAGTGTATGTGGGTTGGTGCATGTGTAAGCATGTGTGCATGTGCACATACATGTGCAAACACCCTCTGCCTGTGGCTGTCCATGGTTTTCCTGCCTCCTTTCCTGACTGCTCCATCTCGGTCTCCTCTCCAGGCTCCCCTCCCACTGTGCCTGTCCCCCTCACTTACTGTCCCTGGGCGGGCTCAGGCCCCACAGCTTCAGTGACTGTCTCAAGACATCACTCCTGAGCCCCAGACCCACACACCCAGCCCACCCCTGGGTGGCTCCCTTCACAGCACTCACACCTTGGATTAGAATTCCCCAACACGTGCTGGCCTCCCGCAGGCTTGCTATTATACCCAACCTCTCACCCAGCGCCTGGCGCATCCCAAGTGCTCTCATAGGTTTGCAAAATGAATGGATGAAGCAGAAGATGGAGGGTGAAAAATGGACAAAAAGACCCTAGACTGGGGTCAGGGACAGGAAAGTGTGGTGAGAAGTGAGTGCCTCACGCCCTCCCCAACAGACCACCTACCTATGTCAGATCTGTGTCACCTTGTCACTATCTCGTTTCCTCTTCTTCTTCATCCTCATCCTCCTCATCCTCTTCCTCTTCCTCTTTCAAGTGACCACGGTCCTTGGAAACGTCACCAAACTCAAAGTTTCCTTCAATGTCCAAGACCTGCAGGTGCTTCAGCCTCCGGAAGGCACTTTCCACCACAGAGCCCACGGCCAGCTTGTTAAACCTGTGCAAGCCATCCACATGGGGTCGATGCCAGGAGCCCAACCCCAGGGTCCCATGCCTACCCACCCAGAAAGTAAAGGCGGAGGGAACGGGCCCTCCCAGAAGATGGCACAGCTAGTAGAAAAGGCCGTGGCTGAGAAGTGTGGTGCATTGTGAGGAATACAGGGGTATTCTTCAGGGCAGCTACAGCTGGGGCAGGAGCTGACACTGGGCCAGTCATCTGTAAAGTGAGGGGGAGTCTGCCTTTGTAGACACTCTCACTACCATTTTGGGAGGGGCAGACATGGGCGCCACCTCTCCACGCACCCTCTGGCATTAACCCTGAGGCTGAGGCTCCTGGGCTGGGCAGCCTGGAGTCACTGCAGTGCCTAGAGTACAGTGGCATGCAGGCAAGGCCAGGGCTGAGCTGGGCCAGGGACACACTCAGGTTGTGAAATGATGGGGGTTGCAGCTCCGATCTCAGGCACCTCAACTCTCTGTGCCTTGGCTCCCCTGCAGAAGTCTGAGACACATGCTAGCCCACCCTAATGTCACCAAGTCCTGGGCCTTCTGGTCTGCAGAGTCCCTGGGAGTGCACACACTACTCTTCTGTTTTCTGTTCCCTTCTTTCTGATTGTCCCCCCGACTCTTCCCAATCAGAAAGAGCTACCTGGCTCTGTTGTACCGCTGTGCCTTGGCTCCCCTGCAGAAGTCTGAGACACATGCTAGCCCACCCTAATGTCACCAAGCCCTGGGCCTTCTGGTCTGCAGAGTCCCTGGGAGTGCACACACTACTCTTCTGTTTTCTGTTCCCTTCTTTCTGATTGTCCCCCCCACTCTTCCCAATCAGAAAGAGCTACCTGGCTCTGTTGTACCGAGGTCCCTCATATTCTTGGGGAGCTGGGTCCCTGAATCATTACAAACCCTCATCTCTCATCCTCACAGCCCAGCAAGGACCTGAATATCAATGTTCTGCGTCTGCTGTAGCTGTGGACACAGCAGTCACCTGTGATCTCTGGTCCTCAGCTTTCCCAGCTATACATTGGGAAGAGGCTCTCTGGAGTCCTTTCCTGCCACAGTAACATCAATGACACCTGTGTGCACTGGTTTTTAAGGTTTTTACAAACCTATGAACCATATCAGGCCTGTCCAGGACTGTCCCCACCCTTGAGAGCTGAGACATTGGTTTGGTGGGGTTCTGTGAGTATCCAGCCAGTCAGCAGTGGAGTCAGTCTTCGAATGCTGACCTCTACCTGTGAGCTGTTCCCAACTGTCCTGCTTAGAGCTGGGACAAGTGCCAAAGGGGTGTGTGCAGGGCAACAGGGGATCTACTACCTGAGAAAGATCCCCTTGAGGTTGGGTGTGGAGTCGAAGGCATTGGCAGGCACAGCGCTAATCTTGTTGTTCTGCAGGTACAGGTACTCAAGCGATTCAGGTAGCCCCCCAGGGATCTCCGTGAGCTGATTCCCGGCGATGTCCAGCAGCTGCGGGGGTGGCCAGGGGAGTCAGGGACTCCCACCTGTACAAAGTGCTTAACAGCTTACCAACCCCCCACCAAGCTCCCTGCCTATCTAAATCTAATGATAACCCTGTGTGTGGTGGGGGGAGGACAGTCTACAACATGCTGGGACCTCGTGTGCCTGACACTAAACCCTTGTTCTAATTGATGTGCATCCTACCCAGCCCAGCCCCTTCTGCTTCCCACATGAATTCACCGCCAAGATGTTTGGGTGTCACTATCCCTCTTTAACATACCTATCACCTCATCAGACTAAAAACCTCAGACCGGCAAAGGCTAGGGATCCTCCAGCCTTTCAATCTCGCTCCACTGGCCCTGGATGGGCACAGAGGGAGGTGCATAGGTGGAGCTGTTTATTTACGGACCTCAGGAGACACATATGCAAGGGCCAGGAGAAAGGGTGTGAGGCCCGCAGTGACCCTGGCACAACTTCCGGGCTCTAGGCTGGTCAGCCTCAGAGTCACCACATGCCTGGAGTCCAGGAGCTGGCAGTCAGAGAAATAGGGATGCGTTTCCCAGGGAGCAGAAGGAACCTGCAGAAGGCAGAAGACCTGCTACACACTGGCCTTGTGGCTACCCTCATTGCCTCTCTCCCAACCCACACACCTGTGCAGCCGCGGGGCAGCACGCCATGATCTCTCAGCTCCCTTCCTCACCCTGAGAGGCTGGATTCAGGCTCAGGAAACTGGGGGCCATGAATCCAGACATGCAGGCAAGTCAGCATCAGGATTCAAGGGCAGCACAAGCCTCCTGCACTTTAGGGAGCCTTCCTCTGCCAGCAGGGCTCCCTGCTTCCTTCTGTGTCCCCAAAGCACGGGTTGACTAAATGGTATGCTGGTGTAGGACGGATGTCTGTCTGCCTCCAGACATCTCTACTCTAGCGTTCCTTACCGCCCACGGGCACAGGGCATGTAGAATCCACTCAGACACTGCCTCTGCCCTCAGGAAGCCAGTCTGGCAGCGGAGATGGACACAAAATCTGACTATGACAAGCCAGTGGAATTGGGATGTGATGAGGGTATCTAGAGGAGGGGACTGACCGAGCCTTGGGTCAGGAAAAGCTTTCCAGGGAGAAAGTGGTTAACACAGGTGGGAGCTCAGAAGCAGCAGGAGCAGCTGCCTATAGAAAGATCCATGGCGTGAGGAAGAATTCCTCCCCTGTTCCCCACAAGACATCCCTGGTCCAGGCCCAGGGAGACATCTAACCTGCCCATCACTGAGGGAAGGGAAGGAGGACTTTCTGCAGGAGGTGACACCTGAGCTGAGTCCTAAGTATATGCTCCAGAAAGGCAATGGCCCTCCATCTGTCTTATTCCCCAGTGAGTCCCCAGTCCTCGAACTGCATCTGGCACGTGGTGGGAGCTCCATGAGGGCTTATGGGATGAAGGAATGAGTAGGCATCTCCAGTGAACGAGGTGGGGAAGGGGGCAGTATGAGCTGGGAGCAGAGGCAGAGCAGGCCTTGAAGGCCATGGCAAGGAGTCTGGCCTGGGTTCTAAGGGTAACGGGGAGCCACAGAAGGGTTCTGGACAAGAGCATGTGTTTTTCAAGTTATCTGGGACTGCACATGGAGTACAGGAGTGGAGGACTCCTAGGAAACTGGGGTCCAGGCAAGAAACAAGGTGGCCCAGCCTCAGGTGAGGGAAGCAGGGATGGAGAGAAGTGAATAGACTGAGAGACGTGTTGGTAGAACTGGCAGCTCCCAACAGCCTATCATTACCAGCAGGCGGCAGTGCAAAAAATGGAGATGACAAAGGGGCTTCCAGCTTTCCCGTGGACAGCTGGGTGAATGCCATCCTGTCCCTCCAGCGAGTTAGCAAATGCAGCAAGAGAAGTGGGTAAGGAGGAGAATACAATGGCGTTTGGGGCCCCTTGAGAATGGGCCACTGCGGAACACCCAAGAGGGATGCACATGTGGCTGAATACCAGTGTCTGGCACTCAGCGGAGTGGTCTGGATGAGGAGAGGCCCCAGCTAAACCTGCAGGACCAGCTGCCCCTAAGTCCCACCCTGCTCCACCTCAGGGCTCTACCCCCACCGTCCCCACTCTCTAGGCCTCTCCGCTGTGCTCTGCTCAGACATCCCGTTCTGACAGCAACCCTGACGTCATCCTTCCCGGCACTGACTGTGTGCCTACCACACAGAGGCCATGGGTCCAGCAGTGAGCACAGCAGACTAAAACGCCTGCCCCTCATTCTAGCCCGAGGGGCAGGCAACAAGCAGCAAACAGACCACCAAATACCCGGCAGGGATGAGGGTGATGAAGAAAAACAGAGCAGAGGGAAGCCAAGGCCACAGGGTAAGGGAAGGCCTCCCATGGAGGTGACATTTGAGCAGAACCCCGAGAGAGGAGCAAGCCCTGAGGACATCTGGGAGAGGGAACAGCTTATAGAGGTCCTGAGCCCCTTATGTTAGGTCTGGTTGTGAAGGGCAGGCCCTGGCAGAGCTGCAGAGGGGCTGTGGCAGGCCAACAGTGAGCCAGTGGTGCAGTCCAGCAGTCCCTGACCTGGTTGTACCTCATCCTCCTTCCCAGGTTCTCTGGTGACTTTCACTTTGGGGCCACGCTCATTGAGTTGGGAGCTCTCACATTCCTGGACACCCCTGCCTGACTCTGACCACGTGGCCACAGCAGCCACAGCCACTGACCAGCCCCAGAAGGCCTCAAGTTGACTCCCCAATCCCTAGCTATCTTGTGCCATCAGCCCACAGCCAAGCCATGCTCCCCTATCCCCCACCCCCACCCCAAGGCCCAACCTTCTCCAAGCACCTCTTCCTGTCCCTGCAGGTGGATGAGCTTGACTCTTCCATGCCACCCAAACTTCCCCCCATCGTTCTGAACCATGGGTCCCCCTACCTGCAGCCATGACCTCCGATTACCCCCACAGCCCTTCTCAAACCTAGATCTGCAGGTGCTGAGCTCAGCCTGGCCATATCAGAGACATCTCCTTCACCTGGTCCCAGCAGGTGGGCTCGGAGCAGCCATACCAGTACTACCCACCACAGGCATGGCCCAGCCCCCTCACTTCCCCCTTACCTGCAGATGGGCGAGGTCCGCCCAAGCGCGGGGACCCAGGGCCCGGCTGCGCAGTCGGTTTCCTGTGAGGTACAGCTCGCGCAGCTGGGCCATGCCCATCAGCGCCCCCCGTGCCAGGGCAGACAGCTCATTGCGCTTGACCTTCAGCACGTGCACGTTGCGGGGCAGCCCAGGTGGCAGTGTGTGCAGGCGGTTGCCCGACAGGTCTAGTGAGCGCAGCAGGCGCAGCTTGCGGAAGGCGTCGCGGTGCACCTGTGGGCTGGTGATGCGATTGTAGCTGAGGTTGAGCTCCTCCAGGAAGTAGGTGGTGGCGAAGTCGTCGCGGCCGATGCCTGCGATCTGGTTATGCAGGATCATGAGGGTGCGCACGCGGCGGGGCAGGCCGCTGGGCACGCGCTCCAGCGCATTGTTGTACAGGTGCACCGTGTGCAGGCGCTTGAGGCCCTGGAAGGCCCGCGGGTGGATGCCATGCGCCCGCAGCTGGTTGCTGTGTAGCAGCAGGTACTCGAGGCTGCGGATGGGGGTCAGCACGTCAGCGTCCACACTGCGGATGACGTTCTTCTCCAGGTGCAGCAGCACCAGGCTGCGTGGCAGCCCGGCTGGGACCCGCGACAGGTTGTTGCTGGACAGGTCCAGGTACTCCAGGCTGGAGAGCTTCCTGGGGGAAAGAGGGAATTAGGACGGTTGGCACAAGCCCACATTGCGCTTATTTCCATTATTCCCAGGGGAATTAGCAGGGGGACTACCTCTAATTCATCCCAGCTCTGCCAATCACTGACTGGGGGACCTCAGTCTTCTCCCAGACTCTCAACGGGTTGACTAAATGGTATGCTGGTGTAGGACGGATCTAGCAGTTTCTAACACATGGAAGCTTATTTGAAGACCACTATTTAATCTTTTGGTAGCTTTTTGTGGCTACCCTGGGCCCTAAAAAATGAAAGTATAGTTGCCTTCAGCAAGAATGTTTGAGTTTGTATTTCACACCAAGGCCAGCCTCTGCAGATGCCTCCTTGCCTCTCTGGAATCTTGGCAGGCCCTACCTATACACATTGCTTGTTTTTGGACACAGAGATGTCGACAGAAGCACAAGCCTCAAACTTCCTTCTCCAAGGAAATCAGCTAGGGGAGGTGGGCAAGGGATGAGTGTGAGAGGGCTTGGCTGGGCGGTGAGCCCAGAAAGGAGCTTCCTGGGCGCATGGTCACATGAGGGCGTGGTGAGACGGGGACTCACCAGAAGGTCTCGTTGTCGAGGCCTTCATCAGTCAGGTAGTTGTTCTGCAGGTACAGCTCACGCAGGTTGCTCAGCTCACTGAAGGCCCCTGGGGGGATCTTCTCTAGCTTGTTGTTCTGTGGGGCGGGAAGGAAGGGAGGAGAGTGTGAGGGAGACCCAAGGGGCAAGGCCAGGGCCTCAAGATGAGGTGTGGAGGGGGGTCTGGGGAGCCACCAGAAGAAGACCCAGGCCTGGACCATCCTAGGTATGGTGCTGACAGCTGTCCCCCCTCCTCTGCCACCCCCCACGCCCTGCACCAAAGGCCAGATACCGGGCTTCTGCCTGCTTCTCCACAGTAGACTCTGCTCTTGGCCCTCCCACGCCCTGCACCAAAGGCCAGATACCGGGCTTCTGCCTGCTTCTCCACAGTAGACTCTGGCCCCACAACCTCACGCAGGCAGCACCTGTGCCCTTGTGGGCTGGGCTCTCCCTGCTTCAAGTCTCTGCTCACATGCTCTGGCGGTGGGGTCTGCTGTCCCCCTCCCTTCCCTCTCCCCTCCCCACCTTGAGATGCAGCTTGTACAGGGCAGGCGGCAGGTGCTTGGGCACATGACGCAGGAAGTTGCTGGACAGGATGAGGATCTCAACATTGCTGGAGCCGTTGAACATGTTGTCTGGCAACCCAGCATCAGCCAGCTTGTTGTTGTGTAGGTACACGGACCTGCGGGTCAAGGCACAGGTCCTTGCCCCACCTGGGCTCCCCCTGGCCCCTGAGCCAGCTCACCTGGTGAGCCTCAGAACCCTGCTCAGCCTGAGTCTAGGGCCCAAGAATGCTCTCCTCCCATTCAAACCCAAGGGTGCAGAGCTAGAAGAGCCTCAGACCCTGCCTACACAGCTGAGGGGACCAAGGACCAGAAGGAGCCATGCCCCACCAGAGTCACCCAAGAAGTTAGTGGCGGAAATAGGATTTCCTGACTCCCAGTCAGGCTCCTCCACACTTTTCAAGGTCCTCAGCCGACCCCCAACCATCCCTGGCCTGGAGTCCTTGCCTCCCTCTCAGCTCCTTCGTCCCTACCTGCCATCCCCGCACAGTCTGGCTCTGGGTTCTATAGGACTTTCTGAAGACAGGGCCTATCCGTGCCTGCCCCTTTGCCCCCAGTGCCCAGCACATGGCCTGGCTCAGAGGAGGTGACCCTCATTCATTCAGCAAATAAATAGTAAATATATCCCATAATATATTAAATATATATGTACATGTACACATACTTTGTGTATAAATCAATGTATGTACTATGGGCCAGGCCTATCTAGACTCTGAAGATATAACAGTGGACATAACCAACAAGACCCTGCCCTCAGGGAGCTAACATAGTTATCCTCTGCTCCTCCAGCACCTGGATGTCCCTCCACTGCAGCCCCACTGCACCAGTCCCTCCTCCAGGGCCTGTCCATGTTCACACAGGATGGGCAGCCTCCACCTCAGCCCTGCCCCGTTCCCCAGTCTGAGCCTAGGGCCACCCCTCTGACTCTGACCTCAAGTTTGGCTTCTGGCCAAAGGTGAGCCCATAGATCTTGGTGAGATAGTTGGCAGCAAAGTCCACACTGATCAGGGCGTTTGGCAGGAATCGGGGTGCCAAGGTCAGCTGGAAAGGGAAGAGTTGGGGCAGAAAGACCAATGGGGGGCAGAGGCCAGCTCCAGGTGCCACTGCCTGCTGCTCATCTGGCCCCTTTAATTTTCTCCTCCCTGTAACCAGGGTCATCTTCCTAAAATGTAGACCTTCCCACTCCCCTAATAAAAAAAGAAAAAACCCTCCCAGCTCCCTCAGCCCTTAGCTTGGCATTCAAAGCCCTCCAGACCTGTCTCCAGCCCTGCCTGTCCTCCTGGGCTCATCCTGGGTGCATGGAGGGTAGAAGTGGGATAGGACTTTTAAAGGTCGCTTTGGCTGCTCCAAGGAGGATGGGTAGCAAATGAGGAAGCAGGGGCATCCACGTGAGGGGAGGCAGCCGAGTGCCATGGGGGACTGGGGACGTGCCGTGGGACTAGACACGGGTGAGTGGAGCTTAGAATCCAGAAGCACTTCTGGATCTGTGGCTCACACCAGTGGTTCTGTAGGTGGTTAGAAAGGTCCTTTACACAGATGGGAAGACGGAGGAGATGGGGTTTGGTGGCTGTGGGCAGGAAGCAGTAGCTCTATTTCCATTAGACATCTAGCAGAGAAGTCAAGGAGGCAGGCGGATCTTTGAGGCTCGAGCCTGAGGAGTGGAAAGGGCTGGAGACTGCCACTGGGTGTGGCCATGATGCAGATGGGAGTCAAAGCCTGGGAGGGTAGGGATCACTTCAGAGGAGTTCAGAGGGAGAAGGGGCCAAATATCTTGAGCTTGAGTGCCTTTGTGCTTTCCCTGACGCTGTCCCTTCTACTATAGTGCCCTCCCCCGGGGCCCCTGGCTGGAATCCTATTACTCTTCATGCCCCTGCTCAAATGCCATCTCCTCCAGGAAGCTCTCTAAGTGCCCCCTCCCAGTGGGGACAAGCCCTCCCTCCCCTATACTCCTGTAGGCCTTGGCTTCTGTCTTCATTATCTGACATACTCTGATGCCCTGAGTTACTGGCCTGGGGTCTCTTTTGACCACCCCCCCCCCACTGGGAAATGTCTGTGCAGCAAAGGGGACCCAGCGGCCAGCTGAGTAAAGGCCCTGGCAAAAGTTCACAGAACTCAGTGGAAGACAGCACCAGGAGGACAGGGCAGCATGCCCCCACCCTGCCTCAGGGCCCTCACCTTGTTATTGGCCAGGTACAGGTAATTGAGGTTGGTCAGATGCTCAAACGCCTCCTCTGGGAGCCCTTCAAAGGACAGTCATCGGTCAGAGCCCTGGATGAAGGAGACGCTACAGGGGAGCATTGCGAGCGCCCGCCCCCTCCCCCATGGACACCCCACTTGCCAGGACAAGCAGTGGGGGCCAGGGGCAGCTCAGATCCCTTCTCAGTCAGTCCCAACAGGCTTGCCCGGCCCCATTTTCTTTCTCCTTGCTCACACGGGTCCAAGCCCAAAGGAGCAAGCAGTTAAGTGTCTGCTGAGGGACTGAGTGATCCTTCACCCTGAGTGGGAATGATCCCGGTAAGGTCAGGCCACCAGGCAGAGGACCCGACCTGACCCTTTCCTGTTCCGTCTTCATCCCCAGCCCCGTCCACGGCAGGTGGGGCCGAGCTGGGATGTTTCCATGCAGGGCGGGGCTGAGGGCCCTGGACATCCCCACCACCTGGCTTGCCCCTGCCCCATCTGGCAGAGGTAGTGTCAGGACTCAGCTGTCGCAGGGAGCCTGGCCAGGATGGCTCCTCTCCAGCCCTGAGGCCGGCCTCTGACACTCGGTTCCAGGCTCCAAGACCCCTAGATGCTGGGATCCACCCAAGTTTCTAACAAGAGGGAACAGTTATATAAACCGTGATACAGCCCTCCATGGAATACCCTGCTGCTGCTTTGTACAGTGACGGTCAGTGAGAGCTTTAGCAACATGAGAAACGCTGCTGAGCTAATTGCTAAGTGAAACAAAGCAGGTTATAATATCTGCAATATGAGTTCAGCTATGAATTTTAAAATGCAAAGAAAACAAGGCTAGATTGGGTTGTGGTGATAGCTGCGCAACTGTATACACTTACTAAAGCTCATTGAATTGTACCTTTAAATTGGTTAAATCTTACGTTTTATAAATTATACCTCAATAAAGCTGCTTTTTTTAAAATGGAAAGAAGTATACCCAAATACCAATAGTGATTAATTCCAAGTGGCTGAAATATGAGTGTTATTTTTTTCTTTCCATCTTATTTTCCAAATTTTCTCTCCCAACCATGTATATTATTTTCATCATCAGAAAAAAAAAATACTTTTTAAAATTTGAGGATTCTACAATCCTTCAATGCTAAAGGTTCTCTGTGAATTGACGATTCTAAGAGAAGGTCCTGGGAAGCTAATCTTCTCCAAAGCCTCCCCCGTCCTGTCTCCCAGGTCTCAGAAACACCCAGGGGTGGCTTTTAGGTGGCAAGAGGGAGCCCCTCGTGCGTGTGGAGGTGGTCCTCATGCAGATCCGCTGCCAACCCAGCCCAGGCCTGCTCTTCTCTGTAGAATCTCAGGATCTGCAGAGCCAAGCTCTGGCATCTGGCACCACTCAGGCCCCAAGTCCCTACCTGTGTCCCCAACCCTGGGCTTTGGGCAACCCCTCACCTCGGGAAGTCAGGCGGTTGTTCTGAAGGTTCAGAGTCTCCAGCCGTTGAAGCCGAGAGAGCTCCTCAGGGTAGATCTTCTCCAGCTGGTTGTTCTGGGGAGATGTCGGGCGTGGGGGTGGCGATGAGGAGCCAGCATCAGCCTGGTGGGGGAGTGTCCAGGGCTCCTGCCCCTCCCCTAAGCCCCAGTCCTAGGAGCCAGTGCCTCTGTTGGGCACTTCCCTTAGGATCTCCCCCATAGCAGATAGACCCTGAGTGCTGGCTCTGAGCCAAGCCTGGATATGGGCACTGGGGACACAATAGCAGTGACCACAACAAATGTGTGAGTCCCTCCTTCTATGAGCCAACACATGGACCTCCACGGGCAGCTCAAACTTGTCTACCCTGCAGATCTGCTCCCCGAGTGTTCCCACTTGGTGACAGGCATCCACAGCTATTCCCCAAGCCAGAACCACTTTTGCTTCCCTTTCTTGGCCCTGCAGTCCCCACCCCGCTTGGAATGCTTTAACACTTGGGGCAAGTAGCACTTCCTCCAGAAGCCTTCCTGGGTTGGATGGGGGCTGGATTAGAAGCCTGCTCTGGACACCACAGCACAAGTCCTACTGCCGTCTGATATCTCTATCTGTGTGGGTCTCTGCCTCACCCACACACTGTGAGCACCTGACAGGCAGGAAGTGTCCAAGTCCTCCCTACATGCCCAGCACCCCACACAGGACCGGAGGCATAGAGCAGGTACTCAACGAATAGTCTACGTAGGAATGAATGAGCACCTGAACCAACTATAAGAGCTATCTTTACCTTGTCCCGTCCCCTCATTGGCTATCCTGGCCTTGGGCTCCCACAGCTGCCTGCCCAGACCCACCCATGTTGCGTGACCATGGATAGGTCACCTTCCCTCACAGGTCTGACCTCCTCTGGAAATGGGTGGAACAGCCCCTCCCACTCCACAGGGCTGCTGGGCCACACAAGGCCATCATGGGTGCACTAGCGCTCCCAGAGTCCCCCCCATTCTGGAACACTGTGTCCCACTTCTCGAGGTTCCAAAGTCCAGGTGTGCCTCAGCTGGGGAGAGCACTCTGTCCTCTGATCCTCCAGAGCACTCTAGTCAGGGTCTCCTTTGCTCTGGTTTTGCTGTTCTGGTAACAGCATCTGCAGTGCCCTGACTGTCTGTTCAGAGGGTCAGCTGTCAGGCAGGTCTGTGTCCATTTTCAGACAGAGCCTGACTCTACTTACTGGGCCTCAGCCCACACTCCTAAGTGAACAAAGCAGGTTATAAATATCACAGTGCCCTGTGACTGGGACATCAAGAGGGGGTGCCATGTGGATGGGGCCAGGACTCTGCCAGTCTAACCTGCCCTAGCACCCTGTATCTGGGGGTGGGGAGCTACAGTACTGAAGGTTCTAGGTGAACAGGTTACCATGAGTGTTGGTGATTCTGGGATGGGGGCCATGAGTACAGGGGCCAGCCCCTGGTTACCACTGGCATGATGTGGGTCTCACCTGCAGGGACAGGTGGTTGGTATGTTCAGGCAGGTCCCCTGGGAATTCACGCAGGTCAATGCCACCACAGTCCACGACACCCTCTTGGGAGCAGGCACAGTCTTGGGGGCAGTCTATTGCAGCTGGGCCAGGCCCTGGCTCCTCAGGGCTCAGGACCAGCACCGGCTCCTCCTCCACAAATTCGTTCTCTTCAGGTCTCAGGCTGTGGGTGCTGCTTCGGCCAGACACCGGGGCCCTCACTGAAAGCACAGGTCCCAGGTGCAGCTGCGGCGGTAACAGCAGCAGGAGCAGCAGCGCCCTGCTCTGGGCCATGGTACCTGCAGGAGGAGTTGAGTCAGACCCACCTTCACACCAGGGCTGACCATCTGTTAGGTACAGTGGGTAAACAACTAGGGCCCTCGAGAGTCACGACTGGGCCCTCCCTGGCACAAGGCAGTGCCTGCTCTGGACCCTGTCCTCGGCACCCAGCTGATTTGTCGACTGCCTCCCTCCCCCTCCCAGTCAACTCTCATCTGGGCTGTCCCCTGGAGGGGTGTGAAGATGAAGCCCTGTCCTTAGGTTGGTCTGCAAAACCTACTGCAACCCTCACCAGTCCTGGCCCCAAGGAATCTTTACCCCCATTTCAGAAGGGGAAGCTAAGGCAAGACCTGGTCTTTGCTGAGCTCCTGCTGCCCTGGCACAGGCCATGCTGGGAGACCCTGTTTCTCCTCTGGCAGCCATAGGCCACTGCAGTCCAGTACCAGCAGGGTGCATCCCAACTCTTAGCTTGCCATTCTCAGATCTTCATACTTGGCTCTGCCTCTCTCCCAACTCCTTCCCCTAACTGCCTCCAGTAACACAAGACTATTAGTAGTTTCTCCCTCCAGGCCTTTGCACATGCTGTTCCTTCTGCCTGGAATGCCCTTCCCCTCTCTTCTGGACTCCAGTGTTATGATGAGGAAGATTCTCAGATGCCCCAGAGTTCTCTACCATACGCTGCCCCAGGGCTTAGCATTAGCAGGGTTGGGTTGCGAATATGCAAAGGAGTCTTTTCCCAGCACAAGGTTGTGGGTAACTCTCCATGTCTGGGTGCAGACCAAGCCGAGCCTGGCATAGAAAAGGTATTTATTAGTGAATGGGGCTGTTGCCCCCATGCCCTCCCCTCTCCCATTGCTGAGGTTTATACCCTCCACTGTCCTAACCAGGGCCTGGTGTGCTCACATGCCCACTGCCACCTGCAGGAGACCACTCCCCAGCATGGCCCCCTGGTGCAGCAGGATTGTGGGGAGGCGGGTACCGGCAATGGTCTCAGGCCCACTGAGGAAGATGCTGGGATGCTGTTCTGCCAGCAGTCCCATGGGCCTAGGCTTGGCTCAGAGCTGGGTCCCTGAGTTTACAGGGACTCAGACACCTCTAGGATCTGACAAGTTGTGACAGCAGGAGCTCAGGTACATTGACTCTAAAATCCCACAGACCCAGTTTGAATTACACCTCCACCACTTTGGGGCTCTGCCCTCTGAGCCTCAGTTTCCTCATCTGTATGATGCAGACAATACATCTAAACTCACAGCTACCGTGAGGAGTCAGTGAGATAACAGATGTAAAGTACCTGGCACCTATCAGGTGGTGAGGAGCTGCTATCACTACCTAGCGACTGGGCACAGTAACGTGCTTCAAGTGAGCAGGAGGCGCTGCAGCGAGCATTGGGGCTTGGACTGAGCAGTGCCTGGCTTGGGCTGAGCCTCTCCGCCCACCTCTAGATCGAGAACCACAACCCATTGAGCAGTCAGAAGAGTCTGACGAGACACTGGGCCTGGGAGGGTTTGGTAAACTGGGAATTTGACAATGACGCTGATGTCTGGTTGAGAAGGCTCCAAAGCCAGCAGCCAGGGCTGAGGTCTCAGCTCTGGCTCTTATCAGCTGTGTGACTTGGGGCAAGTTTTGTAACCTTTTGAACCTCAGCCTCCTCCCCTGTCCTTGGGAATGATAAGAGAACTGATCTCGTGGGGAGGTTGTGAGGTGTCGGTGAGATGCACGTTCTGCACACAGTAAGTGCTCAATGAACCTGAGCTCTTCCTACAACGAACCATCTGCTCACGGGCATGCTCTGCAGCCCGACCACAACATCACCCACCCCAGAGTCCCTGCTTCCTCACCTTCCTGCTTGGGCTTTTCAACACAGGCCCAGGCCTATCTCCCCCCAGAAGGTGTTGCAGACTCTCTGGTCGTCTACGAATTCCAGCTGCCAGTGGCTGCTGTGCTATTTCTTTCACATACCACTTTGCCTCCATCACTGGCTCTGCCAACTCTCTAAGGGGAGGCCCCGTCTGTACCAGGCTCTGTGCTGGGCACCAGGGACACAGATGAGGTAAATAAGGCCCTAAGGTGTGGCAGACCCCAGTACCAATAACCACTGCCCACCCAGACTGGGGTGGGGGTACATGGGGTCCTGAGGAACATGGGTCCCCAGAGGGAAAAGGTGTGAGAAGGGAGAAGAGGGAAGGCAGTCAGGCTTGCTTGACCCTACAGGGCCACATGGCCCAGGCAGACTGGGTCCTGCTAGAGAACCAGAGAGATAGCACACACAGAGCTCCTCGGCTCAGTGATCAGTCGGCAGCAGCAAGGGATGCCCACAGCAGCCTGGCCCTATGCTCGCCCTGCCACACTCCTGCTACACCTGTCCCCTGACCAAATGCTAGTCCACAGACCATCATTCCCATGGCACATGAGAACGCCACAGCTAGTTCCAACAGCCTTCAGCCCCTAGAGCTGCCAGCATTAGACCGGAGCAAGCTTCCTGACTCCTTGCCCGTCTGACGCCCCCTGCAGACTGGGGCTCTGAGAGGCGGCAGGAACAGACCCCAGCCCCAATTCAATCAGGGCAGGAGGCCAGGAGGAAGGATCCAGAAGGAACTCTGGTCCCCACATATTCTCTGCACTCATTGGACAGGCTGTCCTGCCTCCCTCAACTTCAGTTTTATATCTGTAAAAATCTGTAAACTATATCCATAAAAATATTTAATTTATATTAACATTCTGAACCATATTGAAATGTTAACACCACTTTATAGATTAGGGAGCTGTCAATGTCTAGATTTGGGATCAGCCAATGTAACAGCTGTTAAGTGACAAAGCCAAGTTCCCACCCCAGGTCTCAAGCACAATGCTATGCTGTTCTCCCCTGGGCCAAGCTGGGTGCTGGGAACCCAGACAAAAGATTCAGGCATGGCTCTTGCCCTTGTGAGGCTCACAGCTGCACTGTTCACTCCAGTAGCCACTTGCCCCATGTGGCTATTGAGCACTTAAAATGTGGCTCGTCCATACTGAGACATGTGATAAGTGTAAAGTGTGGTATACATGGATTTCAAAGACATAGTACCAAAAAAGTGTAAAATGCCTCATTAATACTAATATTGATGATTAGTTTTAAATATCTCACAAAATATCTCATTTTTATTTTTATATTGATTACATGATAATATTTTGGATATCTTGGGTTAAATAAAATAAAATTAAGTTTGTTTCATTTTACTCTTTTTAATGTGGCTTCCAGAAAATTTCACACTATGTGGCTTGCATTTGTGGCTCACATCATATTTCTATTGGACAGTGCTGGTCTACAGCATCATGTGTAAACTGAGTATTATAATCCCAGTGTCATGAGAGGTATGGGGAAAGCTTAGAGTCCATCGGGGCCCAGAAGAAGCCTAACCTTGCCTGGGCCAGAGAAGGCTTCCCAGAAGAAGTGATGCCTGATCCAGCTATTCTGAAGGATGAATGTCAGGCTAAAGAGAAAGGGAAATACAGGCAAGGAGGTCAGCGTGTGCAGAGGCCTAGGGGCAAGAAAGTCCACACTATGAATTCTACGAAGCTCATAACTGTCTGGTGGGGGATGGGGACTGGCAGTGATAAGAGTGGGCACAGTGGCCACATGTCCAGGCCAACAAGGAGGTACTCGAAGGCCAGGTTAGGGAGTTGTGAGCTTCATCTTTGGAGGATGAAGAGCCATGGAAGTACAGGAGTGTGACACTGGTTGGTTATGGATGGACTGTGAGGCTATGCAATGGCACAGGCAAGGGATGATGAGCCTGGTCTGGGCAGAGATGGGGGTGCTGGACACAGGGATGGAAAGGAGGAGCTGGCTTCGAGGGAAAAGCATGGCAACTCCCCTCCCCCCAGCCGGACCTGGGATCTTGGGCAGCTCCAGCTTTACCACCTGGCTTGCTATATGACCTGGGCCCCACCACTGGCTCGAAGGCCAGGTTAGGGAGTTGTGAGCTTCATCTTTGGAGGATGAAGAGCCATGGAAGTATAGGAGTGTGACACTGGTTGGTTATGGATGGACTGTGAGGCTGTGCAATGGCACAGGCAAGGGATGATGAGCCTGGTCTGGGCAGAGATGGGAGTGCTGGACACAGGGATGGAAAGGAGGAGCTGGCTTCGAGGGAAAAGCATGGCAACTCCCCTCCCCCCAGCCAGACCTGGGATCTTGGGCAGCTCCAGCTTTACCACCTGGCTTGCTATATGACCTGGGCCCCACCACTGACCAATCTGAGTCTCAATTTCCACCTTGTTTTTCTAAGAATATTGAGCAAGATAAACCCCCGAAACCTATTCTGTGTGCCAAACCATGTGGAAGGTGTGTGGGGGAAAAACAGAGGACACAGCAGACGCCTGGTCTCCAGGGGCTTCAAGTCCACCTGGGGAGGAACAACTCAAACCCCTGGGACAGAGGCACAGCTTAGTCTGTGGTGAGCTCCTCCTCACTGGAGAGTTTTAGAGATGGAAGGACATGGGTTCCAATCCTGACTGCTGTGTGAGTCTGGACAAGTCACCACACTGCTCTAGGCCTCTGTTTACTGGACTAGGAAATGGAGATGGGAGCTACGAGTGAGGATTAAGTGAAATGACAGCCTAGCATGATGCTAGCACCAGGTAGGTGTGCCACACACAGGGTTACTGTTACTGAGGAAGTAAGTGGGATTCGCTGTCCCCTACCTCCAGCTTGGGGAACCAAGCCTCGAGGCACAGTGGGGGATTAAGGCAAGACTGCAGGAAGGAATGGGAAAACCCAAATCAGGAGGCAACTCCTCAGCCCCCAGCACCACCCTCCTCCTCCACTCAAATTCAGTAAAAATTCACTAAAAATTCACTGATCACCTGCTCTGTATGGGGCCCCAAATGGCTGCATCTTGTTGACTCTAATAGAAATGCCAGGACTAAAAGTTTGTCTTCCTATTTTGCAGCTTCGGAACTCAAGCACAAAGGGGCTCCCATTGCTGTCCATCCATAGAAAACTCTTCCTCAAATGCCCCCGATCCAGAAAGCCTCTCCTACCACTTGACTGGGTTAGGGTGTTCCTGAGTGCTCCCACCACACCGCCAGCCCTCTTCATCCTTCAGGGCTCAGCTGAGCCTCCCCTGGCTCCCTGCTGAATGAATGAATGAGTTTGTGAAAGGCAGCGTTAGAAAACATCTGCAATATTATCTGGTATGACTCCCTCAATTTACAGATTAGTATGTTAAAGCAAGGCCAGGACTAAAATCTGAATCTTCTGCCCCAGCCTTGAGGGGGTCTTGAAGACTGAGTAGGAGTTCTCCAAGTGGACAAAGGGGAGGACAGGCACTCCAGGCAGAGGGAAGGGCACAAGCAAAAGGTATTGGTGTGGGATGGGAGAAGGGTGAGGTTTTTTTAAGAAAAGGTAAACGGGGAGGGAGGTTGGGGCTGAAGGCCTAGGTTGCCAAGAGTATAGGCCACAGTGCGAAGTTGTTAGTGATAGGAAGCCATCAAGGGTTCCAGGCAGGTCATGGTCAGTGTTCTTATGTATGACTCTACCAGGCCTAAAGGTGCTACTGTTAGTCACCCCCCATCCAAGATTCAGACAGAAGGGACAAAGTATGCTCCCACAAGATGATGTGAAAACAGTCATTTGAATCTGACACTTCTTAACTTGCAGAAGGCTAGAGAAGACTGGGCCCTAGGCCCCAAGAGTGGCCATAAGGCACTGAACCCCCAGACCAGTCACTGGTCTTTCCCATGGCAGCCCACAGGCTCTTCCGAGTGGTGTGAGACCGGTCATTTGCCCCCCACCCCACCCGGGCCTCACCTTGACCTTCCCACTGCGGAGGGTTTCTGTTCAAGGGAGGGGTGGGGGGCAGGACCACCCAGGGGCTCTCCCGGCTCACACAAGCGGTGCCTCTTGGAATCAGGCAGATCACAGCTTCCCTTTCCCCGGCTGACCCGAACTCAAAAGGCAAACGCTCAGGTTGCGTGGGCCTCGACAGGTCCGTAATTTGCTCCAAGCTCTGGGCCCGCATCCCTCTGCGCCTCCCGGACCGGGACCGTCAGCTCCGCATGTGCTCGGGTCAGGGCACTCGCCCCGTGCTACCGTGCCTGCTCCTCCCAGTTTAGGCTGCAGCTGCCTTCCATCCCCAACCCCAGCCCCGGAGGCCACTAGGAGCTCGCCGCCACCACCATCGCCGCTGCCGCCACCTCCTCTTCCACCTGTCAGTACGTCAGGTATTCCAACGCCGAGATCTCTTCCCCCGCCCTAGGCCAGGGTGATGGCTCAGGGACCCGCAACCTGGGGCTTCAGCTGCATTTAGCAGGAGGGCGCCGACCTTGCTCCTTGCGCTCCGCGGCCGCTCACCCCCCTACACCCTCTTCATTCAGCTGTCCCGGCCGGGAAGCAGCCGCGTAGACAGACAGACGGATTCCAGGCCGTCGGTTGAGAGCTTTTGGCTCAGCCTGTGCGCAGCGCTGGGCTGGGGCGGCGCAGCGGCCGGGGGAGCCGAGCCCCGGAGCGGGGCTGGGCGACGCACGTGCGGGGTCCGCCTCACCTGTCCACCCTCCCTGCGGGCGGATCTCTGCCTCTCTCTGGGCCTCAGCTTCTCTATCTGTAACGAAGTCGGAGGTTGAACTAACTGGGGCCCCTGATGAGTTGATGTGGAAAGACGCGGGAAACGCTGGACCCTGGCTCTAGGCAGAGGGGTCCACGCCCCTGCCCAGTTCCACCTGCCCCCACATTCCCTGTCGCCCGCCTCGTCCTTCCACCCGCCTCCCATTCGCCCTCAGATTCTTTCCAGATGTGCGCAGCGGGAGGGGCCCGGGGGCTGGGACCAGTCTCGGGCCAGAGAGGAGAAAAGGCCCCTGCCCGGGTGCTGATGGCGCAGGGGTCGCACCCCGGCGGGGAAGATCTCCGGCCATGCCCTGGGTGCAGGGTCCGACGGAGGGGGTGAGACGCGGCGGCCCCGCCCCGTACAGCTGCTGGGGCCGTCCGGAGAAGGCGGGGAAGTCTGAGTCTGCTGCCCAGGCTCGGCCCCCGGCCCCTCGGCGCCCCCAGCCGCCTGCGACCGGTACCTGCTGCGCCTCCGTGCAGTGCCGCGTCCCGCCGGCCGGACGCGCTCCCCGGAGTGTCGGCTGCGCTCCGCGGGCGCTGG
>NW_007726117.1:1856599-1880056 GCF_000696425.1 Galeopterus variegatus | reverse complement strand
CCCCCCCCCCGCGGGAGACCGGGAAGGCGGGGTGTCTGGCCCAAAGCTTCCTAGTTCCCAGCCTTCCGCACTGCAACTGGACCCCCTTTAGGCCCCAGCACCTTAAAGGAGGGCCGGGGAGAGGCCCTTAGACCCAGTGTCTCTGAGCTCAGTTTCTTCCTCACGACGGAGGATTTGCAGCCGCTCCAGGCACGCGTACCTTTCCGTTCACTCTCCCACCCTGGGGTCCTGGGCCATAGCTAACAGGGCAGCCAGCCAGGATCCTGCTGGGCCCCTTCCCGGAAAAGTTCCCCGCTCTCAGCGCCACCCTCCACCCCACCCGCCCACAGCCTGGTGAGCCTTGAAGGATGGCAAATTGGGCTGCGGGTCGGGTGCATGCAAATCCCAGTCTCAGGGGTACAAGGGAGCCCTCGAGGCACCATATTGCTCCCAGGAGCTGAAAACGTTTCCAAGTAAAGAAGCATTAACTACCAGCAGCTGAAACAACACTGTTGGACGCCAGGGACTTCGGCGGTGGAAGACAGTGGGGCTGGTTTAGGTGGTACTTGGCACCTCCGCTGTGTAACAAGCCTCTTCCCCCATACCTGCTCTGACCTGTGGGCAGGGCACGTGCGGCTGCCTCACCTGGCTGCCTTCCTGCTGGGGAGGGAGAAGGATAAATAAATCACACGTGGGACCACTTGCTCAACTTAAATTACCAGAACCCTGAATGAATGGATGGCTTATGTGAACGAGCTCCAGATCTTTCAGTCGCTGCCGCTTTTGCTGCCACCGCCGCTGCTGCTGCCGCCATGACATCCTGATCAGACCTAATGCATTACTGTCTAATCCTCGCCAGCCTGAAGAACTGCTGTTGCCCCCACTTACAGGTAAGGAGACGGCCTCAGAAAGGATAAGTGACTGACCAAGTAAAATGGCCATTAACTGGCAGAGCTGAGGTTTTGAACTCAGGTTTACCCTTCTCTACAGGCCAAGTTCTTTCCATGATGAAAACACGGAGGTAATTTGAGCAGGCAAGTGTAGAGTCTAAATTTGAACCCAGGACTATTTGTTTCCATTACATCAAGAACTCAAGAACTTAGCAAGAATGTGAAGGGGAAATATTTTGCCTTCTTTGGCCTCAAATTCCAGTCCTCTCTGAACTCAAACTTATGAGAGTTGGTATGATTCACAGGATTGGACAGGGGCCAACACCAAGATGCCTCTTGTGTCTTCTCCTGAACACTGAGCCTAGATTCAAGTGGAGCTAAAAGAACAGGATTCTACTGGCTTGAATACCCATTAACTAAAATTCTTCCAGAAGGACAATGAGAACCAGCACATACTGAGTGCCTATTAAGTGCCAGACACCATCCTAAATCCTTAATTAATCGTCCCAACCCTGTAGAGAAGGTATCCTCTGTACCTATGACTGGTAGGGCCCGGGTGTTTTGGGGACCAGCCACAGGGTACACCACAGCCCTCACCCCCACCACCCTCCAGACAAACAGGCTGTTCTGTGGAATGCCACGCCAGTGCCCACATGTGCTTTGTGGCTGCGCAGTACTGTAGACAAAAGCTGCGTCGTTTGTCTGCATAATTGCCTCTGGTGGAAAAATGGAGGCAATCCTGGTGCTCTAGAAGCAAATCCTCTAAGTTTCAGAAGGACTATAAAGACAGGGTTGAGACTGAAATTTAGGTTTCCTGAATCTACTTGTGCTGCTTCAACTCCTTCATGCTGCCCCTCAATATCAGCTCCTGTTTGATATTACTGTAGTGCATGGTGTCAAGTACAAGCTTTGGACTTAGACCTGCATTCAAATGAAAATAAAAATAATACCTACACCTTACAGAATGTCTAAATTAAATGGGAAAATGCAAGTAGTGGACTCTGCACAGCACCTGGCACATGGTAAGTACATCATAAAGGGCTGCTGTTATCATTACAAAACTATCACCAAGACCTGATCACCAAGACCAGGAAACATTATTAAAATAGAAATGACAAATGGCAAGAATTAAACAGAAACCTCTGCATTGCCCAGGACAACTACCTTTTACTTCAATACAATAAGGAACAAGAACACTCAAAAGAGGAAGGAGGAAAGACAAACATATGGCTAGAGAGAGCTAGGAGTGAAGAAGAAGGTTCTCAATGGGGTGTGATGATGAAAAGGAGGGGATAAGAAACAACAAGCTGTTGTTATACTTCATCATCAGAGAAGAAAATAATTCTTCTCACCTAGAGCTGAGGGCTCAAGACTTTTCCTTATGAAGTAGCAGAGTCCCAAAAATTGAGCTGTGGCAGTGGCTTGATTTTTCTGGACATTTAGGTATCAAATCACATGGTGCTGGTGTTGTTTGGACCATATGGCTTCTATCTGAAGGATCTTGATAAAAGACAAGACTCATCAAGGATCAAGCACAGAATGATAGAAAAACCACAGGCCAAGTCAGGTACACAAAAAGTCTTCTGGACTCCCATAACATCCCAAACAAACTCTTTATTGTTGGACTTTTCTTGCTCTATTATGTTTTTCATCTTTCTCCCCCACTGGATATTAAGCCCTCCAGGGCAAGAACCTCATCTCATGTTCTATAAATTCCCCTTTCTAGTTCTAAAATAGTATCATTGGGGCCAGCCCGGTGGCGCACTGCTACAGTGCGCCGCTTGGGAAGTGCGGCAGCACTCCCGCCAAGGGTTCGGATCCCACATATAGACCGGCCGCTCACTGGCTGAGTGAGGAGCGGGGGCAACACCAAGGGTTGCGATCCCGTTGCCGGTCCCGGTCCGGTAAGGGTGCGACACTGAGGGTTGCGATCCGTTGCCAGTCACGAAAAAAAGACAAAAAGACAAAAAATAAATAAATAAATAAAATAATATCATTGTGATAGGTAGAATGGCCCCCCAAAGATGTCCAGATCTTAATCCCTAGAACCTGTGAATGTATTACATGGCAAAAGGGACTTTGCAGATGTAATTAAGGTTGTGGATCTTAAAATAGGGAGTTTATTCTGGGTTATCTGGGTGGGACTAATCTAATCACATGAGCTCTTAAAAACAGAGAGCTTTCTCTGGCTGGAGGCAGGAGAGATGAAGCAGGAGGAGAGATCAGAGAGATGTGAAACGTGAGAAGGACTGGGCTAGCTTTAAAGATGAAGGGGGCCATGAGGCAGGCAATGAGGCAGCCTCTAGAAGCTGAAAGACAGCAGTGGTGCAGGGACCAGAGTTGTACAGCACCATGAAACTGAATTCTGCCAACATCCTGAATGACCATAGAAACAGGTTCTCCCCTAGAGCTGCCAGATAGGAGCCCAGGGCAGCAACACCTCAACCTTGGCCTTCTGAGACCTAGAGCAAAGAAAACAGTGGAACCCAACCAGACTGCTAAGCTACAAAACTGTGAAATAATAAATTTGTGTCATGTTAAGCCACTAAGTCTGTGATAATTTGTTTTGGCAGCAACAGAAAACTAATACAGATGGTCCCAACTTGTGATAGTTTGACTTTGTATTTTTCGACTTTACGACAGTGTGAAAATGATGCACGTTCAGTAAAAACTGTACTTTGAGTATCCATACAAACATTCTATTTTTCACTTTCGGTACAGTAGTCAATAAATTACATGAGATATTCAACATATTGTTATAAAATACGTTGTGTTAGATGATTTTGCCCAACTGTAGGCTAATGTAAATAAGCATTCTGCGCACATTTAAGGTAGTCTAGGCTAAGCTATGATGTTTGGTAGATTAAGTGTATTAAATGCATTTTTGACTTATGATATTTTCAACTTACCATGAGTTTATTGAGATATAACCCATCATAAGTAGAGGGGTATCTGTACAAACATTAATAACTAAAGCTGGCACATTTTCCCACATACTATTTCACTTTATCTTCACAGCAAACATAATGGTATTATTGCTTCTTATTTTAGGAAACTGATGCTCAGGGAGGATACATAACTTGCTCCAGTGACCCAGCTAATGAGTGCTAGAATCAGGATTCAAACTCAAGTCTTCAGGTTCCAATTCCAGTGAGAGTTGTCCCTTACACTGCAGCTACCATTCTGTGGCTTGAGGATTCTACTACCTTAAGGTAAAAATTGAACTAAAAAACATACGCTAAAAGTTGAACTTAAGTTGAACTAAAAAAAAAAACAAAAAACCCAAGCTGTTTTCACTCTATGAACATTAGAAAGTTTCTGAATACTAATTTCTTTTTAATACCATTTCTTCCAAAGATATGTCATGTTTCTTCCAAAGTAAGTTACGACCAAGTCAGGGTATAAACAAAAAGATATCAAAGTGTCTTTCTGGCACATAGAAGAAAAAAAGATTTTGATAAATGGCAAAAGGAGAAATCCTCAAGAGTGGCAGTCAGTGAAATACCACTTTCACCTGTCCAGATGATCTTTCAGCCACTATTAAGGTACATCTCCCACAATGAAATGCTCTGTTTTTGCCAGATGGGTTTATGAACATATGTGTGGTTGGAGCTTTCAGTCCACTGAAAACCAATTGTTATTGTCAAGAAGTTCAACTGATTTTCAGTCTGAAATTTCTCTATTTCTTCCCCTTCTAATAACTAAGCAAAATAATTCCTCCCCGTTTGGTCGCTCCATCTCTCAAATATTTGTGAACTGATATCACACCCTGCCCTTGGGTATCATTTTGCCAAGTTTAAGCCTTCTTTCAGCCTGCCTAAGTCAACTGTTCTCTTATACTACTGCCTTCATGTTCAAAATTCTTTTCGATTTATTTCTGTTCCAATGAAGTGTCAAATCTCAAACAAAGAGTGTTCTGCACACTATAGAAGGTGCCATACTCTAAAAGGAGAATTACACAATGACTTGCAGAGAAAAAGAAAACTTATCACTATTTGGTAATTGGTTAGAAAACTATAGCACTTACTGTTTCTCTGCCTGCAGTTTAAATAAACAGCAGACTACAATTAATTTCCACCAATTTTACGTAAAAGTTTATGGCCACAAATTCAGTAACTAAAAGATAAAGCACTTACTACATGCTGCTAAAAACAGCACTGTAAATATTTACAAAGTATTTAAATGATATTAATAGGACAGACTAAATTGACATCACTTTTTGCAATAAGGTTTGGGTGTATTTTTAAAAAATATGTCTCTAAGAAGTTTGGCTAAAATTCCATACCAGATTAAACTTTCAGCCAAATAAAATCAGACTCCATGTTTCTTAAGGGCCAGAAATCTGGCCCAATGTTCTCTGTTCTTACCAAGAACTAAAGAGCTGTTTGTTTGCAGCGGTCTCCAGATAGATATAATACCAGACCTTTCCAGCAGATTTTGTAACTCTTTATGGAGAAAAACTCTAAAATTTGGCCAGACATGGCTGTGGTTCCTGATAGCACATAAATCTTTCAGGCCCCTTATTAGCTGTTTAGTACTATACCCAAAATTCCTAATTCATATTAGTGTGGTCTCTAAACAAACTCAGTCCCACAAAGGGGGATGATCTAGCTGATTGCCTTTTTTTTTCCTTTTTGTCTTTTTTCGTGTCCGGCAACGGACCGCAACCCTCAGTGTCGCTCCCGTACCAGACCGGGACCGGCAACGGGATCGCAACCCTCGGTGATGCACCCGCCCCTCGCTCAGCCAGTGAGCGGGAACCGGTCTGTATGTGGGATCCGAACCCTCGGCGGGAGCGCTACCGCGCTCCCAAGCGGCGCACTGTAGCAGTGCGCCACCGGGCCGGCCCCCTGATTGCCTTTTTTTCTAGTCAATAACATCAAGCAACTTCTTTGTGTTCAAAAAGCTATCATGGCATGGGCAGCTACAACTGTAATCTTTGACTGAAATACCTTCTGAAAATCCAACAAGATAATTCTATATCCATTCACTTAGTTATCGAGACTATTAAATTTTAATGGTTCTTGAGGAAAATGTAAGGATGTAGACAGCCAATAAAATCAAATTGTCCTCAATCCTGAAGCCAGCTCATTATCTGAACTCAAAGGATTGTCACAAAATGTTTCAATGAATAAATTCCTCTATGGCGGCTGGCCAGTGGCTCACTTGGGAGAGCAAGGTGCTGAGAGCACCAAGGTCAAGGGTTTGGATCCCTATACCAGCCAGCCACCAGAAAAAAAAAAAGATAAACTTCATGTTAAGAAAATTTCTCAAACATGAGCCACTATTTATCTACTATGTGCTTAACATTTTTACAGCTACAATTGCTAACCCTCACAACCACCAGTAAGGTAGGTATTATTCCCTTTTTACAGAGGGAGAAACAGGCTCAAAGTCCTCACTTACTAGCTCAACGTCACAAAGCTGTTTAACCGTGATAGCTAGGACCCAAACCCGCATCTGATGGGCAGCAAGTTTTTCTCAGTATACTAGGCTGCTCTAAATATATGATTTTCTGAAACTGCTTAAATTTCAGAAGATAAAGCTGTTAATTGTAGGATTTAATTTCCTATTCTTTTTTTCCTAAGGTGAAATATATGGGGAAAACAGAAGGGGCTTTTATTTATATGTGATTGAATCTTTTACAAGGTATTTTACAATTTAAAAAGAACTTTAATGATCATTGTCTACTCCTCATTCTTTTGAGAAAGTTATTGATGCTTACTGTGGTGGACAATTGCATTAATACTAAAGACACAGAGATGAGTAACAGAGTTTCTACATCAAGCTGTGTACAGTCTGACAGTGACTGTCAAAAAAGTTAACAGTGTCCTGCTTTTGCAGAGAAAGAAACTAAAGGCTGGTGAGAATTAAATGCCTTACCCTTAGCTTCCAGGTGGGAGAGACAGAACCTGATCCAGGCCTCGATCCAAGTTTCTTCTGGTCATACCTCAGTGACTCCTCCTGAAACCCCACTGCCACACTCGACTTCTAACCATGCTTTCTGTTATTGCTCCTCCACATAATCAACAAAGATGTAGAAATGTGAAAGTATGAATGCACACGGACAAGTACAGCAACAAGACTAATGATTTTAATGCACAAAGAACCCAAAAAGACACTTTGTTTTTTAAAACATAATAAAACTACTAATAAACAGACTTTTCTTACTTCAGGCTGCTTCAGTCTGAAGTTGAAAGATCAGGGTAAGTCAGGCTAGCTAAGAGAGAATTTTTAATGTTCTCTTTCATCATCAGGGCAACAGGTCTTTGTAACAGAGAATGTTCTGTGACTAGCCTCCCATCCTCAGAAATGCCCCCCTGTGAATACAGAATTGTATTCGGCTTATTTCCTTCATTCAGTTAACAACAATAAGCCAAGACTCTGTGCTGGGGGTATCAAAATGGATGCATGAGATGCCGTCCTTGCCCTTAAGGAGCTCTCTGTTCAGTGGGAGACAGAAATAAATTATTACAGAAGAATGATTAGCTCTATTTCATGCTAAACAGGGACATCTTCCTGAAAGCAAAGGCACCTGACTAGGTCTTGAGGGATGAAGAGGAATTTGCCAGGTGGATGAAGGGGGAGGCAGGGAGAGAATGGCAAGGGAGGGCACAGATGACCTAGCTTAGAACTAAAAGTATTAGCTAAGGTGTTTGTTCTGTATTAATCACTTGGAAACTGAGCATATCACTACCAGATGCAATTCTTCTGTTAGTGTTTGTACGATTAATAGAACTTTATAAAACCAGTTCTGATGTAGCTTTTATCCCTACTACTCCACTGAGTGGTCACCAGTGACTTCCATGTTACCAAATTTAATCCAGCAATACTTTTCAGACATCATCCCACTTGACCTCTCTACTGAGGTCAAGTGACATTGTTGACCATTTCCACTTTTTGGCTATCCTCTCTTTTTGGAGTTTTCCCTCTGTCTCTCTGGCCCCTCCTCTTCCTCCTCTACCTGAACTCTAAAAAACTGAAGTTCCTCAAGGCTTACTCAAATCCTCCTTTCTCCCACCCCAGGTAATATCCATTCCTGTAGCTTTAAATACAACCCGTATGCTCAAGACTTCCAAATGTGTATCTCCAAGCTGACCTCACCTCTGAACTCCAGTCTTACAAATCCAACTGCCTTCTTAATATCTCCACTTGGAAATCTCTCAGGCATTTCAAAGTTAACAAGTTCAGAAGTGGAGCTTATTTCAGCCACTCCCCCTGAAACCTGCTTGTCCCATCATCATTCCAGCCATGGCCCGCCATTCAACTGGCCAGTCACTGGGAGTCATTCTGACGCCTACATCTAGTTACCAAGTTCTGTCGGCTCTACCTCTGCCTACTTTTCCACATCTGTCTCCACTTCTGACACCATCTTCTCGCACCTGGACATTCACTCTGCCCTCTGCCCCCCAGCACATTCTCCACACAGTAGCCACAGTGACAGTTTAAATCATATCGTTCCCCTGCTTACAACCCTTCTATGGTGGTCATCAGTTCTGTTCACAAATATTCCAACTCCATTCTTTCCTTCTGGTACATGGTAGGTTTTTGCAGTTAGGTAGGTCATGCGACTTTCTTTGGACAATGAAATCGGAGCAAAAGTGATATGTATCACTTCTGGATGGAAGCTCGCAGAGCCACATACACTTCACCTTTTCCTCTTCTTCTGCCACGATGGTCACGATGTTCCAGACAGTGGCTACTCCATTAGCCCGGGTTGCAGTCTTAGGATATGCAAGGAAGAAAAGCAGCATGACTGAGAAATAAACCCATGCAAAGCTGTATCTTCAACAGCTCCCAACTAAACTAAGAGTATAATACAAATGCCTTACCATATTAACAAATTCCAATATAACTGGCTCCGGTGTGTCTACCTACCTCATCTTGGGCCTGTCCTTCATACTCACCGTATTTCACTCACATTGGTCCCCTTGCCATTTTTGGAATAAGCCAAGCCCCTTTCCACCCTTTCGTGAAATGTTCTTTGCGTGGTTTGTTCCTTCTCAACCTTCAGATCTCAGCTTAAAAATGACTTCCTCAGAGATGGCTCCCTTAACCACTTTATCAAAGAAGAACCCTCACTGTGACTCTCCATCACAGCACCCTGACCATTTCCTGCATGGCACTTCCTAGTCTGTGATAATTATTCATTTCTGTGACTGTCTCTCCCACTAGACTGTCAGTACTGTGAGGGGAAGAGCCATCACTATCCCCAGTGCCTAGCATTGCACCTTCTATATAGCACTCCATACACTCATGTGCAGCATAACAACGTTTCAGTCAGTGGATGGCCCCATATATGACAGTGGCTATACCATATAGCCTCGATGTATAGTAGGCTATACCATCTAGGTTTGTGTAAGTGCACTCTACGGTGTTTGCACAATGATAAAATCACCTAACAACACATTCCTCAGAACATATCCCCTTCGTGAAGTGACCCATAGCTGTATATGGTAGGTACTCAATAATACTTGTTAAATGAACAAACGAAAAAATACTCCAAAAATGGAACACAACACTGCAGACATCATATCCCATATCACAGGAGCAAGTGGTGGTAATCGTGAGTAAAGTAAGGGAACTCACATTTACTGATGACTACCATGTACTAGCACTGTTGTAGGTACTTTTTATATATGTTCTTTCTCTAGATTCTCAGGATCCTAGAAGGTCAATATTAATATTTCCACTTTTTAGATCAGACAACTAAGGCTCAACCTGCTCAAGTTATAGAACTACAAACAGTAGTTTTAACCCAGACCTGTTAATCTCTTTTCCCCAAACCATGATTCTAGGAAGAAATTAAACTGCTACTGTATTTTATCACTAAGTACTTTTCTATTATACACATACATTATACTTATATATGATACTTCTCTACACCAAGAACCACTTTTTGTTTGTTTGTTTTTTAAGACTCATCCTAAAGCCTATTTCAGGTACCTCTTTTTATCTGGGACCAGTGAGGGCAAATGTTATGACAAATCCAAACTACAGATAAATCAGACATTTTGTTGGAACATTTTTCTTGAAGTCTTTTTCTTCTCAGAGTAGGAAGCTACTATGATTAAGAGCTAGGTCTGTGTTCTGAATTCATTTTATGGGACTGAGATCAACTTATTTATATTGGCTTAATTTGCCCTCTTGCCCTATCACCAAATGCTGTTCTGCTGGTCACAGAACATGCGATGCTTTCTGAGGGGTCTGAAGGGATCTGATTCACAGTCCTGAGCCTATTAGCAAGCGCTCCAAATGTCTAAATAAATGAAACCACCTGGCTTTTTACTGCTGACCACCTTTGGGTGAAGTAACATGTTAACAACAGAAAGGTGGGGCCTGGATAACTCCCAAACAATTCTGCTGGGTTCTAAGTAAACACAGGATTAATTACCAGAGCAGAGAAAACTTGGAGACCATCTACTTAAATCCCCTCTTTTAGCAGTTTAGCAAACAAGCCCAAGCAGGCAGTTATTTGCCCAAGAGAGGCAAGTCTCCTGGCTCCTAGTCAAGTGCTCTTTTCACTATACCACATTGCCTCCCTAATCAAGACCTAGTAACTATGTCAAAGTAACCAGTTGATAATGTCAAGGTACCATTCAAATTGTAAGTCACCCAGTGTTTCTCTTTATTCTCCATCATCTTGAAAACCCTCAGCAAAAAGAACATACACAAAAAAACCAAAGGAGACCAGGAAGAGCTATTTTAATTTTCTATGAAACATTCTTCCAAAAGCATTATATTACCCCATATCTCACTGAGTTATAAGAAATAATATTAGCATTAGAAAAACTAGGAAGAAAAATAATGCAGATAATTAAACTAAACTTATATGAAAAAGGAAATTATAACAAAGAGCTTTATAAATTTAGTTAAATTAATATGAGATTATAGTTTGAAAACTGTGCATCTCAAAGCAAACTTTATTTGTTCAATTATTTTTAACAGCAGTATTTTATGACTCTAATACACTGATTTTTTTAAGAAGGAAACCCATTTAAAAATATTTTTATTTTAAAAATAGGTCTGTGTTCAGCTATAGATTTTTATCCCCCAAGCTCTGACCATATTTTATTTCGATTTGGGAAGAAAATACCATTTCTGATGGCATGAAATGCAAAACTTCAAAGTTTTGTTTTCTTTTAAAAAAAAGTTCCAGTACGGAATTTTAAGAACTATTACTGAGAAATCAATTAAGGTCAGTAAGTACACAACACTAATTACTAGCTAGCTACTACTATTCTGTTTCTTCCCTAGTTCTCCCAAAGAAAACTCTAAAATTGAATCTTCAGCAGAATAATCCTTAAATATACTTTACAAGCAAAACGAGAGCTTCTGTTTACATAATTTTTAAAATATTTTACTGTTCTTAATTTTATTCTGAAACCCAATTTTACCCCAAACCATAATTACCATATTAACTTTGTAATGCACAGCTGTATGCAATTCAGCAAAGCAGTAGTTCGCCATCAGGCTCTATTCATCCAGAGCTTAGGAAAAACAGGATTGGTTACACCCATTTAAAAACAAATCTCACACTATTTGCCAGTGCATAGTTTCAGTCTAAGTTCTGACAATGAAATATAAGGATATATATCTATATATCTCATCTTGATTTTCAAAAGTTGCCAAAGGGAGTTCTTCATAGCTTAGCTTTGTCTGGCTGGAGCTGAAGATTCTGTAACTTCATAGCTAGACCCATGTTGCCAGTGATTTTCAGTTTGCCTTGAAAGAAGGCCTGTGAGTAAGAAGAAAGAAAATTCATTACTTGGTGTTTTTTGTTTTGAGATTGCTGATGTTTCTAGATTATCCAACCCTGAGATCATCTATTTATCCAGGTCACTTAACTTTCTTCAAAATATGAAACTTGCCTCTCTGGAATAGATTTAGAAACAGATTCCTCAAAAGGAAGAATCTGTAAAGGCCATCCTTTACATAAAGCAATAGAAAGGAACATCTTTCCCAAATGTCTTCTTGTAGAAACTGAATCTGTCTTTACCTGCATTCCTCAAAGGTGGTACATTTTGCAAATATTAGGCAAGGTGGGTTCATACTAGACTGATTTTATTTAAAAACATTACATATGGGTTGGAAATAGAAACACTGAAAATGTTCAGTAGGCTGCTGGGATAAAAAGCACATACAAAACACACTTAGAAACTCTTGGGATTCAATACAATGTGGATGAAATGCCACCAGTTTCTTTTTTTTCTTTTTGTATACATGATAAAGGATTTATCCATACCGAGGACAGGCAGCACTCTGAGACTGAGGTGCTTGTGTTACTCTTTGGCTCAACAAGAAGAATCAAACCAGTCTGAAGTGCTGAGCCACAATTTGTTCCATTTAACAATGGCATGGGATTAGATCACATGATGTTTCCTAAATTTACCAAGTAACAAAATCCCAGGAAAATTTAAGAGAAACAGCAAAATTGGAAACAGCATGATCTCAGTCTTTTAACTCAGTTCTTAAAACAAGGAAGGGCTAGATGAACAAAGTTTCTGGTAGTGTTAGCGTGTTAAGCAAGCACATCAAGAAGTCAGGAGCTCTTCTACATCATCCATGGGAATGCACAGTTTTGGTTTATCTACACCTCCTGGTAAGGGTGACTAATTCATTTTTCCCCCCTCCTCTGTCTGGATAAACTAAATATTTCCTTTACATATGGCACAAAGCCTTCTGCCTGGTGACTTAAAGGTCAGGTGTCTCAGAACACAATATATTTAACACATGTTATTTAAAAATATGGACCGGTAGTACAAGAGAAACTCACCATCTTTCCCTTTTTTAAGTTAAGAGAGAAAATGACTTTTTATTTACTAATAACAGAAAACAACTTTTCACCCTTTAGAGAATCCAAACACAAGGGTCATTTTAATCTGGCCCCTAGGTGCATGTGTGCTTTCCGCTAGAGAGCACATTGCTCTGTTTCAACTATAGCCAAACACTGATACTAGAATTTCCATTGTATTTAATGATTTCCAGTCAAATCCTCTACTGAGCATGAGGGAAGGCCATTAGTACATTAATAGAAAGGTCTGCCATTTTTATCTTTAATTTCTTTGGGTACTAACAGGTTCTGAAGGAAAATAAGCTGACACCTCACCCCCCAAAATGGTCAGTACATAGATAAACCAAGAGAACAAGGACAGCTGATGTGTGAGCTCCGAATACCCTGCCAAAGCCCTGCATGGCATGTGCAGTGGGACGGGGAACAGTGGGTAGGAAGGAGGATGACAGCCAGCTCCTATACTGGTAGCCTCTGTTCCATCCAGATTTCTGGAACAGGCTCAGTGGGTGGAAATTTTAGTGCCAATGTTGCGTATCGAGCTGAAACATTACAGATGAAAATCTCTCACTCATGATGGCATCAACTGAAATATGCTTAGTTGCTTAGAAAAAGCATTTTAAAAAGGAATACAAGTGGGAGTTAGATTCAGTTGCTTTATCCAAACCCACAAATTACCAGGAAACCTTAAGAATAAGACCAGAAACAAATAAGGCTGAGGAAACAAAAAAATTAAGTTACAATGGAAAGAAATGTCTTAGTTCTTTTCTTGTTAATGGAAAGCTTGGTATATCTAGTTGACAGCTCAGTATATCAAGTCTGTTCAACACTGTGCAACTAAAGAGTATAAGATGACCCTTTGCAATCTGGAGACCAGACAAATCTATACAAGGCATAAATATATTTTAGACAAATACAATTTAATCCAACAACTGTTAGCTGAAAACCTAAATATCAGGTATTATGCTAAATTCTGGAAACATAAAGACAAATAAGATGTGTCCAGTAAGTGGCTCAGAGGAGGGACTGGCTACTGCCCCCCAACAACTTAGAAGGAGGTCCTTGGAGATAACATCTGAGCTAATTTGGAAAGTCAAGGAGAGTGCTGAGGAAGGAGAGTTCAGGCAAAAAGAGGAGTATGGGCAGAGACAGGAAATGTACATGGTCATGCCTTTGTTCACACCACTCCCTCCCTCCACCTGCAGGGCATCTACTCTCCACCTGTGCACTGCTAACTTCTGATCATCCTCGGGACTCAGTTCAAGTGCTGCTTCCTCTGTGAGGCTTTCCCTGTGAGGACCAGGGAGATATGGCTGCTCCTTCTTCCATCTTCCCCTGACCACAGCCAGGCACGGCACCTTGGATCCTTGGCTGCACTTACTCTTTACAGATCTGTCTCGTATCAAACTGTGGATGCCCTGAGCATGGAAACTATTTCTTAAGCACCTGGGCACTTCCAGCACATAGGACAATGTCTGGCACACAGCTTGCTCCACAAATGTCTGTCATTTGTTAGGCAAACATTTTGGGGAACACTTAGTTCTGTGATCTGACCACTTTGCACTTCAGGATATGAGGCAGGAGATAAAGTAGAAAGGGCTAAAAGTCCCACCTAGTAGCAGGATATAAGCTCCATCATACTTACCGACTGAGGATTCATTTTACCAGTCATTAAAGCCAGTAAGTCCGAGTCAGCCATTGTGATTGTGCAGTCAGCCTTCTTATCTAAAACAGAGATACATGGGACAAGGAAGGAGAAAAGAGATGAGTGTTCAGTTTTGCATATACATTTTAGTCAAGAGCCACTGACTGCAACAGAATCACACCCAATACTGAGGCAGTATGGGGTAATGGGCACTCACATACACTTCTGTGACTGCCTTGTAAAACATGGCATAAACCACAAGCAACCTCAATATTTAACAAGAGGGAATAGATTAAATAATCATGTATTTATATAATGGGATATGATGCAGACATTGTAAGAGATGATGTGGATCTAGACTTATTTCCCTGAAAAAATATTCACGATATATTATTTGTAATATATAATGCCAGTTACAAAATAAACTGTAAGTATGATCTCATTTCTGCTTTGAAATGGTATTCAATTATACTCATATAAATATAGGAAAAACATTTATATACATATATTACTAAGAAATAATACGGCAGACAGGCTCTAAGTTGACCCCCATGACCCTGCCTCCTGGTATACATGCTTTATATATTCCCCTTCCCTCCAGAGTAAGCAGGACCTGCCTTGCTTCTAGCCAATAGAATGTGGCAAACATGATAGAATGTCATTCCTGTGACTTTATTATGTTATATAAGACTTTGTCTTACTAGCAGACTCACTGTTGCTCTCCTGCTGGCTTTGGATAAGCTAACTGCTATGTTGTGATCTTCTTATGGAGAGGGCCACGTGGCAGGGACCTGCCATTAGGAGCTGAGGGCGGACTCTGGCCTATCACCAGTAAAATACTGAAGCTATCATCACAGCCACAAGGAAGTGAATCCTGCCTGCAATCTGAATGAGCCTGCACACGGACCCCTCCCCAGTGGGGCCTCCAGATGACAGCCCAACCCTGGCCAACACCTTGATGGCAGCCTTGTGTAACCCTATGCAGAGGACCCAGCTAAGCAGTCCTCAGCCTTCTTACCCATGGAACTGGTGAGGTAATAAGTGTGTGCATTGTTTTAAGCCACCAAGTTTGATGTACTTTGTTATGCAGTAACAGAAAATGAATAGTTATAGAGATGAGGGGTTAACAGACTTTTTCTGTAAAGAATAAGACACTATTTTAGGCTTTGCAGGTCACTAGGTCTGACACAACTACTCAACTCTGCCATTATAGTGCAAAAGCAGCCGTAGATAATCATAAACAAATATGTGGCTGTGTTCCAATAAACTATTTTCAGAACGGGTGGCAGATAGAGGAGGAGAAAACATTTGCAACTCATACAAGGCAAGGGGTCTTCAGAAAGTTCATGGAAAGATTTATATTATCTTTTAATTCCATTTTTGCACAAACTTTTAAAAGTATATTCATGAATCTGACAAAGAACTTGTATCTAGAATATATAAAGAACTCCTACCACTCAATTAGAAAAGGTTAGATAATCCAATACAAAAATGGGCAAATGATTTAAATAGGCATTGTACAAAAGAGGCTCTCCAAATGGCAAAAAAACACATAAAATAGTTCTTAACTTCATTAGTCACAGGAAAGTACACATCAGAACTGTGATGACATGCCACATATCTAACAGAATGAATGGCTGAAAAAAAACTTTTTAAATGCCAATGCCCCATGCTAGTGAGGATGCAGAGCAACTGAAAGGTCAACACAATACTGGAGGAACTGTAAAATGGTGCAGCCACTCTGGAAAACAGTCTTGGAAGTTTTGTATAAAGCTAAACATATGCATACAATATGAAGTAGCAATCCTACTCTTAGGTATTTACCCAAGAGAAATGAAAACACATATCCACACAAAAACCTATATGTGAATGTTTATAGCGGCTTTATCCATAATTGCCAAAAACCCAAACATGCATCAACTGGTAAAGGGATAAATTACTCAGAAACAAAAAAGAGCAAACTGTTGTTGATACATGCAACAATATGAACAAATCTCAGTAAAAGAAGCAGGCTCAAAAGCTACTTACTATATGATTCTATTTGTATGAAATTCTAGGGAAGGCAAAATTACAGGGATAAAAATCAAATTAGTGATAGCCAGGGCCTGAGGGTGGGAGGAAGGATTGACTACAAATGGACAGGAGGATACATCTGGGGGTGATGAAAATATTCTATATCTTGATTTTTTATGGTGGTTACACAATTGTATTCATTTGTCTAAATTCATGGAATTGTACATCTAAAAAGGGCAGATTTTATTATATATAAATTTTACCTCATTGAACCTGACTTAAAAAACAAACAAACCAAGTACTGTTGAAAACATGGAACAACTGGAGGAGGCACAGTGGTGTGGGGTATAGCCCGACTGTACTGCCTTTTGGCCTGGGAGAAGAATAGCATTTTGTATATGTTCCACTAAAGCAGCTTAGGACATCCCAGATAATCATGGAAAACCTTTCACAACCTGGAAAATGTTGAAAGCAACCATTCCTATTTGTTTGTTTTTTATTAAATCTTGCACACACACACACTCACACACATACACAAACATACACACACAAATGTGGAGCAACTAAACTCTCATATAATGTGGAAGGGAATATAAAGTAGTACATCCGCATGAAAAACCTGTTTGGCTGTGCTGTAACTTTAAAACCTAGCATTTCCACCCCTGCGGGTATGCCCAGTGGAATAAGTATACATGTCTACTAAAAGGCATGTGTAAGAACGTTCATAACTGTTTTATTCATATAGTTTTATTGGAACACAGCCACACATTTGTTTATGTATTATCTATGGCTGCTTTTGCAAGGGCAGAGTTTAGTAGTTGTGACAGAGACCTAGTGACCTGCAAAGCCTAAAATAGTTAGAGTCTGATCCTTTAAAGAAAAAAGTTTGTTAACCCTTGATCTCCAAATGGAAGCACTGAAAAGATACATCAATTGTACAATGAATACATTCTGGGATATTCACATAGCAACAATGAACTATTGCTCCATGCACCAATATAAATAAATCTTACACTGCTGAGCAAAAGAAGCCAGATCTAAAAGAGTAAATATTGTACGGTTCCATTCATATAAATCTTCAAGATAAATAAAATCAATCTATGTTGATAGGATTTGGAATAGTGGTTCCTTTTGGGAGTGGATGGTGAAGGGAGGAGGGGGCATAAATGAGGCTTTTGAAGAACTGACAACATTCTGCATCTTGATCTGCGAGGTATATTCATTTGTAAACATTCATGAAGCTGTACACTTCAGATTTACGCCCTTTACTACAGGCTACACTTCAATAAAAATTTTACAGAAACAAAACGAAAAAGCAGGTGGTGGGCTAGATTTGGTCCACAGCCGTAATCTGCAAACTCCTGACCTAGAGAGTGGAATTATGAGAGAATAATTCTTTCATTTTATTTCTCTACTTTTTCTATTTTTTTTAATCAAGTGTACATTACTTAATACAAAGTTTAAAAATATTAATTTTAGTATCATCAAAGTATAATGATCGAAGAAAGACTGGACAACAAAGACTAATATTTCATTGCTAAATCAGCCATGTCTACCTTGAGCAAATGAGTAGTTTCAAGTGCAAAAGGAAAAATTCAGTAAGAAATCAAATTTTTAGCAGTCCATGTTTTAGGCAAGCAATAAATATAACAATAGTACTCTAACAGTTGACTCGTCTTCTCATTAAGGATTAGCTCAAATTTGATTTGGCCTCTCCCCAAAACCAAGTCACTTTCTATCCCTCCATTCTGTTTTATTTTTATTCCTTGCATTTATCTAAAATTACCTTAATTATTTATATATATGTTTTCTGTCTGTATTTGTCCAACAGAATGAAAACTTCAAGGGGACAGAGCCCTTGTCAGCCTTGTTCTCTGCTATATCCCTAGAACCTTGAAGAGTGCTTGATACATAAAGGGCAATCAATAAATACATGCTGAATAAATGAACAGATTATGTGGAGTTCACAAGATTATCAAATTATGGCCACAGATCAGCTGTGCCTTAATAAAAGAGATCGATATAAACTGTTAAAGCATAGCATGCCCATATTATCAAATAACTAGAACAAGATAGAAAAAAGAAGTTTTTATTATATGTCTTACAACTCAGGAATAGCCCCTACAAAGACCGAGATTCACTGGTCATTCCACCTTAGCTGCTAACAAAATTTTCTCTTATTACTGGAAAAAAGTCTGAAGCCTTAAAAATGAAGGAATTTACAGTTTAGAAAATCCAGTTCTACTGTAGATATATAACATTAAAGAACAGGGAGAAAAAAACCTAACAAATTGAGACTGTTGGATCTGATCCTAGTATTCCAAGAAAGAACTCCTAGTCATTGAAAGGTGACCTAAAGAAGAGAAATCTGCTGCTGCTGCTGCTGCTGCTGCTGCTATGATACAGGTTGAGTATCCCTTATCCAAATGCTTGGGACCAGAAATGTTTCAGATTCTGGATTTTTTTCAGATTTTGCAATATTTGCAGCATACTGATTAAGCATCCCTCATCGGAAAATCTGAAATCCAAAATGCTCCAATAAGCATTTCCTTTGAGCATCATGTTGGTGCTCAAAAAGTTTCAGATTTTGAAGTATTTTGGATTTCAGATTTTTGGATCAGAGACGCTCAACCTGCAGCAGCAGTTATTGAGCTCTCACTACACTGAGCACTTCACATACCTGGTATCATTTGATCTTTATAACAATCCCATGAGGGTCAGAGAGGTCAAACAACTTTCCCAAGGTTACACAGCTAGCAAATGGCTGAACTGGCTCTGAATGCAGATTCCTGTTGCCAAAGCCCACACCTCCAACTCCATGCTCTACTGCTGCTTCTTGTTATACAAGGATGCAAACACTCAACAGCTCAGTTTTAACTGGGCTTTCACCAATTCATCAGTATCTGATAAATCCCAGATGCTTTCCTAATTCCCCAAGTCCTTTGGGAGGCTTAGACAAGCCTGTGTGTCCAAGCAAAATTAATGTCTAATATTCGGTTTGAGAGAAAGTAATGATTTACTTGGCACTTACTATGCTAGGTGCTTTATATACCTTATCTCATTTAATCCCCACAGCAGCTGTATGGATAGAAATTATTCTCACCATTTTGTACATGAGATGATTAGTCTCAGGGAAGGTATACACCTTGTAAGTGATAGAGCCAAGGTCTAAGCCCAGGTTTGGGTTTCTCCAAAGGCTATGCTCTTTCTATGGTACCTTGGAGATGGGAGACCCTGAGGCTTTCTGTATCATGTTGCCAGTAAAGGCATAGGGTTGAGAACTCAAGTGCTGATAGGGCAGAATAAAGGAATGAAGGAATAGTATGTCACGTTAGGTTAATCAAAGTTGACTTCCAGGAGATATGTTACATGAGTCACTTCAAAGGGAGGAAGGAGGAAGAGAACTCATGGAGAAGATACTGAAAGGCACCCTGGCAGCAAGAAAAGATTATGGAAAGTGCAAAAAATCTAAAAGTCCTTAATATACTCATCTGTGTAATTATCACTAAGCTCTTAGAATACAAGCAAATGGAATACATTTAAGTAAATCTTACTTCATTAACAATAAGTAAATCTCCTAATACTATGTACATTCCAAAAAACAATTATCTTTAAGATGCCAGTTCAAACTAGGACAGGTTATTAATGCTTTAATGTAGTTAATCTTTAACAAATGGTCATTTGTTGGCTGATGTAAAAGGAGCTGGCAGTTCCCAGTGGTGGCTTTTACTGGATAAGTCCTTATTTCAACACCATTCCTGGCTGCCAACAAGTGTCAGTTTCAGCAGAAATTACTCTGCCCAGGGTAAAATCCCTTCAGGCCTGGGATTGGGCACTTAATGTGGGGAGAGCACACAGCAAGAGTCTACCTGCAGAGAAAAGGCTTTTCTGAAATCATTCCACAGCTTTCCATAAGCATACTGTCTTTCATGAAAAAACAACCAACCAACCAACAACAACAACAACAAAAAAAAAACAGGAAGAAAAGAAATTTTTTTTAAAAAATCCCCTTAATATCTATCTGGGCATATCAGAATATAATCCTGAAGTAACTATTAACCTTTAATCATCAAAAAAATTAGCACCATTTCTTTCTATTTCTAAAAAGTGGAATGTAGATGAAGGCTTTAGCTTTTCTCCCTATACCTGAGTGGCAGTTCATAAAATGCAAGCATATAGTTATTTCTCTGCCCACTTTCCGGGTGGAGGGGGGAGAGGACTACATATAATTAGGAATCTTTCACAACAAAGCCATGCTGCCCACACCGGACAGATGCCCTTATCACAGCTCAGCTTTTCCTTCATTCACTTCTCATTAGTTCCTTATTCAACAGGGTACATAACAGTGCTCTGATCTTTTCCTCTTTCTTCCAAGCTCTTCACTCTATTCCAGGAGCTCTGCCAACCTTCTCTCCCCTCAAAATGCCCCTGAATATTTAAGTACCCTTTCAGAGAAAGAAGGATCCATCCTTCCTTCCTAAAGCTAACCCTCCTTTCACGTGTGTTTCTGGTGTCATCTTCCCCCTCAAGGACCTCCCTCAATAATGTATCAACAATGAAACTCTACCATCTTTGACAGTCCTCCTTCTTCTACAGAGGTTCCGGGTCCTACCGACTTTACCTCAAATATCCTCGACACCTGCCCTCTAACAACACTCACTTTTTCACTGCCAATCCTCAGGGTATCCTTTCTGCTCATTTAGACAGTGGCAATAGCCACCTTCCTGAATGCTTTCTCTGCCTCTGATCTTTCCCTTTCCAATTAATTCATCAGGTCTAAGGCACCAGTTTCATTCTCTAAAATACAACTCTGACTCTCACTTTTCTACTTAAAAAGATTTAATGGATTGATTATATACCAAATAACTTTCAAAGTTCCTATCATGACATTTTAAGCCCTCCAAAAAGGCAGTCCCAATCCATCATATTTCTAAATTACACCAGGCTCTCTCCAACAAGAGAAACTTAACAGTACATTATAGCTACCACTAACTGAATGCTTACTAAGTGCCATTCATTCATTCACTCTGTTGTTCATTTTTAAATTATTTTTGAAGGCTATCATGTGTCAGGTACCATTCTAGGCACTAGGAATGCAGTAGTGAACCTAACAGGCAGAAATCTCTGCCTTCACAGAGCTTAAAATTCAAATGAGAAAGGTGGGCAATAAGCAAATAAATAAATAACATACTACATGGTATATCAGATGGTGATAAGTGCTATAGAGAAACATAGGGCAGAAAATGGCAATAGGGAATGAGAACAGGGGTGTGATTTTTAAGAGTGGTGAGGGAAGGGCTCACTGATACAGTGATAGTTCAGTGGCTGGGTCCACACTGAAGACATAAATCTGAGAGTTATAAGTGTAGAGATTGTTTTTAAAGCATGAGACTAGATGAGATTGACAGGGAGTGAATGCACATAGAACTGAGTCTTGGAACATTCTAATGCTTAGAAATTTGGAGACAAAGAGAAACCTGCAAGAGAGTCCAAGTAGGGGGCAGCCAGCAGGTAAGAGGAAAACCTGGAAGTGTAACATCATGAGAGCTGGTAACCAACCACTGAATTTAGTAATGTGGTAGCCACTGGTGACCTTGACAAGAACAGTTTTGGGATAGTGATGAAGACAAAAGCTGACTGGAGTGGGTTCGAGAAAGATTTGGCTGAGAGGAAGTGGTGGCAGTGAGTACAGACAGGTCTTCCGAGGCCATGTAAACATGCATTGGACCGTGTGCTTTACAGATTAATGAAGAGAGGGTCTCTTGATCCTCACATCAACCCTATGAAATAGGTACCATTTGTTATGCCCATTGACAGATAGAACACCGAGGCTCAGAGAAGTTAAATAACTGGTCCAAGGTCAGAATCTATGGGTGGCAGGGCCAGGACCCGAACCCAAGTTTGTCTAATTCCAAAGCCAAAGATTGGTGACTCTGTGACAGTCTCCAAATCTTAGGAGGAGGCAGCTTTGACCTGTTCCCAAGGATTCACTGGTTCTTTCACAACGTCTTGTACCTCTCAAGCCAGCCCTTTTAAGGAACACAAAAGGAGACTCCTACTTTCCCAGCTGACAGCCTTTTTGAACTTGTCAGTGTTCTATAAATTAAGTCAGCAATGCACTGACCTGAGTTAAGCAGGACTGATCCTTTGCCATTCTTCACATCCACCACCCACGTAGCTTCTTTACCTCCAGGGCCATCCTTCACCTTGAAGGCAAAAATACCACCAATTTTCTTCACAAACTGCTCCCCTTCCTGGGAAGAAAAATAACACTGGGAGTTACACTAGGTCCATTTCTCTGGCTTCTCTCCAAGCAAATTAATGCTTAAATAGGTACATGGTGTGAGTAGTTAGGCTGGCCAGCAGGCAGTACCCAAGCTCCCTCAGGATTTCTACCCACAAATCTAGAAGGCAACCAGGCAACAATTCCCGCATCTGCCAAATCTTTTGTTAGAAATGGCTTTTTAGATACAATTGGTGGAAAGGAAGGGAGGATGGGAGTGGCACAGCAGCATTTTCTGTCTCAGTAATTTAGGAAACATTCACTCTGGCCTCTCTAAACATAGGAATCTCCAACCCTCCTCCACTATTTTTGCAGGTAAACTCCTTTCCATCTATTTTTGATTCCCCACAATCAGAATTTGAAAATAAGTGGTTCTGAGATTAAAGTCTTTTTTCTTTGGTCAACCTCTTTTCCATATTAGTATAAAGAATTATATGAGTAACATATCACCCACCATTTACTTTTGGATCTTGGGGAATAAAGCTGGCCTAAATACAGAAAACATAACCTCAGACCCACATCTCTGCAGATGGGTTTCCTTTCTCCCTCTCTTCCTCTTTTCCTTTCCTTTTCATTCTCACTCTGCTTCAACTTCCCTTCCTGAAACATTTACTGAGCCAGACATTGCTCTAGGCACCAAAGATACAGAAGTAGGAGCAAGAAAAGTAACTGCTGATAATGCACAGGGATGGAGGGAAGCACAGGAGCACAAGGAGCAGCTAAGCCAACTGGCAGGGGAACAATGAAAGGATAACTATTTCACATGCCTTACTTTAAAAAAAAAAAAAAAAGCACAATAATTTTTTTTTTTTTTGGCCTTGTCTTGGTTTTCTTTTTCTTTTTTCATTAAATTTTT
>NW_007726117.1:1794797-1854617 GCF_000696425.1 Galeopterus variegatus | reverse complement strand
CTTCAATTTTGTTAAGTTCTGCTCTGATCTTGATGCTTTCTTTCCTTCTGCTAACTTTAGGTTTGGATTGTTCTTGTTTTTCTAGTTCTTTAAGATGCAGTGTTAGGTTGTTCACTTGCCATCTTTCCATTTTTCTGAGGTAAGCATTTAATGCAATAAATTTCCCCCTTAATACTGCTTTTGCTGTATCCCACAAGTTTTGGTATGATGTATCATTATTTTCATTAGTTTCAATAAATTTTTTAATTTCCTGCTTGATTTCTTCTTGGACCCATATGTCGTTAAGTAGAATGTTATTTAATTTCCATGTGTTTGTATAGTTTCGAAAGTTTCGTTTGTTATTGATTTCTAGTTTTAAACCATTGTGGTCTGAGAAAATACATGGGATAATTCCAATTTTTTTGAATTTGTTAAGACTTGATTTGTGTCCTAATATGTGATCTATCCTGGAGAATGATCCATGAAAGCACAATAACTTTATTGAAGTTATTTTTCTTTAGAAAAGAAACACATTTCATTGTGGAAATATTAGAAAATACTGGTAAGCAAAAAGAAAATATAAATCATCTATAATTTTATCACTCAAAAAATCATATTTGGTATAAATTCCATCTTTTTTCTCTGCATATGTATTTTAAAAATTAAATCATATTGTTTTGTAACCTACCTTTTCTGTTTAACATATTTATCCTCATTACTGCATCACTAACTACTCTTCTATAAAATTTTAAATGGCCACATATAGTCTTTAAGTGTAGAAGTGTACCATTTAACCAATACCCTGTTGTTGGTTATTTAGGCTAGTTCTAACTTCTGGCTCTTAAATAAATGAGGTGAGTAACATTCTTATATCTAAATATTTTTACACAGACTCATTTATTTAAGGGTAAATTCCTGGAATTAAACTTTGCTAATTAAGAACACTGAATCTGGGGATCAGCATAGGTTTGAGTTCCTGTTCTTCCATGTACTTCTATAACTCTAACCAAGTTATTAAACCTCTCTGAATCTGTTTTCTTATCTATTAAATGAAAATAAAACAGTAGCTACTCCCATACAACTGTATGAGAATTAAATATATAAATACCCACAAAGCACAAAATAATTGCTCAATGGATGTTCGAATTCCGTTGTTATTTTACTGTATGATCTGTTATTTATAAGCCAATATTATAATGTATTTTAATCTTTGGCACAGCAAATCCCCATCATAATTCCTATCTTCCAAATATCCTTGGCTATTCTTGAATATTTTTGGACATTTCTTCCCTCTATGTGTACTTAATAATCATTTAGTTAGTTCTTCCCCCAAATGCTGTTGAGTTTATCAGCACCGCACTCTCCCGAGTGAGCCACCGGCCGGCCCTATGCTGTTGAGTTTAGATGGGGTTACATAAAATACATGGGTCTGTTTGGAGGAGAAGTAATACCTTTACAATATTAAGTCTTCTCACCCATGAATATGTAATATCTTTATGTTTTCTTTAATGTCCCATGGAAAAATGTTATTTTTTTCCTCACATAAGCTTTTGTACATTTCTTGTTAAATTTATTCTTAGGTATTTTATATTGTTCTTGTTAATATTTCTTAAACTATATTTTATGGCTATTGCAATAAAATAGGGTCACTACAAATATATAGAAAACATATATTAATCTTTTTAATATCTGTTTTGGAACTGGCTACCTGCTTTTATTTCCCACCTTCTTTATTTCAGCCTTACATCCCTGCAATAACTTATACCCAAGATTCTTTCTTTTGGTGCCATAATATACATTCTTTCAACAAAGACTTAAGTATTTACTATGTTCAGACACTGTGATAAATACCTGAAATACTCAATTATTATTCCTGAGGAACTTAGAGCCTGGTCTAAGTTCATTCTTTCTTTTTGTTGTGTTTTGTTTTATTTTATTTGTTTTAGGCAGCTGGCCAGTACTGGGATCTGAATCCTTGACCTCAGTGTTAACACCTGTGCTCTAACCAACTGAGCTAACCAGCCAGCCTCTGTTTTGTTTGTTTGATAATGGTGATTAAGATATAATTTACATCCCATAAAATTCACCCTTTCAAATTATACAATTCAGTGGGGTTTTTTAGTACATTCAGAGTTGTGCAATAAAAACCACTATCTAATTTTAGAACACTTTTATTACCCTAAAAAGAAACTCATATCCATTAGCACTCATTCCCCAACCCACCCCACCCCACCCCCTGCTAGTCCCTGGCAACCACTAATCAACTTTCTGTCTCCATAGATTTGTTTTTTCTGGACATTTCATATAAATGGAATCATACAATGTGTGGTCTTTTGTGACTGGCTTCTTTCATTTAGGGTAACATTTTCAAGGTTCATCCATGGTGCTGAAGCACACATATATCAATCAGTACTTCATTTCTTTTTAGGGCTAGATGATATTCCACTGTACGGATATAGCATATTTTGTTGATCTATTCATCAGTTGATGGTTGTTTCCACTTTTTGGCTATTACTAATAGTACTGCTATGGACATTTATGTACAAGTTTTTATGTGGATATGGGCTCTAATTTCTCTTAGGTGTATATCTAAAAGTAGAATTGCTGGGTCATAAGATAATGCAGAACTTTTTGAGGAACTACAAAACTATTTTCTAATGTGGCTACATCATGTTACAACCCTACCAGCAATGAATGAGGGTTCAAATTTCTCTACATCCTCACCAATAATTGCTACTGTCTTTTTTATTTTAGTAATCCTACTGGGTGTGTCAATTTTTTTCTTACACTGTACATAGATACCACTCCTGAACCTACTTGGAATCAACTATGAGTCTTACGACAAAGCAGCTGTTCTAAAAATATTCAGTCTGGGCCTCATCGCAATAGTAATGGAGGCATCTCTTTTTGTGGGTGTCCTGGAAGTTAACTATCAATATTTTATAGTTAAACCAAGCAAACAAAATGACTGTCAGGTCTTTTAAGTGAAAGAGAAATTCTCTTATTTTGGCTTCCCTTAAAATAGTTCACTCAAATTATAAGTTGACTTTAGAAAAAAATATTAACAACAATAATAATCTTTTGGGGGGCTTTAAAGCACTTAAGTACTTTTAATATATATAACTTCTTTAATTGTTATAAAACCCAGTAAGTACTTGGGCAGGCATTAATGTTAGCTTATTAATCAGAAAAAGCAACTGAAGCTCATAAAAGAAACTTTCAGACTATTCTCTATACTGCTGGTAAGTAATCTACCTAACATAAGCCATCTAACACTTTCAGGCTGGAATTTCTTACATGGCTCCTGATGGCAAAGAGAATGAAGCTGTCTTTATACATCTTTCAAGAGTCTTCATGATCTGAAGGATATCTGTTTTTTTCTCTCCAGCCACCTTTTCATCCTTTTCAGCCTTTCTGTTCTAACAGTACTGGTCATTTTGAATTCCATGACCACATGTGCCAAGCTCTCTTAGGCCTCCCTGCCCTTACTCATGCCTGTCCCAGGACACTCAACTCCTTTTCTCCACCCCCACCCCAACCTCATCATTCAAGTCTCAGCTCACATGCTAACTCTTCTGGGAAGGCTTCTGTCTCCACCAGCTACTTTCATGATCCTCTGCTCATGCTCCCATGCTTCCTATTACTTTTTTTCTGAAAAATTCTTTCCATGTGTCTCTTCCCTCCAAATTCTATGCTCCCAGATGGGCAGGAACATAAGGCTAAGAAGTAGTATAACCAGAACTCAATCCCAGGTTGGTTTAATCCCGAATTCAATGCTCTTTCCATTTGACTGTACCATGCTGTCACTGCAGGTTACATCGATACTTCAACTTTAGCCTATGATGGCAGAGCAGTCTCTGCCTCTGTAAAATTAATTAAAAGAAAATTCAAAGTCTTCTCCACATTGCTAAAATCTTTTCTCTCAAGGTCCTGTGGAGACAATCTAGGAGAGGAGGTTAATAACATTAGTGTGCTAGGCCACCCAAGAGCCAGGCTTGCTCTGGGGCTAACGGCCCATGAATGACTACTTTCAGGTGCATCCATGCCATCTACTTGCTCAGTGCCTCAGGTACACAGCTATGAGCAGACACCAACAAGCTAGAGCAGGAAAACACCAGCAAATATTTAGAAATTCCACCTGCATGCTTGAAGAGAAATTCCTGCATTCTTACTACTTATCCTCCCACCTCCTTAAAACAGATGTAGATTAATTTGCACTTGCTGTTACTTTTGAGAACCAACTGACCCTCCTATAAAATCACATCCCTTGGTCAATAACATTTTCAACTGAAGTGGGAGTGAGAGAGGGTAAGGAAACAGAGGAGGAAAGAAAGATAAAAGAGAAAAGAAAATACAGTTGTGAAACTGGAGATCATTAGTACTAAGAAAGTTCTTAAGTACCTCCTTACTTGAAGAAAAGCACTCGTTTCTGAGTAAGCAAAAGGTCAAGGAGTAGGTCCTGTCGTAAACTTAATAGGGACAAAAAATTAAGACAGAATTCAAAGAAGGGCAATGGAGTATTGCTAACAAAGACAAAAGTAGAAATAAAATCTCTTGCCAACCTGCCTTTGCTAATGCAGAAAATGCATGAATTGACGAAAGATTACAAGACTTTCTCTTTCTAGTGCTGCAAACAGGAAACTGACAATCGTGGGAAGGAGAAAAGAAACAAGGGGACAAAGTCCATGGGGGTGAAGTTATGGAGAAAAAGAAAATAATTAAATGGGAGCAAGAAGCATACATTTGCAAAGCTAAAAGAATACTGCAAAATAAAACTGCTTTGTTAATCCCAATAATGAAGTATTCAATGATTGTTATATAACCATACCTAATAGTAATCTCTAAACTAATTTATTTGATTTCTTTTGACAGAATAAGATAGAAAAAAATGGAGCAATCTGGCAGAAGTAACTATCCTATGGGTTGCTCTGCAGGAAAATATTGGCAGCATGAAAAAAACATAAAATTTGTTAGCTGAGCCCCTACAGAGTCCAACTTCATTTTACAGTGGACACTTGTAATGAAAGAAATTTTAAAAACGAAGAGATATTTTTTCCTACTAGACTAGCATATTTTTTAAAAACCACCAACAAATTATTGGAGAAGGTGTGAAGAAAAGAAAAAAAGTTATTCTCATGATTTGTTATTAAGTTTGTAAATTATTACCCTCTTTCTTGGGGTAGTGTGGCAGTATGTATCAAAATGCAAAATGTATATATACAACCACCTAGCAATTTCCCACCTTTAATTATTTATATTAAGCTGTTCATGGCATAATATGAGTGCAAAAGGAAATTTACTGCAGCATTGTTTTAGTTGTAAAATTTAAATTCAACCTGATATTCATCATAGGGAGCTAGTTAAATAAATTATGATATAAATGTACAAACATGTACTATGCATTAAAAATGACAGTAAGGATTTACATTTATGGCCATGAAACGTACTGTCAAGAGAAAAAAGCAGGTTATAAAACCACAGGTAGCCCAATGTAGGTGCATCCCCCAAAAATGGATGACAGGGCCATGGCTCCTGTGCAAGTACCTGCCCAACCTGTAGCTGTGATCATTACAAAAATTCTGGAAACACTGGGTCCTTTCACAAGACATGTCAGTCACATCAGCTGTTTTCTCACCCACACTGTAATCACCTTAGATATTAAACAAGTCATCTAACCTGCAATAAGATATGCACAATGTTTGCCCATGATACTGTAGCTCTAATATGAGTGAAAGGCACAGCTTAAATGTTCTGAATCCTTTTGTTGATTTCAGCCCCCTTTGATTACCTTAACAGATGTGTAATTTGTTTTTTGGTTTTTTTTTCCTTTTTTGTCTTTTTTACTGACCGGTAACGGGATCGCAACCCTTGGTGTTGCGCCCGCACTGCGCTCAACCAGTGAGCGGGAACCGGTCTCCACACGGGATCCAAACCCTGGGCGGGAGCGCCGCCGCACTCCCAAGCGGCGCACTCTCCAGTGCGCCACTGGGCCGGCCCCAGATGTGTAATTTGAATTGTGATTGTGGCTGTATCATAACCTCATATGGCCTCAAATCTAAAATCAATAATGAAATCTCAAGATGCTTCTAAATTTGACACAATGAAATAGAATACCTAATTTTGCCTGAAGAGAATAACTCTCTTTTTGGAGGAAGAGTTACTGTTAGATTGATTTAGTATGATTATTATCTGTTAAGAACTATTTCTTGTACATAAAAATAGATCTGCATATATAATATAATTTAAAAAACCAACATGTATTTTATGATCCTAGTTATGTAAAAGTGTAAGTTTATATACATAGAATGAGATGTCTGAAAGAATGTTAACCATTGTTAACATTTTGGTGAACTCTTAAGTGGTAGAATCTTGGGACATATAAAACTTTTATTTTTTATGTGTTTCTGTACACTGTGAATTTTTTTTTTTAAATTAGAACCATTTTTACAGCAAGAAAATAAACTACTTTGGAAAAAAAACCCACAATATTTCTTTTTAAAAAGAATTTTAACATTATGTACATTTAAAGGCTCATTTTAAATATTATTCTTTGGAATGATTCTAAGTAGGACCTTTTTAGAAATTACACCAAAATAAATTAAAACTACTTTACCTATGAACTTTGTCCATAACTGAGTCCCTGACAAAAAGAGGATTGAAAAGATTGACGATTTTAACATTACTTATTATAGTTTTTTAACTAACTCAAATCTGGATTTATACATTTCTGAAATGCATTCTTACTAGAATATACTCAAATACTTGAAACATGATATAAATTTTTAATTTGTACCACCTCAAGGCAACACCTGAAATGTGTGTCTGCTTCCTCTAGCCTCAGGAATCTGCCAGTAATATTTTATGTAAATCTTACCTCTTCAAGTTTCTTCTCAATCTCCTTAAAGATAAGATTTGCCTTAAATCCATCACCTGCAGAGCTGGTTGGAGCAGCCTCAATTTGATGAGTTCTAAAAGGACTGGGGAAAAGAATCAATTCCAATTTATGGAGTCACATAGGTATTGTACTAGCTTTTTCAACATGTATACAATAATAATTATTAAAAACCCTAAGAATAGAGATGCGTGACTCTTATCCAAAGGAAATTTTTTGTAAGTACATAAAATAATTAGGCTTTTCTTCCCATTTTTCAACTCATATTGAATATTCATTAGGTACTAGGCGTTGTTCTCAAAAATACAGTAAACCAAAGTAGCTACCCTCATGAGACTATATGCTAGTGGAGGAGAGAGACAATTAGCAAACAAAAAAATAAAGAATATGGATACTATGAAGAAAATAAGGCAGGTTAAGGGGATAGAGAAAAAGTAAATTTATGTGTGTTGGATGTGTTGTTTTAGATAGTGTGGTCAGAGAAGGGCTCTGTGAGGAGGTGGTATTTAAATTAGGCCTTAAATTATGTAAATGAGCCAGCCCTACAAAGATTTAGGTAAAGAACTTGAGGTAGAAACCAGCTTGGCAGTTTAAGGTAATATAAGTCATTATGGCTGGAACACAGGAACGGAAGGATCTAAGGTCAGAGAAACACAGGGTAAGACAGAGACGAGCTTCATAAGTCATGGTCAGGAGTTTCAATTTTATTTTAACTATAATGAGCAGAACAGGAGGGTATAAGCTGGAGAGCGGCATAATTCAACTTACAAGTTGTAAAAAATAAATCTGGCTGCCAGGTAGAAAATGAACTGTAAAGGGGGCAAGTTGGAAGGCAGGGAGATTCATTAAGAGGCTACTGCAGTAGTCCAGGCAAGAGATGATAGTGATTAGAGCAGGGTTATAAGGGAGTGGGGAGTTAGCAGAGGTTGGACTCGAGATTTATTTTTTTCCTGCAATACAAGATATGATGGTTAATTTTAGTGTCAACTTGACCAGATTAAGGAATACCTAGAAACTTGGTAAAGTATTATTTTGGGGTGTGTCTGTGAGGGTGTTTCCAAAGGATACTAGCATGTGAGTCTCAGTGGACTAGGTGGGAAAGATCTGCCCTCAATATGCGTGAGCACCATCCAATCTTCTGGGAGCCCAGAGAGAACAAAAACACAGGAAAAGACAAATCTCTATCTGCTGGAGCTGAGATACATTATTTTCTCTTGTCCCTGGACATCAGAACTCAAGACTCTCCAGGCTTTGAGTTCCAAGACTTACACCAGCAACACCCCTAGCTCTCAGGCCTTTTGCCTCCAGCCAAGAATCACACCACTGGCTTCCCCGGTTCTGAGGCTTTTGGATTTGGACCGAGCCATGCTACCAGCATCCCAGGATCTCCAGCTTGCAGACGGCCTATCCCAGGACTTCTTGGCCTTTATAAGAACATGAGCCAGTTCCCCAAATAAATCCCTTCTCATATATCTATATACATATCCTATTGGTTCTCTCTGGAAAACCCTGACTAATACACAAGATATGAATTTAACCATCTGCCCATTGGTTGTTTGATCCTTAGTAAACGACTATAGATAAACAGCCTGACACGGTAGGAGGAACACAGCCTTTACAGCCACAAAGTCCTGGGTTGGAATCTCAAGGGACTCCTCCACTCACTAGCAATATGACTCTGAGCAAGTCACTTCATCTCAGTGCAGGGGGCAGGCAGGGAAAAAGGTGGAGAGTGCCAATGCCTCTGCAGAAGTGAATGGAGTCTGTGTGGATATTCTACCCAGGCCATGGTAAAAAATGATGGCCATGGCTGTCAAGGGCTCCAGACCTTCCAGTGTCAGGCATGGACAGAAACCCCAGGGGTCTCAGGGCACCTTAGGATGGTAGGCACTTCCTCTGACATACCACCAGAACATGGGAAGGTCATATTTGAAGGGGTCAAGAGCACAGCAGCTGCTTAATAAGCATTTTTTTCTTTCTTTTTTTACCCCTCTCCTTCCATATATCCATTTCTCCTTTCCTTTCCCTTTCCTTCTTCCTATCATTTCAGAAATCTTCAATGTCTGCTTGCTACATGCCTAGCAAGACATGTCCAAGGCATTGAGGACATGTGAAGAAGTCAGATCCAGTCCCTGCCCTCACTGAGTTTATATTCTTCTACTGGAGGAGAAAAAGAAGTAAATACACAAAACAATTACAAATTATAGCAAGTAATAGGAAGGAAATAAAAAGAGGAACCTACTTCATGCACAACAAAGGGAAGAGCTCTCTGAGCAGGTAAATTTAAGCTAAAATCCTATTAAAGGTAGAGAAGGAGGGCCGGTCCTTGGCTCACTCGGGAGAGTGTGGTACTGAGAACACTAAGGCCATGGGTTCAGATCCTATATAGGGATGGCTGGTTAGCTCACTGGCTAAGCGTGGTGCTGACAACACCAAGGCCATGGGTTCGGATCCTATATAGGGCTGGCGTGTGGCTCACTTGGGAGAGTGTGGTGCTGAGAACACCAAGGCCACAGGTTCGGATCCTATATAGGAATGGCCGGTTAGCTCACATGGGAGAGTCTGGTGCTGAGAACACGAAGTCAAGGGTTAAGATCCCCTTACCAGTCATCTAAAAAAAAAAAAAAAAAAAAAAGGTGTAGAAGGAGCCAGCCAAAGAAGAAATTGCAAAGATCCTGAGGGAGAAGAGCTTGGCCTGTCAAAAGAAAGCAAAATAAGACCAGTGTCACTAGAACACAGGAAGGAGAGTGACCTGAAATGATACTGGAGAACTAGGCAAGGACCAGATCATGTAGGTAGACAAAGTAGGGAATTGGGGAAGCCATAGAAATAATAACAGGTAAGTGAAATAGTTTGATTTGTGATTATTCTTGTAACGGTATACAGAATGAATTGGGCGTGGGGTAGGAGGGACAAGAGCAGAGGTGGAGAGATGAGTTAGGAGGCTGCTGGGGTTGTCCAGATAGGAGAGGATGGTGGCCTGGACTACAGAGCAGTCTGCCAGTGAAGATGGAGAGAAGGAAATGGAGTCAAAATAGAAATAGATCATCCATAGGCCTTGCTGCTGGGGATGAGGGAGACATGAGGGGGAGAAGAAAGGGCAAGGATGATTCAGGTGTTTGGCCTAAGTAACTAGGGGATGGCAGTTCCTTTGCTGAGACAAGGAAGAATGTAATGGAAATAGATGGGGTTGAAGCTCTGTTTTAGGCACACTAAGTGTGAGATGGTTGTAAGATAAGAAGGCAGTTGAATATGAGAGTCCGGAGCTCAGAGGAGAGGTCTAGGCTGGAGAAAAAATGGAGTAATCATCAGCATAATGCACTTAAATCCATGGGGATGGACCAGAAAGGAATTACAGAGAAAGAAAAGAGCCCAGCACCATGCCCTCTGGAACCCAAAGACCAAAGTGTCACAGAGGCTGAAGACAGAGAAGGATTCCAGGAGGGAGAAGTAAACTATGTCAATGCTGTCAAAAGGTCAATACCCACTGGATTTAGCAACACCAAGAGTACAGATGATCTTGACAAATGCAGTTTTAACTGCTTTTACTTTTAGGGGAACAGTGAAATGAAGTGGTTTCTGGATGGGAGTGTGATATCAAGGAAGGTTTTTTGGGGGATAAGATAAAAATGATATTTTTATTTTGACTAATCTCAAAGAAATGTAGCATTTCTTTCTAGATGTAGGCATATGAGAGTCCTGTGACTTTAAAATACACACATAAAATTTACCATTGTAACCATTTTCAAGTGTACAGTTCACTGATATTAAATATATTCATAATGTTGTGCCAACATTACCACCATCCACCTCCATAACTCTCTTCATCTTGTAAAACTGAAACTCTGTACCCATTATACAATGACTTCCATTTCCCCCTCTCCCCAGCCCTTGGCAACCACCATTCTACTTTCTGTCTCTATGATTTTGACTACTCAAGGTACCGCATACAAGTGGAATCATACAGTATTTGTCTTTTTGTGACTGGCTTATATCACTTAGCATAATGTCTTCAAAGTTCATCAATGTTGTATGATATGTAAGAATTTCAAAGAAGGTTTTGTTTTTAAGATTAATATATCAAAGCATGAATGTCTGATGACAGTACTGAACGAGGGGAAAGGAGATGGAAGAGAGAAATCTTGAGAAGGTGACAGGGCATGGGATCTAGTGGCCTCTGAAAGGAGGAGGAGGTGACTTAAGGGAAGAAAGAGGATCAGATGGGTGCAATGCTAGATAGGTCGACAAGTCTTGGGGTGGAAGATGAGGGACTTTGCGTTCAATGGCTTCTATTTTCTCAACAAAGTACAAGTATAAGGCAAAGTAATCAGCAGAGAGTGCAGGAGAAGGGGCAGGTACTGAAAGTCTTAAGAAGCTGAAAAGTGGGCCCACTAGAGGAATCATATTAGTATTAGGAATGAGGAATGGAACCTAAGCTCCAGCCACACTGACCACATGCAGTACTCAGAGCACAGGACACTACTTCATGCTTCCATGCCTTTGCCATTACTGTTCCCTGTGCCTGGAATATCTCTGTCTTACCAAACTCCACTTCACTCCTCAAGACCCAGCACAGGAAACTTCTTTTCTGTGAAAACCTACTAAATTTCAGCTTCTCAAGAGGAGATACCACATCTTTAAAAAAAAAAAAAGAAAAATCTTTGTATCTCCAGTTCATAGCACGTAACGGGTATTTAGTAAACAGTGACTGAAATTGCACTCAACTCACTCTTACCTAAATCCTAATTTCTTCCTCCTCCATTCAGAGCAGAATTATCTATGGTACAACAACTTCTCAGTCAAGTCTGAATAAGTGACCTAAAATCAAGTGGCCACAACTTGTTCTGCTCCACAAGCCAATTTCATTTCATTAATGGTCTTTTCAGCTTTTAATCATCATTGTGTCCTTCTCCAAATTTGCCACTTAATTGTATATGATAAAATAATAACAATACTATAGCACATTTCAGTGTACAAAGTATCTCGATACTTTATGGGGCACAGTCCAGACAAGTTCCCAAAGGTCACAGATATCTCTTTATCTTACTTGCTTTCAAAAACTCATCAAGTTACTGATTAACCAACTTTTCATCCAGATTAGGTGAAAAGATAATGCATAAAATTTTATCAATATTATCTGAAAACCTCTCATTCCTTACAGTTTATTTCATATGTGTCTTGCTCTAAGGAAACTGAATATATAAAAGTATGCTCCTCATAGTTTCTTAATATACAAAGTTCTTTCAGTAAAAACTAAACCTGATTATTTTTTTTTTATTATTTTGATTTACATAAGTTTCCTGGAATAAATCTAGTATGTAAAATGTGGAAGTGACCTTGAAGATTAACCAACAGAACATCCTACTCAGTGTACGAATTCCCTCTACAATTCCCGAAAGTTTTTCATTCTGAGGCCTAGATCAGGTTTTGCTTCAACAATATCAAAGACTAGGGAGCGCAGTGTAACTAACAAAACAGGAGCTCTGAATGAGACAGGCAATGCTTAAAATCTTGATTCCCACACTTTAAGACTTTAGATAGGTTGTTTTGACTCTGATCATCAATCTCCTCATCTATAAGCAGGGTATATAATACCTACATGAGAGGCTTTTGTGAGGATTGAACAAAGAAATGAATGCAAAGCACCTAGCATGGTCCTGGCACATAGTAGGCCCTCATAAAAGAGGTTGTTAAAAAAACTCTTACAATTCAATAATAAAAAGAAAGCCCCAGGCCGGCCCGGTGGCGCACTGGATAGTGCGCCGCTTGGGAAGTGCAGCGGCGCTCCCGCCCGAGGGTTCGGATCCCACATACAGACCGGTTCCCGCTCACTGGCTGAGCGAGGCACGGGAGCAACGCCGAGGGTTGCGATCCCGTTGCCGGTCCCCGGTCCGGTACGGGGGCAACACTGAGGGGTGCGATCCGTTGCCGGACACGGAAAAAGACAAAAGACAAAAAAAAAAAAAAAAAAGGACGCCGCCGGGGGGCCGGGGGGGCGCCGGGGGGGGGGGGCGGCTTGGGAAGTGCGGCGGCGCTCCCGCGCGAGGGTTCGGATCCCACATACAGACCGGTTCCCGCTCACTGGCTGAGCGAGGCACGGGAGCAACGCCGAGGGTTGCGATCCCGTTGCCGGTCCCCGGTCCGGTACGGGGGCAACACTGAGGGTTGCGATCCGTTGCCGGACACGGAAAAAGACAAAAGACAAAAAAAAAAATAAGAAAGCCCGATTTAAAAATGGCCAAAGGATCTGAATAGACATTTCTCCAAAGAAGTAATACAAATGGCCAATAACCACATGAAAAGATGTTCAACATCATTAGCCATTAGGGAAATGCAAATCAAAATCACAATAAGATACTACTTCCCACCCACTAGTATGGCTAAAAAAGATAGGCAATAACAAGAGATGACAAAGATGTAGAGAAACTGGAATCCTCATACAACGAATATTATTCAGCCATAAAAAGGAACAAAATACTAATATACTCTACCAACATGGATGAAACTTGAAAACATTATGCTAAGTGAAAGCCAGTCACAAAGACCATGTTTTATGATTTCACTTTTATAAAATGTCCAGAATAGGCAAATCCATAGAGACAGAGAGTAAATTAGTGGTTGTCAGAGACTGTAAGGAAAGAGGGACTGGGGAATGATTGCTAATGGGCACATGGTCTCTTTTTGGGGTAATGAAAATGTTCTGAAATTGACTGTGGTGATGGTTGTACAACTCTGTGATATACTAAAAACCACTGAATATACACTTAAAATGGTTGAATCATGTGGCATGTGAATCATGTCAATAAAGTTGTTAAAAATTTTAAAAAGTGGTTGTTAGTGTTTGAGAAGAATTCAAACTCCTACATTTTAATCAAATTTTCACCCCTACATCTAACATTTAACCAGTAACCAGTTTGTTCTGATTGGAGATATCGCATAGTACACATAAGTACCAGAGAGAAAAGTTCATTCACAATCAGCAACAATCTTCGACCTCAGAGCAGGCACATGGTCCATCACAGACAGAAATGCAGCCCAAAGAGCTGAGAGTTAAAAGACAAAATAAGAAACCTCATAGAGATATGGTAGGAGGTACAATCAGATCCTCCTTGACCAAGCTACAGGCTTTGACAAGTTGGATATGCTTCCCATTCTGTACTAAAAACTCAAGTTCGTTTTTCCAGACTCCTAGGCGATACTGATAATTTAATAAATAAAACCATTTTCAACCATTTAACCAGCGACATGTACTACAGAAATAGGAAAGAAGAAAGAAAAATGCACTGGGAAATGAAAAACCAACAGTAGACTGAACAACTACAATGTGTGGCAGGTACTTTCTATTTGTTAGTTTTCTGATCCCTGAAGTAGATATTTTCAGTATTTCCTAAATGAGTTAAAGGTTAGTAAGGTTAACATGCCCCAAGCAGGTAGCATGACTGCAAAGTTGATAGGGTGCTCTTTCCACTGATCAACAATGCCTCTCTGATAATTCCGGTTATAAAAAACTTAAAAAGATGTCACATACTGATGGTATTTAACCAGTTTTATAAATTCCTCACCCTAACTGCTAACAAACTGGTGGCTACGTGAGTATGGAGACAGCTATGAATCACATAAGATTATTGCATGCATACTAAAACAATGTGCGTGTGTGTGTCCACTGTGTCTGCTGAGAAGTCCTAGAAGTTACAACAATGAGCAGATAGCCAGCAGCCAAGTTGTATTTTCTAAAGATCATTCTCCATTAAAAGGAACCAGGACTCACTGGAGAAATGACTGATCCTAGGGCTGGGCATGGAAAGTACGAGATGAGCCTGGAATATCTTTTTGAGCCAGAAGGTAAGGAAGTACTTGCACTCCCATGTTTATCGCAGCTCTGTTTACAAGAGCCAGGCTATGGAACCAACCTAATGTCCATCCACAGATGACTGGATAAGGAAAATGTGGTATATATACACAATGGAATATTACTCAGCCATAAAAAAGAATGAAATTCTGCCATTTGCAGAAACATGAATGAACCTGGAGAAAGTCATGCTAAGTGAAACAACCCAGGTGCAGAAAGAGAAATACCACATATCCTCCCTCACTCATAAGTGGGAGCTGAATTCATAAATAAACAAACAATAAAAAGAGAAAGAAACAAACAACGATCACAATAAAACATGTAACTTTTAGAAGGAGAGAAAAGAACTGTGGTTACTAGAGGTGGAAAAGGGGAGGGGAGGGAGAGGAGGGGGGTTAAAAAGAAAAATTGATTAATGGACACAAATAATGACTATGTATCATAATGATAAATAAGCTAACTACCCTGATCTGACCATCACACATTGTACACAACTACTGAAAGTCAACTTTGTACCCCACATGTATGTATAATAAACTATCTTAAGAAAAAAAAACAATAAAAAGGCATCAAGAGCACCAAAAAAAAAAGAAAAAGAAAGAAAGAAAGAAAGAAAGAAAGAAAGAAAGAAAGAAAGAAAGAAAGAAAGAAAGAAAGAAAGAAAGAAAGAAAGAAAAGAAAGAAAGAAAGAAAAGAAATACTGCCCTTGAAACTTAAAAAAAAAAGAAAAAAAGAAATGCACACTGAAATATTTAGGGATAAATGAGCACGATGTGACCTACCTCCTCTAAAATAGTCAAGAAAAATATGCATATAAATATATGTAGAGGAAAAGTGATAAAACAATTGGGCAAAAATGTCAATAACTGGTAAATCTAGGTACAAGGTATATGGGAATTTCTTGTATTATTCTTGCAATTTTCTTCTGCATGTTTGAAATTATATCAAAATAAAGGGTTCTGGGGCCGGCCCGGTGGTGCACTGCTACAGTGTGCAGCTTGGGGACGTGGCGGCGCTCTCGCCGAGGGTTCGGATCCCACATACAGACCGGCTGCTCACTGGCTGAGCGAGGTGCGGGCGCAACACCGAGGGTTGCAATCCCGTTGCCGGTCCCGGTCCGGTACGGGCGCGACACTGAGGGTTGCGATCCGTTGCCAGTCACGAAAAAAGACAAAAAGGAAAAAAAATTTTTTTAATTTAAAAAAAAATAAAGGGTTCTAATTGAAACAGAAATTCAGAAAATGTAAAAGCTAATCACCTATAATGCCACTACTCCAACAAGTTTCCTATGTTTATTTGTCCATATTGCTTCTTCTAGTCCATATTTATTTGGCACACATGTAGTTGTAATCATTATATAGAAACTATTTTTATTTCTAACTTTTAACTTCTTATATCACATAGGATATTTCAAAGAGTACCTGCTGGGTTAAACTTTCAAGCTAAACTTTCCCATAAACAAACAAAAAACTGTAGTACATCCATATAATGAAACACTATTGAATAGCAATAAAAGGAACAAATTACTGATACACACAAAAATATGGATGACTCTCCAATGCATTAAGCTAAGTGAAAGAAGCCAGACTCAAAGGCTCTTTGATTCCATTCACATGACATTCCAGAAAAGGAAAAACTACAGGGGCAGAAAACAGATCAGTGGTTGCCAGAGGCTAGTGGATAGGGGGAAAGGGTGATTACAGAGGTACACAAGGAATATCTGCGGATGATGGAACTGTTCTACATCTTGATTATGACAGTAGTTATATGACTGTATGCGTTTATCAAAACTTGCAGAAATATACTAAAAAGGATGAATTTTACCGTAGTTACCTTAATTTTTTAAAAAGAAAAACAAAACAAAATTGGGTTTTATAGATGGGTTTCATTTAACAGAGTATGGAATGCAAACCTATTTTAAGTAGATCATAAAAGCTCCTGACTTATATAAAATTAGTAGGATGTTACAATACACATGTTCAAAACTGTTCTAAATTAGAGAAAAGTTTAACACTAAATTATATGCAGTTGGCCACAGCTCTTAAATATGACATCACCTCTTCATTTTCATGGCCCCTGTTGCAGCACTAACCATTTCTTCTCCACACTACTGCAACAGCCTCCTAAGCATTCCTGGCCTCTGGTCTCTCCACCATCCAACTCAAAGTAATGCCAGGCTGATCTACCTCACATATAATATAATCACATACTCTTTTGCTAAAACTCGTATTCTATAGGATAAATTCCCAACTCCTGAGCTCAGCATTTGAAGTGTTTCAAAAGCATGATCCAGTCACTGTTACTGACACCTACACAGTACTGACTCTGCCCCTCTGCCCAGGCACACATAAATAATCTACCTTCCACCCACACAGCACTAATCACCAAACCACTTCGTATTTGCAAATCTCTATACCTATGTACAGGCTTAGAATGCCCTTCCCCTACACCAGTTCAAATTTACCTACTTCATAGTAATTTCTTCTTCTGAGGTTATACAACATTTTGAAGAAAGTATGTGTGTCTTCTCCACATACTTACAGGACCATACTTGGTGGGCCTAAGCATGTAATAGTTGCTTTGTCAAAGTTGGCTAAGTGATTACTAAGCAAATCAGATTCTGTACAATGGGTAGCTTAAAATTACTTTGTGTTAAAATTACCACAACCACATTTTAAAACTATATTTGCACCATCAGAGTTAAAATTATTTTCCCAACTTCGGTCTTTGGAGTAAGTTATGTTCTATCAATAATATCAGCAATATTATTTCTGATCAGTCATTAATACAGCATCCGGATTTTTTTCGTGTTGCTGCCTTCCCAGAAATACCAACTCTGGTTAATGTGAACAATTGTTTCTCCCAATTATTTAGTCTCATGAAAATAAAAGAACTATGAGAATTCCACATTTAAAATAGAATCTGTTGCCTAAAACTCATAACTTTTTCCTCTGAGCAAATTAGATAGCTATACTAATAAACTATGGCAGCTCTTTATAGTTGGCTTTCACTAAAGGTTTTCAACTCCAAATATGAACTGGAAAAAATTCCAGAGGTCAGTAACAAAACAATGAATCAGATTTAGGAGGAAACTTAAGATTCAACACCTTTTATCTGATTCAATTCAATAAATATTTACTCACTATGAGAGAGATCCTGGAGGTGGGAGAAGTCAATCACAGTCTTAGGCCTCAAGGACTTCATATAATACAGGGAATGAAAACAGGCTAGATACACTGCACCCAAATCAAAACTGAACAGGACCCAAGAGATACAAAGTGCTGTGGATATTTAAAGGGAGATGATACTTGAAATGAGCCTTAAAAGAAAGACAGAATTTTAACAACAGAAATGATATTCTGGGCAGAGAAAGAAGAGTGAGAAGACAGACAGGAGAAAAGCTTATAAAAGGAAAGAATATAATGGATTCTGTAAATGTAAGTGTCTCATATTCTTTGTGAAACAAAAGAGTGAATAAATCACTAAATAAGTACCAAGAATTTCAGGAGGAAAAGAGGGAGCCAATTAGTGTTAAAAGCTACAGCAGGATTAAAGAGAATAAGGAGGGAAAATAAAAACAAGGACATTCAATTTCATTCAGATCATTTTAGAATAGGGAACACCTGAACATGCTTGCTGACAGAGGGAAAGGAGTCAATGGAAAGAGAAAGATTCAAAAGAGGGTATTTATAATATTTGGAACAAAGTTACAAGAAGTGGTTGGAAACAAAAGCACGCAAAGAGAAAAGGTAGGCCTTGGAGAGCAAAGGGGACTTTTTTCTTCTGGGAAGGAGGAGCACATCTCTGAGAGGTAAGCAAGGAAGTTGAGGGATCCTGAGAGGCATGGGAGAGAAAGTGCCTGGAGACTTGAGGAGTGCAGGCGTTTGAAGGACAGGAGAAAAGTCAGCAAAAGACAAAAAGAATTCTAGCAGCAAGGGGGGCTTAGCTGGATTCAGAAATGTAAATTTGCAAAGATCCAATCAGCACATAAGATGACTTTCTGTAAACCACCTCAGAAGCCTGGGAGGCTGTGAGGAGAAAGCAAATTGTGGGAAAGGAAACATAAAAGTGACTTGCCTAATTTACTCAGGTTGGCAGAGGTGAGAAAAGCACCCGACCAGCTCGGGCTTCTAGTCCAACACTCTTTTGACTATGCTGCCTCCTTTCTGAATGAAATTTTCCTACAGCTGGTTAAGTCTAAAAGCCAATGGCCAGTTTTAAAGCCATGTTATTAAAACAATGTAATGGGACACTTTTCTTTGAATACTAAGACAATAAAATTAGGGGTTTTTATATGTAAAACATCAACTGTGAAAAGTCATAAGGATTAGACAAAACCCAGAATGCCACTTACCTGGCGGCTTCGGGAAAACCCATCTTGTAGAGTGTTACAACCGCGGCTCCTCCAAGGCCTAAATTATGCTGCAGAGCAACCTTTGCACCAGGAACCTGCCTCCTTCCGGCTTCCCCTCTCAGCTGCCAGCAGAGCTCAGCACACTGAGCCAGACCTAACAAGTCGAACACAGAGAGTCAGAGTCTGTTGCTTTAGAAAGCAGCCTCAACCAGCATTCCCAAGCCAGAAAAGGGCTAACGTTTAATCGTGGCTTTGAACTAAAGCATTTGATTAAGCCAGACCACGTTTGTCTAAATAACTTCTGTTAAAGCACTGAAGGATTTTGCAGCCAGTTCTTCCCCCCTAAGTAATCTCTGTATTTAGACAATATCCCAGCTTAAGAAATTCCATGCACACTTTAAACTTAATCAGTTATTTTCTTGCATGTTAAAAGAGAAAACACTGAACATACAACTCTGAGGCCCAAGACAAAAAGCATAAAAATAATCTAGCTAATTTTACCATTTTTAATGTATCAAAAGAAAATAATCTAGGATTTGAAAGTTCACTTTCCCTAAAAATGTTCAGCTGCCATGGGGAATTTTTCCTATTATTTTCTCCAAGTAGTTCCCAACAAGAATGAATTAGTAGTTCCCAACAAGAATGAATTTCCAGACCTATTCACAACCATTCACAAGAAAACCTCTGATTCACAAAAATAACATTCTGTCCCTGGATAATAAAATCAAAGAATTTTAGAGCTAGAAGGAACCTAATGATGTAAACACTGAGAAACAGCAAGGTAAAATATTCTGTGAAAGGTCACAAAGCAAGCTAATTCCAGAGTTGGGATTAGAACCCCTGTCTCCAGGTTTACAATTGTTTGTTTTTCTATTGGACCAGCCATTTAAGGATAGCTCAGTTAAGAACATTCTATCAGGATAGACAGATTTCACCAACCTGCAGGCAGAGCTCCACAGGTCGACCTACAGTATCTATTCTTCCACCCACAGTATCTATTCTTCCACCCACACTCCCAGTCACAACTTCTGAATCCTGAGTACCTGTGAGTTTCCTACATAAACCCCAACCTCACCCCAAAATTGAACTACTACTTTCATTTTCAAGCAATATCTATATATTTGCAGAACATATATCTTAAACACTGTTTTAAAGTAGGTAGCTCCACACCTTGTAATGATTTTTCGAATTGCATACATTTTGAAAATTAAGGAGGAAGGCCAAATTTAAATGATTTTATTATACCCAAACTTTGGGGCAATCAATTTTACCAGAAATCTGCTTTATAAAAAGCCTAAACGTTTAATGAATATGTAAGACAAAAAGTATTCAAACTGGTCTTACCTACACATAAGTGGGGAAATACTGTTAGTTGTCTTTACGAAAGAAAATAAAACTATTTGAGAAAATATTCAACCTCACCATTGATCAAATCAAACAGAAAGATATTATTTTTAACCAATCAAATTGGTAAGAATGTGTAAAAATGGGAATAATCAATGCTGGGGAGACCATGGTGACATAGCCACCTCCATACAGTACGGGTGAAAGTTCAAACCAGCACAACCTTTTTGAAAAGCAATGTACAAAGTTATGAAAAAACTTTAGGCTAGTCTGAAGGTACTGAGTTATCTCAATTGTTCATAGTCAGTTAAAGATCGAAAACTCTTTGTTCTACTCTTTTCTCCCCTTCTCACTACTGCATTTGACTAGTCTAAAAATAAAATAAAACAACAAGCCTTTAAAACACCTTGAAAACCATTCTATGGAAATAATCAAACGTAGGTAAAGTTTTACATAAAATGCTATCTGTTCATCACACTGTTGTAATAGTGAAAAACTAGATAATCTAGAAAAATAATTGGGGAATGGTTATATAAATTGAGTTATCTGTATGTAAAAAGGAAAAAAAAAGTTTTTCTTCTCTACTCAACACACTTGTAGCATAATTCTGTAACCAGATGTGGGGGGGGCAGTATCCACACACACCAAGCAATTCTCCAGCAGACACCAACTGTGTGTCCCATAATTCAATTCAATTCCAACACTATCTGCTACCTAGAGATAGTGTCAGATCCCACAAGTGGAGGGGTCAGCCCCACAAGACTGCCCTCACTTCAGATTTCAGACGCCATTTACAAGTCTGGGCCACCTGTACTTCTGACCAACTGGCTATTGTTATAGGAGGTCATTGTTTTGAACTAAGCTCCAGTACTAGGCCCCAACAGACCAGACTAAAAATCAAAATGGAGTCGCCCATACTAAGTCCACATCACCAAACTGAAACTAAGTTGTTACCTGACCTTCCAAGATATCAAGAGAGGGAGATAACAGCCAATTTCCCCAACAGGCCGGTTTCAGTCTTCAACTGGCATGATAATGAAGTTCTCTCTGTTAATCCTCACAACAAAAAGAAACCTGAAGTAACCTGGTGCTAACCAATCAGTTATCTTTCTACTGTTCTGTCTGTGCTTTACAAGGAAAGTAATTTTGAAATGATCAATCTGCTTATCGTTGTTTGTTTCTGCTTTTACCAGCTCTTTTTGTCTATAAAACCAACCCCCTCTGCTCAACTCATTGGACTATTTATCCTATTTTATGGAATGAAGTGTTGCCCAATTCTATAATTGTAATAAAGCCAACTGAGATCTTTAAACTAAATTTGTCATAATTTTGTCTTTTGACATTGCACAAGGCTCAGAAGATCCAGCAATAAACAAGATAAGCATGGTTCTTTTCCTCATGAAGCTGATAGTGTCAGATATAAAGATGCAGGCATTTGTGACACAGTCTGATAATGCTGCCATAGGCACAAACACAGGGGCTCCAAAAGCACAGAGGAGGAATACCTAACATAGCTTGGAAAGTCAAGGAATGATTCCCAGATGAATGGAGATCTAAACTGAGACCTTATGAATAAAGAGGAGCTGGTCAAAGGGGAAAAAAAGGAGAAAAGTGCTTAAAGAAGAAAGACAAGCATGGACGAAGAAAGAACATGGCCTGCTTAAAGAATGGAAAGTTAAGTGAGTGAGGCTACAGCAAAGAGAGTACTCAAGACAGCCAATACGGGAGGGGGGAGAGAAGAATGGAGGAGAGAAAGGGAAAGGAAGGGGGTGGGGGGAACAGCAATGAATATACTGAAAGCACTTCCAGATTTTGCAATAATTTTAATCACATATATGCTGATACTGTAGAAGATGTGGTATACTAGATAAATCTCTACTCATCATTTGCCCAACTTACATGTGGCAAAGAAGGAAGAAGGGAGGGAGGGAATAAATATCCATGTTATTAATTTATTTTCGTAATATTTATTTGCTTTTGACAAAAGCTGAGTGTCAGTGGGAAAACATACCGATCTTGCTGATTATCTACTTTAAGAATAAACAGAAGTAACTTGTATTTCTAGAATCTAGATCTGTGAAGGGTAGAAGTCAAAAGATGGCCTCAGAAATCCACTTGCCAATAACAGACAGAAAAGCATTTGAGCAAAAAAAAAATTTTTTTTTTAATTCTCCTTCCTTGGATAACTTCTGACCCAGTCCTAAAAATCAGAATTTCTTAGGTAGGGCAGGGTAGGAATATAAATTTTTAAAAGCTTCTGAATCAGTCCAGCAGTAGACCCCATATTTGACAGCCAGTGACCTATAGCATCTAATGATAAGGTGGGTACATAATAAGCAACTGTGCACTAACATGGACTGAACAGTGGAAGATCAGGACCTAGAACTAGGATGAAGGCATATTGGAACAGCACTAAATCCTTTCCTAAAGGCCTAAAAGGCTGGGCTGAATTGGTATAAAAGGACAAACTAAAAAGCCAGCTTCCAGCTTCAAAGGAACAGTCCCCTTGTCAGGAGCTTTATCTGAAAGGCACTTTCATGCCTTTTCAGAAGACTGCAGACATTAATATACATTTTTTAAAAAAAACAGATATGATACCAAGGTCAAGGGTTCAGATCCCCATACCAGCCATCTGCCCTTCCCCCCAAAAAAAACAGAGATAGCTAAGAATAAGCTGAAGCCAAATTTTACTTATTCGTTTTAAACAACTATTCAGTAAGTGTGAGGCAATATATGTAAAAGCACTTTTTTAAAATTTTTATTTATTTTATTTTATTTTATCAATATACAATGTAGTTGATTTTCGTGTCCCTTTACTGATTCCTCCCTCCCTCCTCCCTCTTCACCCTCCCACCCATCAACATCATATCTGTTCACTTGTCCTAACAAGTTCAAGGAATTGAAAAGCACTTCAAAAATTGGAATAAAATATATTTTTACTTGGACATTAGTTTGTTTTTTGTCATATGACCATTGAAAAGTAAACAAAAAAGTTCAGGTTTCAGGCCGAGCCCATGGCGCACTCGGGAGAGTGTGGCGCTGGGAGCACAGCAGCGCTCCCGCCGCGGGTTCGGATCCTATATAGGGATGACCGGTGCACTCACAGCGCTCACTGGCGGAGCACGGTGTGGCCAGTCTCAAAAAGGACAAAAAAAAAAAAAAAAAAAGTTCAGGTTTCATGTAATTTTTCTAACTGGAAAATTTAAAAGGAATTCATGTTTTTAAATTGACAATGAACAAAAGAATACTCAATTCAAATGCTTAAATCTCTTTCTTTTATTATGGGTACTGTTATGTCAACTAGAAACTTTTTCATCTGGATTTGAACAGGTTAAAATCAGAAACCACTATCACAGAGCTTTCATTTTAGAGCTAATTCTCCAATACTGAGTTCCCACCAAAGTAGCACTGTTTTACAATTTAACTAATAATATTTGCAGAAAAGAAACTCCCTCAACACCCAGTCTTAACATGTTCTGGAAATACTTACTTAACCATTTTCTGATTCTCTTAAAATCCTATCGCAGTTTGTTATCCAAGTAACCAGGGCAAAAATATTTAAACTACTCAGAGCTGTCATTCTGACATATTTTCCAGAAGTCTGAATTCTTTCTTGGGCCGCACTACAGCTAATGGCCATATGTCAGGTTTACTTGAAATATATTCAAATCCTCAATATGTAGCAAGTAAATATTTACTTTGTAATAATTCCTCATCCCTATTCAGACTACCTCTCAAGACGTCGAGATTTATAAGTTTTTCCCTCAAAATGCTATACCATCACTAAACACTATCCATCAAAGACTAATAATAAAAGGTGAGATTTACTAACAGTGTAGACTCAAATATGAGAAAGGGTTATCAAAAGATACTGCAGGGGCCGGCCCGGTGGCGCACTGGATAGTGCGCCGCTTGGGAAGCGCGGCGGCACTCCCGCCTGAGGGTTTGGATCCCACATACAGACCGGTTCCCGCTCACTGGCTGAGCGAGGTGCGGGGGCAACGCCGAGGGTTGCAATCCCGTTGCCGTTCCCCGGTCCGGTACGGGGGCAACACTGAGGGTTGCGATCCGTTGCCGGACACGGAAAAAGACAAAAAAAAAAAAAAGATACTGCAGAAGATATGAGTCTCTGCTTGAAGTATTTAAAAATTGAGTAAATTTTATTTTTCTGTGGTGTTTTAGATTACCCTTTTAGTACTTAGAGGAGAGAAATGGATGACCCGTCAAGATTAGCAAAATTGTTAAAATCTGATTAAAAAATCCAGTGTTGATGAAATTGAAGACAAAGAGATACTCTTATATTCTGCTGTTGAGAATATACTTTGGTACAATCTTTTTTGAAGAAAGTTTAGCAATCTCTACCAAATTTTAAATACGCACTACCTTTGACACAATGAGTCCACTGTTTGGAATTTGTCCTATGGATATACTTGCAAAAGTATGGAAAGACACAAGGATGCTTACTGCAGCATTGTTTGTAATAAACTTGACACTACATATGTCTATCAATAACTGAATGACTACTATGCAAGCATTAAAAAGAATAAATATCTGTAAGTGATAATACAGAAAGATTTTTAAGATAAGTGAAAACAATACACGTGATAACTACATATGTCTACGATGCGATAAATACACACACATAAAGATTGTATAAACACACATATACACATGTGTCTGTATAAGTATAAATATTTTTGGAAAAATATAAAAGAAATATTAATAGGGGTTAACTCTGAGAAGTAAAGCCAAATTACGGTAAGGAGGAAGAGAAAGATTTGTTAAATGTTAAAATTTTCATTTTTTTTTTTAATTTATTTTTTTTGCAGCTGGCCGGTTTGGGGATCCAAACCCTTGAATTTAGTGTTTTAACACTGAATGTTAGAATTTATCATCCAGATATAATATTAAAAAGCATATGACAACCTTTTGGAGATCTATTTGGAAGTTTCTTATAAAGTTAAACATACATCTGTCCCGTGACCCAGTATTTCAACTCTGAGTTATTAAGCCAAGGGAAAGAAAACATGTCCACAAACAGACTTGTGCAAAAACATTCATAGCAGCCCTATTCATAATAGCCCTAAACAAGAAACAACTCAAATGTCCATCAACAGGAGAATGGATAAACAAACTGGCATATTTGGACAATTAAATGCTACTTGGCAATAAAAAAGAATAAACTACTGATATGAGAAAAACTTGGACGAATCTTACATTCTGCTGAATGAAAGAAGTCAGACACAAGAGAGTATATATGTGCACTGTATGATTCCACTTATATGAAGTCCTAGGATCAGCAAAACTAACCAACAATGCTAGAAGTCAAAACACGATTCACAAAACACGGTGATAGTGAAGAGTGGAGGAAAAGTGTTTATGGGGAGCCAGGGGGCTGACTGGAAATAAGGCAAAACTTTTTGGGGTGATGAAAATGTTCTATATCTTGTCTTGGGTGGTAGTTACCTGGATATATATGATTGTCAAGACCAATTATTCATTTAAAATATACAATTTGATGGTTTTTAGTATATTCACAGAGTTGTGCAACCATCACCACAATCAATTTTAGAACATTTTCATCACCTCAGAAAGAAACTCCTTACCTTTTAGCTATCACCTTCTTATGTCCTCCAGTCCTAAGCAACTTTCTGTCTCTATGGACTTGCCTATTCTTGACGTTTCATAAAAATGGAATCATCAATATGTAGGTTTTTGTGACTGTCTTCTTTCACAATATGTTTTCAAGGTTCATCTATTTTGCAGCATATGTCAGTACTTCATTCCTTTCACGGCCAAAGAATATCCCACAGTGTGAGTGTATCACATTTTGTTTACCCACTCATCAGTTGATGACAGACATCTGGGTGTTTCCACCTTTTGGCTATTATGTGTAATGCTACTATAAAAATCTGTGTACAAGTTTTTGTGAGAACTGTGCATTTTATTGTATGATAATTATATCTCAATTTTAGGAAAAAATATGGAAATGAAAAATCATATTGTTACTATAAGCCATGATTTCTGAGTGCTTCAGTGGATGGCAGAACAAAAGCATCTTGGAATGGCAGACAAGCAAATTAAAATAATATGTTTATTCAGAAAAAAGTTGTATGTCAATAAAAGCAACTAACTGAATGTCATATTCATCTCCTGATGAAACAGAGGTTTCCTATATGAGAGAGGAAGCTGTCTGAAAGGAGAATTTAAGTCACTGCCTCACACACAAACTATAACTCTTTAAGCCTTCAGTGACCATACCACAGAAATATTTATATGATCCTTACTTTTCTATGTCCCATTAGCAACAAAATCATCACTGAAATGTGACCTAATTCTTTTGACAGATAAAGCAAACAGTTTAGCCTACTTACCAAAGGCAGAAAATAGTTTTTAAAACAGTCTGTGTAGCTTTGAGCACAATATTTAAATAGAGATATGGTGCTCGAGGTTGTCATACTGGAAGGAAAATTATTTTCTTTACAAACTGAAGAACATTCTTTTCCCAAAATGGTCATGAGTTATTTTTCATCATGTGATACAAACAAATTTTTATTACTGGACAGAAAAAAAAAAAGTTAAGTGGATCTATTATGGCTTCCTTTTGTAGAAATGGTGGGAAAAGAATACTAGAAATTATTCCTACTCTCTTGGGCACTCCACTACATATACTTTACATATATGTATTTCCTCACTTAATCTGAAGAACAGCCTTATAAGGTAGGTACTATATTTTATTCCCATTGTACAGATAAGAAAAGTAGGATTAACTAGCTAAGCTATGCACTGAAAAGAGTGAAGAGGCTAGGATCAAACCCAAGGCTTCATTCACATAGATCACATATCTACATATTCAGGGACACATCCCTACATATCCCTTTCCATTCACAGCCATTATTCCTGAAAGTTTATCTGCATTACTGCTGCCACTTCTCACTTTCAACTTTTCTGAATCCCATGTGCTTCCACACAAAACATTTCATTAAAACTGTTCCAGGGGCTGGCCCGGTGGCGCACTGGAGAGTGCGCCGCTTGGGAGCGCGGCGGCGCTCCCGCCGAGGGTTCAGATCCCATGTGGAGACCGGTTCCCGCTCACTGGCTGAGTGCGGTGAGGGCGCAACACCGAGGGTTGCGATCCCATTGCCGGTCCCTGGTACGGGCGCGACACCGAGGGTTGCGATCCCATTACCGGTCAGTAAAAAAGACAAAAAGGAAAAAAAAAAAAAAAACTGTTCCAGGATTGCCAATGACTTTATAACAGCCAAATCCAAAGAACCCTTTTCACTCTTTAACTTTTGGGGACTGATCTCTTACTTTTGAAAAACTCTCCTCCCTTGGCTAACTGACCATTTCTTCTCATTATTCTTAAATGCTTCTTCTTCTCCACCTATATCTTTAATTTTGATGTCTGTTAAAACAGTAGGGTTTTATCCTTGATCTCTATGCTCTATTTCTTTTCAAATCCATAATTCCTATTTGGTTCTTTTCTATAATTTCCCTTTATTAATATTCTCTATTTGGTGAAACATTGTTAGCATATTTTCCTTTAGTTCTTTATAGTTTCCTTCAGTTCTTTTAACATACTTAAAATAACTAATTTAAAGTCTGTGTCTAGTAAGTCTAATGTTTTGTCTTCCTCAGGGATAGTTTCTATTGACTGGTTTTTTTCCTGTGTATGGGACATACTTTCTTGTTTCTTTGCATGCCTCAGTTTTTTTGTTGAAAATTGGACATTTTAAATAATATAATGTGGCTACTCTAAAAATCAATCAGATTCTCCCCCTTTCCCAGAGTTTGTTATTGTTGCTATTTGTTTTTGTTGTTGTTTATTTAGTAACTTTTCCAAACTAATTCTGTAAAGTCTATACTCTTTGTCACATATGGCCACTGAATTTTCTTCTCAGTTAGCTTAGTGGTCAGCTACGGACTAGATAGAGATTCCCTTAAGTGCTTGAACTGGTCTTTGCTGGGGCTCTATGTGGGAGAGGATACTCAGCCAGGCAGTTTACAACCCCACCTTAGCCTCTGCTCCCTGCTTGAACAGAGCCCCAAGGTCAGCCCAGGTCTTTCGTGAGCATGCACACAGCCCTAGCCATGTGCACAGCTTTACGTATACATGTGGCCTTCTAGATTCCCAGGAACATACCAAATATTTTCAAAGTCCATATGGACATCCCATTCTCCAGCTTTCCTTTTAAATTTTTCAGTTAGTTTGTCAGACTTTTAAAAATATATGTTGTTGAACTCAGAGTTTCAATTAATTCAAATCCTCATCAATTAATCAAGATTATTAAGTGTACTGTACTTAAAGGATAATCAAAAATACTTCAGCTAAACAATCATTTAAAGCACCAGCTGCCAAGTTCAGAGAGTACAATCTTTCATTCAAATTAACAACAGAATCATTCACACTCATAGCAAAAATGATTTTACAAAATTATGAGATCTGTATATTACCTGTAGCTCCCAGTGGATGTCCCTTTGAAATCAATCCACCACTAGGATTTATGACCCACTTTCCCCCATATGTATTGTCTCCTCTATCAACCAATGCTCCACCTTGTCCTATAGAAGGAAAAATAATATTCACAAATGTTAAAAAGTAACACTGGAACAAATAATGTTTTTTAAAATGTGCATACAGACAGGAACTCAAACTAATAATATAGATTCAGAGAGACATAAGAAAAAAACTGAAATGGATACATATTATAACTAAAATAATTATACCAGCTTTAAAAATTCATTATTTTGCCACGATGTATTCATTTTTCTCCATTTTCAACTGTACTGCTGTATGCTATATAAATATTTTTAATAAACAGGGAAAAACAGGAAAAGAAGTACTTTCAAGAAATAAAGAAGTGGCTGAAAACACTGTTGAGTCACAAAAGTATGGTTAAAAAAAATTACTTCACATGCTTGGTGGCTTCAACATTCTTGTCACTTTCCTGGTCATTCTTCCAGGTGGCTAAGAAGTAAATAAAAATGCATGCATTGTATAAAATATTCTTCCAGATGATATTTCTGATAAAGTAATAAGAGGTGGGAGCTCAAAATGATGATAATGGTGGTGGTGGTGCTGTTGGAGGCACCTAATAGTTTTTGAGCACCCACTAAGTGTCAGGCCTGGTTCTAATTATTTTACATATATTTATATAATTTAGTCCTCAACCCTATGAATAAATTACTATCGTTCCCATTTTCCAGATGAGGAAACAGACACAGAGATCAGATGCTAAGTAACCAGCCAAGGCAACAGCAAGAGATCTAGGATTAATAATCAGATAGCCTGGCTCCACAGCCTGTGTTCTTAACCAATACATTATATTGCTTTCAAAAACTTAAAAGAGTACTTCTATTGGAAGAATGAAATACACTAATCACAGAATTTTAGATGACTAACACTTCTAATTTGGCTTTAAGTCTAAATTGTATAACTTTTTAAAACCATTGGTTAAGGTATTCTCTCTTTTATTTTTTGGTACATTTCTGACTTAGAACCTGCTACAATACTTTAGTCATAGCAGATAGAAAATTCTATCTACTACTGCTGCTTATAAAACTGTTAAACATTGTTACTGTACCAAGTAATAGCAGACTGAATACAAGCTAACCCCAAGACTTGAATAATCTACCACATGGTTTTTCCATAATACATACAATCCTGTGAAATATTAGAAAAATTCAGGGGAAAGTTTTCTTGGACTCATCTACTAAAAATGATCCAGAGATGAAAGTAGTGTAAATGATCACTCTCACCTACTGCAGATAGAAAAATAGATGTGTACAATTTTGGAAAACAATTATTATGCCTATATGTCCCCCAAACTAACCTGGGAACTTATGGATAAAACAGTGAATGAAAGAGACAAAAACCTCCTCTCTTACAGAGTTAATTTATTGTGGAAAGACAGGTGACGAAGAGACAGACAATATGTAAAATTAAAATAAGTAAAATAATACATAGGATGGTAATAAGTGCCCCAGAAAAAAGAAGGCAGAAAAGGGGGTATAGCAAAGGTTAGGACATGAAAGACAGGGGTGAGGGGTTTACATTTTAAACAAAGTGACATTAGTCTAAAGACCTGAAGGACTGAGGGAGCAAATCATACGGACAGACGTTTGGAAGAAAGGCCCTGAGGCAGGAGGAAGCCTGGAATGCTTGAAACAGGAGGCCAAAGTAGCTGCAGTAGAGTGAAAGAGTCAGAGGGAAGTAGGAGAAGAGGTCAGAGAGACAGGAGTGGGGAGTAGAGAGGACAGATCACATTTGGCTTGTACCTCTGAGTGAGATGAGAAAGTACTGGGTTTTGAACAGAGAAATGACACTGATCTGCTGTACATTCTAGCTGCAGTCTAGAGAAAAGACAGTAAGAAGACAAGGCAGAAGCAGGGGACTACCTACGAGACTACTACAATAATCTAAATGAGAAACGAGGCTGGTCTGGACTAGGCTGGCAGTGATAAAAAGAAGTGGTGAGATGTGCTCATATTCTGAATTTATTTTGACAACAGGATCCATAGCCAATAGGACTTAGAGATGGATTCAATGGGGATTATGATAGAAAGAGGGGAATCAAGAATAAGTCTGTGGTTTCCAGTTTAAGCAACTGGAGGATGAGGAGGACTGAGGAAAAAGGAAGTTTGGGAAATATGGGGAGTTCAATTTCGGACTTAGGTTTGAGATGCTTAAGAGACATCCCCCAAAAAACCCTAAAAAACAGGCAGCTGGATACATGAGTCTAGAGACTAGGGAAGCAGTTCAAGCTAGGGATATAAATTTGAAAGTCATCAACATATATATGATACTTAACCTTGAGACTGGGTTCCAGTGCTGCTAAGGCAGCATATGTTCACTACAGCCCCTCTCTCTCACTGATTACAACTGAAAATACTGGATGAAATACAAAAAAGAACTACCTGAGGACTCTGAAAACTAAACAAAAGCAGAGGGATTACAGAGGGAGTCAAAACTTGCAGAAGCCACTGCACAAGGGTGAGTTCCCACTTGCCTTTTTTAGGTTCTCTCTACAGCATTGCCCAAAGATTGAGCATGGTCCTGGGATAGTATGGCAGCAGGGGCAGCATGGGCAGCTAAAATTCTAATAGAAACCCCATCTTTCTAACCAAAGGAACGAGGAAAAGAAGTCCCTCCAGGCTAGAGAGCAAGGGGTAAAGTCCACAATGGAGAGAGCCAGAGAAGAGGATCCCCTAAATCTGTGTATGGACCTGCACAAGTCTCAGGCTTACTCTTGAGCTAAGCATGCTTAGGATGAACTCAATCCAGTATAGCAAAGGCTTAGAGAACTGAACAAAGACTTTAACCACCACTCTCAGAAGGCAAAACAGAACTTGTCAGAACAAACTGGGCTGACTGCTTGCTAAAACAAAGACAGCAACATTCTCCAGAGGATCTATACAACATACAATATTCACTCTGTCCAGCATACAATCCCAAAGTACTCAATATAAAAAGAATCAGAAAAATGTAACCAACTCTCAAGGGAAAAGAAAACCCATAGATGCAAAACCTGAGAAAGCCCAGATTGTGGAATTTTCAAAGACTTAAAAATGGCTATTATGGGGCTGGCCCGGTGGCGCACTGCTACAGTGCGCCGCTTGGGAGCGCGGTGGCGCTCCCGCCGAGGGTTCAGATTCCACATACAGACCGGTTCCCGCTCACTGGCTGAGCGAGGTGCGGGTGCGACACCGAGGGTTGCTATCCCGTTGCCGGTCCTGGTCCGGTACGGGCGCAACACTGAGGGTTGCGGTCCGTTGCCGGACACGAAAAAAGACAAAAGACAAAAAAAAAAAAAAATTGGCTATTAGAACTATAATGTAAAGAAGGCCACACCAGAAATATACAAAATTAAAAATAAAATTTCCATCTGGAAATTTCAGCAGAGAAATGGACACTAAGAAATGAACCAAATGGAAATTTTAGAACTGAAAATACAGGGGCCGGCCCGGTGGCGCACTGGATAGTGCGCCGCTTGGGAAGCGCGGCGGTGCTCCCGCCCGAGGGTTCGGATCCCACATACAGACCGGTTCCCGCTCACTGGCTGAGCGAGGCGCGGGGGCAACACCGAGGGTTGTGATTCCGCTGCCGGTCCCGGTCCGGTACGGGGGCGACACTGAGGGTTGCAATCCGTTGCCGGACACGGAAAAAGACAAAAAAAAAAAAAAAAGAACTGAAAATACAATATTTGAAATAAGATACTCTCTACAATGATTCAAGAGCGGAAAGAGGAGGGAGGAGGAGTCAGTGAAGTTAAAGATATATCAATGTAAATTAATCTAATCTAAAGAAGAGAGAGAAAGGGTATTAAAAAAATGAACAGAGTTTCAGGGACCTGTGGGACAATATGAAAAGGTCTAATATATTCATTATTGCAATTCCAGAAGGAGAAGAGAAAGAAATTGGGGCAGGAAAAAACATTTAAAGAAATAATGGCTGGAAACTTCCCAAAGTTAGTGAAAGACATGTATTTATAAATTCAAGAAGCTCAGAAAACACCAAACAGAATTAAAAGAAAACCATGCCTGGACATGGCACAATCAAACTGGTGAAAATCTTGAAAATAGCTAGAGGAAAGCAACCAATTACATACAGAGAGGAACAACAGTCTGAATGATCACAGACTCTCAATTAGATACCATGCGGGCAAGAAGACTGAAACAACACAATAAATTTAAAAGGATCAAAATTAAACAAAGTGTATTCTCTGACCACAACAGAATTAAATTAGAAAGCAATAATATCTAAGGTATCTAGTAAGATATCTAGGAAAAACCCAAATACCTGGATATTAAACAGCCCTTTTCTAAATAATTTATAGTCAAAGACAAAATTACAAGAGACATTAAAAATATTTTCGACTTAATGATAATGACAATGAAACATATCAGAATTTGTAAATTTTGACACAGATAAAATACTGCTTAAAGTAAAACATATTACTTCAAATACTTAATATGAAAAAAGAAGAAAGCTAAAATAAATGACGTCTCCACTATAAGCATCTTTAAAAAGAAAAGAAAATTAAAGTAAACCCAAAGTAAGTTAAAGGAAACAGATAACAAAGATAGAGCAGAAATCAATGAAATGATAGAGCAGAAGACAATAAAGAAAATTAACAAAGCCACAAGCTGGTTCTTTACAAAGCCCACTAAAGTTGATAAACCTCTAGCCACACAGATCAAGGGAAAAAAAAGAGAAAGAACACAAATCACCAATACCAAGAATAAAAAATGAGTTATCACCATTAGATCTTATAGACATTAAAATAATAATAAGAGAATATTTTGAAAAACTTAGGCCAAAAAGTTTGACAACTTAAATGAAATAGACAAATTTCTTGAAAAATATAACTTTACAAAACTGATAGAGGAAGAAACAAAAATCTGAACAGCTCTATATCTATGAACAAATTTTATTCTGTTATCAAAAACTTTCCCAAAAAGAAAACTTAAGGCCACTTGGTTACACTGGTAAATTCTATAAAACATTCAAGGAAGAATTAACACTAATCTTATGCAAACTTTTTCAGAAAACAGAGAACAGGAGAACACTGTCCAAAATTTTTTATGAGACCAACATAACTCTAATAAACCTAAAAAAGAAGAAAATTACAGACAAATATCCTTCATAAATATATAAGCAAAAATCATTAACAAAATACTAGCAAACTGAATCTAGCAATATATAAAAAGAATAATACATCATGACCAAGTAGGATTAATCCCAGAAATACAAAGTCAGTTTAACATTCAAAATCAATCAATGTCAGTAGAACAAAGGAAAAAATCTGGATGATCATTTTAATAGATGTGGAAGAATTCAGCAAAAATTCAACACCCCTTTGTGATTAAAAAAACAACAACAAAAAACCGCTCAGCAAAGTAGGATTAGTAGAGAACTTTCTCAACATGATAAATGGCGTCAACAATAAAATCCTATGGCTAACATACTTAATGGTGAAAGATGAAATTGCATCTCCTGAGATCAGCAACAAGGCAATGATGCTCATTTTCACCACTTCTATTTAATATGGCACTAAAGATCACAGGCACTACAATACAGCAAGAAAAAATAAATAAAAAGCAAAAGATCAGAAAGGAAGAATTAAAACTTTACTGGCAGATGATATGATTATATATATATGTAATTTACAAAACTCCTCGAATTAATACATAAATTTAGAAAAGTCACAGGATACTAGTTTTTAAAATCAATTTTATTTTTATGTATTATTGGCAAGTAACTGACAAATGAAGGTTAAAAAAAAAATTTATGCCAAAACCATAAACTATCTAGGAATAAACCTAACAAAGGACATCTATGACTTATACTCAAAATATAAAACATTACGACAGAAGTTAAAGAAGAGCTAAATAAATGAAAAAATGTACCATCTAATAGATTGGAAGATTCAGCATTGTTAAGATGGCAATTCTCTCTAAATGGATCTATAGTCAATGAAATCCCAGTGCAAATTCCAACAGGCTGTTTTTTTTTTTTTTTGCAGAAAGTGAAAAAACAATCCTAATATGTATATGGAGATGCAAAGGACCTAAAATAACCAAAATGACTTTTTATTTTATTTTTTATTTTTTATTTTTTTTGTCTTTTGTCTTTTTTCCGTGTCCGGCAACGGATCGCAACCCTCAGTGTTGCCCCCGTACCGGACCGGGGACCGGCAATGGGATTGCAACCCTCGGTGCTGCTCCCGCGCCTCGCTCAGCCAGTGAGCGGGAACCGGTCTGTATGTGGGATCCGAACCCTCGGGCAGGAGCGCCGCCGCGCTTCCCAAGCAGCGCACTATCCAGTACGCCACCGGGCCGGCCCCCAAAATGACTTTTTAAAGAACAAAGTTGGAGAACTTACCCTATCTCATTTCAAGATTTACCGTACAATATAGTATATACCATAGACAATATAAGCACAGTAGCCAAGATAATTTAGTATTGCTGAAGACAGACATACAAATGAATGCACCAGAATAGTCCAAAAATGGACCCACATATATATATACGGGCACTGATTTTTGACAAAGTTGCCAAGGCAATTTAATTGGGTGAGAAAAGTCTTTTCAACAAATGGTGTTAGATATGTGTACAGAAAAAAATTAACATTGACCTTTATCTTACACCATACACAAAAGTTGACTCAAAATAGATCATACACTTATAAATAAAACCTAAAACTACAGAACTCCTAAAATAAAAACAATAGAAAATTGTTATGACCCTGGCGTAAGCAAAGGTTCCTTCGAACACAAAAAGCATGAACCATGTACTTCATCAAAATTTTAAAATTTTGTTCCTCAAAAAACACTATTATTAATAAAACAAAAAGACAAGCCACAGACTGGGAGAAAATGTTCACAACATACACATATTAGACAAATGACTTGTATACAGCATATACATACATGTATATAACTCTTACAACACAGTAAAGACCAATAACCAAAGGGCAAAGATCTGAACGGACACTTCACGAAAGAAGATCTATGAATGACCAATAAGCACATGAAAAGATATTCAACATCATTAGTTATCAGGGATATACAAATTAAAACTAAAACTAAAATGAGATATCACTATATACTCTTTAGGATGGCTGAAATTTTTTAAAATGACCATATCAAGTGTTAGCAAGAATGTAAAGCAACTAAAACTCTCATTCACTGCTGTTAGTAATGGAAAATGGTACAATCACCTTAGCAATGGGAAAAAAAAAATCTTCCAGATCCTACCAACTAGCTTTTCCATTTTCCTTTTTTTTTTTTTTAATTTTTTTTTTTCCTTTTTGTCTTTTTTCGTGACCGGCAACGGATCGCAACCCTCAGTGTCGCGCCCGTACCGGACTGGGACCGGCAACGGGATCGCAACCCTCGGTGTCGCGCCCACACCTCGCTCAGCCAGTGAGTGGCTGGTCTGTATGTGGGATCCGAACCCTCGGCAGGAGCGCCGCCACACTCCCAAGTGGCGCACTGTAGCAGTGCACCACTGGGCCGGCCCCTCCATTTTCCATTTTCCTTTCTGCAAGTCTTCATTCAAACAAAATAGTTGGAATTACATATGTAATTATATATCCTTCTCTTTCATTTAACAGTATATCATAAGTACCCTTGATTTATATAATACAAATTATTTGTACTCTGTTATCTCAGCGTTGGTACTGTCCAAGACTACATGTTCTAAGAAGTCCAGAACCAAAACAACTTACATTCACTTTGCACACTGTGGCAGAGCCAACATGGAAGTAAAGGCAATTAGTGAATTATTTTGTTTAACAGTAAAAGTGAAGTTTTATCAGTGAAATTTACCCAGTTAAACTGCATTCTTCAAAAAGATTTTACCTTCTGGACAAAGTCCCAGTGCTTCATAAGTAAGGAGTTCATTAGAAGAAAAGCAATCATGAAGTTCTATTACATCAATGTCACTTGGTCCCAGGCCAGATTTGTCATAGCATTTTCTGGCAGCTTCTTTACTCATATCAAAGCCAACCTAAAACCAAAATCAGATATAAGTAAATAAAGGGCACCAAATTGGGCCTTTTAAAAAAGGATTAATATAGGCATAACCTTAACAAGCTGAGAATTGATCACACATATTGAAATCTCAGTTGATTCTGTATTACAAAAAACTATCAAACCACAGTAGATAGTTGCAGTAAATAGACTGAAGAGATTTATCAACAGATCATTATGAGTCAGATACACCAAAAAATATGCGGGAATTTCTATATGAAAATACACAATCTTCTTTTAGAAGATAAAGTCCATGCTCTTGACAGCTCTTTGGTGTCAGATAATAAAATAACATGAAAATTCAACTTTTCTTCAGGAATAAAACTTTAGTGTGATAGAAAATGTACTATAATCCGAAAACCTGACTATAAGTTCCACCTCTGTCACAACCTAACTTTGTAATCTTGGGTAAGTTATAAGGACATTTTCAAATTCACAGCATCGCTGTGAAATGGTTTTGTAAGCTAATTTACTATGCAATTGTTTATGTGTAAATATTCCACTAACTCTACGTCTGAACTCTCATCTTTATTACGTTCTCTATTTTATACTCAATCTTTAATCAGGATTTTTGAAGTGCTAACGGTGAAGAAAATTCTCTGAAAACATCCTTACTTCTCCATAAACTCTGTAAGATTGGAGTTTTGGGTATATTTAGTTAACTCAAAATTTTTAAAAATAGCATGTCTAGTTAATTTAAAGTTATCGTATAGTGATGCATGGCTTCTTCTGTTCTCATCACTTGTTTTCTCTTAACAGATTCTTAAGGATGGATCATAATATTAAAATTTCTAAGAGAAAGAAGTGAAATAAGGCAGGCACAGAAAGAGAAATACCACATGTTCTCACTCGTAAGTGAGAGATGGGAGAGAGAGAGAGAGAGAGAGAGAGAGAAAGAAAGAAAGAAAGAGAAAAGGAAAAGGAAAAGGAAGGAAGGAAGAAAATAAGTTGAACTTTCAGGACAAAGCATAACTGTGGTTCCTAGAGGCAGGAAAAGCAGAGGGGGAGAGATTCTAGTGAGAGGTTAATTAATGGACACATGGAGCCAGATAGGAAAAATAAGTTCTATGTGTATATAGTCAAGCTAGACATCTATAATTAAGAATAATTTACTGCATGTTATCAAATGCCCAGAAGAGAGGAGATCAAATGTCCTCACGCTAGTTACCTTGATTTGATCATCACATATTGTATACATGTATTGATACTCAACTCTGTACCTCACAAATATGTAAAATCAATGTTTCTATAAAAAAATTTAATTAAAATTTCTAGACCAATTTTTTGCAAGTAAACAACTTCCAGAGCTGATGACAATATAACATCATCTTGAAATTGTAAACAGCAGTCTCTCAGTTTGATTAATAAAACAATATCTCAGACACACCATTTTAATAATGCTTCTTTCTTCAAATGAGCTTGGTAAATCAGTCACCATCTCTTGTGCCAAAATTTCCACAGCTTTGGGCTGTAGGCCATACTTTCGTACAAATGCTTCACTAGCCAAAACTGCTGCTGCAGCACCATCTGAAGTGGGACTAAAAGAGAGTAAAAATAATTATTTACACCCAGTACCACATCAATCCTAGGATTTTAGACTAGGAGTTCTTTCTGTGTGAGAAAAAAAGTTGAGTATGCTAGCTGGTCAGTGGACTGTCTTCTTTGTGACATCTACAGTTAAAAATTGCACATGCTTCCCATCTGAGGACTGAACCTCTATCAAGACCTTAAATGTTCTCAATCACTGCTTGGTCTCTAAGAGTCTCTCCCAAAAAGTTCCTTTTGCAAAGAATCCCAGATTTGCCTCTGCAGATGGTGACTTCTGAGGACTGAGTCCAAAAAGTTGTTCCTACCCTAGTTTAATAAAGATTCTACTATAGGACTACATAGCTCCAACTTTGCTATTTCCCAAATAACTCAGTCCTGAAATCCTTTTGGAAACTGGCAAAGGATAGAATAGGGGATATCAGAAAGTCCACAGTTTAGTTAAGATCTTGAGATCATCTCAAAATCGATACTTTTCTTAGAGCAAGCTGTGAAGGAAGGTGGCAAACACAAGAAGCCTTCTGTGAGTTCAGAAGGACTTTCTAAATGGGCATACTTTCTTATCGTGACAGCTAAATGCAGACCCCCTACTTGTTCACTTGCATCCCAGCCAGTATTTCCAGGTGTTAAACAGGACACAGGCAGGAGGTACACAGTACTCATTCAATCTTTCCTTTTTGTCTTTTTTACTGACCGGTAACGGAATCGCAACCCTCGGTGTCGCGCCCGTACCGGGGACCAGCAAGGGGATCACAACCCTCGGTGTTGCGCCCGCACCACGCTCAGCCAGTGAGCGGGAACCGGTCTCCACATGGGATCCGAACCCTTGGCGGGAGCACCACCGCGCTCCCAAGCAGCGCACTCTCCAGTGCGCCACCGGGCCGGCCCTCATTCAATCTTTTAGGAGACATTGCCAAGCAATTTGCAAGATGCAACTGTAATCATCATTAGAGCTATGCTTTTTTCCTTGTTTTACTTTTACTCTTAGCTACTATTTCAGAGTAAAATTTCCTATAGTAGAAGTATACAGCAGGGAAAACAAACTGCTCAAGGAAAAAAGCCTTTGAACTCCACTGGCCTCGTAAGCCACATTTTAATGATTAAATACAATTAAAACAACCAAAGTAGGTAGAAGTCATGAGACAAGGAAGTAAAACACATAATTTTCCAAGAGAAGAGATGGTCTGTCTCCAGGCAGGAGTAGGAAGTAAGGGTACTCTAGTTAAGTACCAGAGTGAGGACTACATTGGTAGGAATTCTATAAAAGCTATACCCAGATACGGAGCCTAAGGTTTAACCATAGGGTGGTGGGCAGGAGGGGAGTAGTTACATCTCCCTATTAAATGTTAAAATATGTTTTTCTTACCAACACTGTAACAAAGTCAAAAAATCAAAAACTTTTGGAGATGCCATCACTTCTTCTAAACTGTATACATCTTGGAACTGGGAATACCTAAATACAAAATAAGTAGTTAGAGAATGTAAGGTAGCAGCTGCAATTTTTATTGAAGATGTTCTGGTCCAGGGTTGGAGAGAGAATAATATGTAAATATTCTTTTCACAAACAAAAGATAGACTTTTATGAACAGTTTCAACCTTTAATGAATAAGTAGTTTGAATTGAGTTGAAAATCCTAACCCAGGGCTGGCCAGTTTAGCTCAGTTGGTTAGAGCACAGCGCTGTAACACCAAGGTCATGGGTTCGGATCCCCATACCAGCCAGTTGCCAAAAAAAAAAAAAATCCTAGCCCTAAAATACCATATGTGGTATAATAAAAAATTTGTCTTGTCTTTGTCCTGAGTTCCTCACATTGCACTTCTAAAACCCTTGGAATTTCCTGAGTGATAGGAGTTCCTTTGTTATGCTAATGGGGTAACTCATGGCAGGTCACCAAAAAGAGCAACCACATAAATTCAGGGTTGAGACTTTTGAGCCAGCTCAACCTCCAAGAACAGGAAGACTGGAGACTGAGTTCAGTCATGTGGCCAGTGATTTAACTGAGCCTACATAATGAATCTCCAGTAAAAACTCTGGACACAAAAGTTCACTGGGGCTCTCTGGTTGGTGAACACCTTCATGTGCCAGGAGGGTGATGTGCCCTGACTCCACAAGGAGATGGGATGAAAGCTCTGCACTGGGACCCTCTCAGACCTCACCCTTTGTGCCTCTTCATTTGGGTGTTTCTGATTTGTATCTTTTATAATAAAACTATAATTGTAAGTATAGTTGACCCTTGGGCAATGCAGGGATTAGAGGCACTGACCCTTGTGCGGTCAAAAATGTGCATATAAATTTTGGCATCCCAAAAACTTAACTACTAATAGCCTACTGTTGACCAGAAGCCTTACCAATAACACAGTCAATTAACATAGAGTATATTGTATGTTATATGTACTATATACTATATTCTTAAAATAAAGCAAGCTAAAAAAACAAAATGTCAAGAAAATCACAAGGAAGAGAAAATACATTTACAGTGTTGTCATGTATTTATTTTTTAAAAACCCACAATAAGGGAATTCATGTTGTTCAAGGGTCAATGGTAGAGCACTTTCCTGAGTTCTGTAAATCATTCTAATGAATTATTGAACCTGAGAGAGTCATGAGAACCCCTGGAATTTTACACAGTCAGTATGAAGTGTAGGTGGCCTGGGCACACGACTTGCAGCTAGTGTCTAAAGTGCGGGCAGTCTTGTTGAGGACTGAGTCCTCAACTCATGGGGTCTGCATTAACTCCTGGTGGTTCATGCCAGATTCGAGTTGCAGTACACTCATTCAGTGTTAGACCAGTTGGGGGTTAGTATCATATTTTTCTTTTGAATTATAAAACAGTTGTTCCTTAATAGCAAAATTAAATGACTAGCAATTTGGCCAACTTTTGTGGTGATAATATTATGTAAGAACATTTAATGAAGGTTAATGGAGCTCTTAAACAAATGTACAAAACCTGTAATAAATCATCTGCATTCTTTTTTTTTTTTTAGCAACTGCCTGAACCCTTGACCTTGGTGTTATCAGCACCACGCTCTTCCAACTGAGCCACCAGCAAGCCCCCCATATTATCTGCATTCTTTTTTTTTTTTTTCCTTTTTGTCTTTTTTCGTGTCCGGCAACGGATCGCAACCCTCAGTGTCGCACCCGTACCGGACCGGGACCGGCAACGGGATCGCAACCCTCGGCGTTGCGGCCACACCTCACTCAGCCAGTGAGCGGGAACCGGTCTGTATGTGGGATCCGAACCCTCGGCGGGAGCGCCACCGCACTCCCAAGCGGCGCACTGTAGCAGTGCGCCACCGGGCCGGCCCTATCTGCATTCTTAAAAACATATTTCACTTCTGATTGCTGCAAAGAAGAAACTTATTTTTATCCCCTTTGGCTCCTCTAACAACAATCGGATGGCTTCAGAAACTCTGCTCTAGCAAAAATAGCAGCAGCAAGAGACATTGCAAGGGAGTTTCTGAAACCAAACTTAAACTGCTGTGGAAATTAACAGGCAATTCAAATGTTTACAGGATAAAGCCTATGTAACTTTGATCTATGTACTGGTGTCTACATCTTCACTTCTAAATTTATTTTTATTTTATTTTTTTTTTTTTCCTTTTTGTCTTCTTCCGTGTCCGGCAATGGATCGCAACCCTCAGTGTCGCCCCCGTACCGGACCAGGACCGGCAACGGGATCGCAACCCTCAGTGTTGCTCCCGCGCCTCGCTCAGCCAGTGAGCGGGAACCGGTCTGTATTTGGGATCCGAACCCTCGGCGGGAGTGCCACCACGCTCCCAAGCGGCGCACTATAGCAGTGCGCCACGGGGCCGGCCCAGAGAGAAAGTGAACTGGAGGTGCCGGGGATTGAACCCGGGGCCTCGTGCATGCTAAGCACGGGCTCTACCACTGAGCTACACCCCCTCTTCGCTTCTAAATTTAACTTTGACCATCACCCACTCTCTAAAAAACACCTTACTTATTCCACATACTCTTCCAGGTACAAGGACACAGGTACCGGGACACAGGCACAGTCCCTACCCTGAAAGTACTCAGTATGATTCCATGGCAAAGAAATATACCATACTAATACGATAAATGCTTGATAGGAATGGACGCACACAGGATATGCATCAAATCCACATACCAGGAGGGGCTTCCTCTGCAAGGTTAGACAATAAAAAGTGGTAAGGAGAATTCCTGACAGAAGCAGCAGCAAATGCAAAGCCTCTCAAGGTTAAATAGTTCACTGAAGTGAGGGCATGAAGTTTGTGGGGGGCAGGGGGAATGTGGAGGCAAGGTGAGGAAGATGGGACAGGGGAAATGAACAGAGATCAGACCATGAAAGGCCATTTTATGTTGTCTACATTTTATACTGAAAACAATGAGGAACTACTAAAGGATATTATAGCAACATGATAGCATCTGTATATCAGCAAGAAGGCAGAGGTATGGAAAAGGGATGCTAAAAAGGCATTACCAAAAGCAAGTAAACCAATTAAGAGACTGGTACAATAATTAAGGCAAGAAATGATAAGGGCCTAAAGTAAAGAACTAGAAGTGAAAGACAGACAGAAGGGATGAATTCAAGATATAGTAAGGAGGCAGAACTTCATCCCCAGCTACATATGGGACACTGAGGAAGAAGGAAGTCAAGAATGACTTCTACTTCTCTATAACGAATAACTAGGTGTACGCCAACGTCATTCACCAAGATGAAGAGCACTGAAGGAAAAACAGGGTTGAGAAGAAATGAAAGATTCCGTATGGGCATGTTGATTCTGAGGCACCTGGAGGACATCTAAGTGGAAACAACCAGGAAGAAGTTATAGACACAGGTGTGAAGTTTCCAGTGGCACATGCTATCCCTAACCCTAGACTACTAATCACAGATTCTCACTGCCTTGAAGTATAATCATAATTTATAAGGAAACATTTGAGAATAATTTCTTAATTAACATTCCTCAACATATATAACAGATTGGGAAACCAATACAGAATTCTCTTTTTTCATTAACCAAGCAAACCTAGTACAAGAAATCAGCATCTGAAATTTCTGAGCCAAACCCAGAAGGTTATTCTTGGCCATTTCAAAGAGTATGAAATGATGAAAATGACATCCAGAAATAACATTGGCCTATTCAATACAATTGAGAACTTATACTACTATGTAATAGGAGATCCATGGAGACAAGGAACTTGTCTGTCTGGTTCACTGCTATACCACCAGCAGCTAAAGCCATGTCTTGCACTTAGCAGACTACTGAATACCTATCTGTTAAATGAGTAAAATCTCTTAAGAAGAATGCTGTAGTGAGTGGATAAATGAGTGCCTGGTTAGACAAAGACTTAAGTGAGAGAAAGAGTCGGAGACTTTGATTCTCTGGGGAAAGTCAAAAGCTGCTCTTTGGAGCCTCAAAGCTAGGAAACTGCAGTACTGTCAATTCCTCAGCATACTGGTACAATTCCTTACCAGTTTCAGGAAATCACAAAATGTTTAATGGTCCTCTCAGTTCTATGGACAAAGAAATCAGCTCTAGACCATCTTTATAGGCTTAAGGCTACTCATCCTTACTCTACTATTCAGTAATAGCAAAGTTTTGTTGCACATATGCTATGTTCCAAGTACCCTGCTAGATACTATAGATACAAAGTTGAGACATAATCCCTGCCCAAGGATCACTATAATCAAAGGAGAAAGACTCATCAGTGTAATACAGGTATGCAGAACGTATAATGAAATTCATGACAAAAGATAATTATGCCCAGGAAGCTTTAAGAAGGTGTTAAGAGAAGCAATGATATGTGGATTGGGACTTGATGGGTAAGTAGATGTTCACAAAACAAAAGAAAGATGGAAGGATATTCCAGGGGGAGCTAATAGCACACCTGGGAAAAAACAAGTAATTTGGTGAGGGTAGAGATTGGGAATACTAAGGAAAGTGGTAGAAAATGAGATCGGCAACAGAATGGGACCAAATTTATAATGGGCTTATTATCTCATAGAAAGAGTCTGAATTTATCATATAAGCAATGGGAGTTCACTAAAGTTTTCACAATATCCTTAGATTTTTCACAAAATACCCTCAGATCTAGGGCATAGGATTAGATATTTGTTAATTAGATATGTCCTGAGTTCAAACGTAAATTTAAACATCAGGAAGGAGAATGTGGTGAACTGGGAGCAGCATGAAGTATTAGGAATATGTGGTATAAAATGTTCCTTCTCATGGTTTTATGTTTATTAAATATGGCAAAATTTGTTTAATAGGTCAGAAACAATTTACTGAGCACCTATGAAGTTCCAGGCTCTGTGCTAAGCAATAAGAACATAAAGATAAGAGATGGCTCTTGCCCTCCAGGAGTTTATATTATAGTAGGAGGAAAAAAATATATATATTTATTATTTTGCCACTACTTAGAATGAACTTGGGCAAGTTGCCTAATTTTGTAAGCCTCATTTTCCTCACCTATAAAACAAGAATAAAAATATCTATCCTATAGGGTCCTTGAGAGGACTACATAACAATAGACATTAAAATATCTAGCAAAGTGACACACAGTTGAAATTCAATAAAGCTAGCTACTATTCTTTTATTGCCTGTGGTATTGCTTTTATACAGATCTTGGTTGTTTGGCATCAATTCAATCCCCAATGGACCAATTTTATTAAGCAACCATTAAGTATATGCTATGAGCCAGGCATTTTACTAGGCACTAGGGATTCAAAGATTATTGGTTTGTAACACAACTGATGTAATTTTATTTGATTATTTTCTAGGATATAAATAACCATACTGTTCTACCACAGTAAGAGATAATGACACTAAAGTAATTAAAATGCCTCCCAGTCATTAATATGTTTTCTATAAATATTTTAAGTGGTCAAAACAAACCAAGAAAAGTTTTAAGGAATAGGTTGGCAACTGGTTATTTCCAACTAAAATTATTACAATAAATTTCATTCACTAGAGTTGCCATGTATGACCAATCACAACTTTTAATACCAGTCATTCATGTTCTTTTTCTAAAAGAATCATTAAGCTTAAATGGTATTATAAATACAAACAGGCCAAAACCTAGAACTGAGAGCAGTCAAAAGTTTACTTGGGCACAAGTCTTTTGTAAGAAAAAAAAAAAAAACATTCTAGTTAATATCTTTGAGGTCTTTGCATTTGCTTTTCAAGTATAAAGCTGCGTATCACACAGTAAGATAACCCAGAGTTTCATTATTTTGTGTCTCTGAAATACTTACGGGTTATTAACTGAATGTTTATGATTTTTCCATCCAATTTTTGCAAAGTGTTCAATTGTTGTTCCTGTAGAAAAAGCAAACATCTCTTGGTGAGTTAATGTTTTTCTGTTGCTTATTAAGAAATGTTGCAATGGTACTCAGTGTTTTGCTAAATATTTCCACATTTTCCCTTGCATAGATATCAGTATTGAAGACTCCAACAACTGATCCTTCACAAATTTTTAAAATTAAATTTGGGTATATTTAATGAATTAAATCAATTAATAAGCATATGAGATTAAAATAGTTCAAACTGGTCTATTCCAAGTATAACTAGAGTCCAATTTCAAAACTAGAAAGTATAGTCTGTTACCAAAGTGGTTTTAAGGCAGGAAAGCACTGCCAGCAATTCTTCTAGGAGTCTGCCAAGCACCCTAATGCCCCTGAACTGAGTGAATTTTACAATTCATACCTTCAGAACCTGATAAATACTACATCTTCTTCCCTTTCCTTATAAGGTAGAAGGGTCTTTAAGAATTACATTCTGACAAGAAATATACATGCTTTTTAAATGCCTTAACAGAAATTTAAATAACAGTGTCAGGAAAACCAAAGCAAGCATACTAATAAGATAAAACGTGCAAGAATTTTTTTTTACTACGGGTGCTTTTAAAAAGACCAAACCGAATAAAATAGGCTTTGAATTCTCATTTGGAGCTGGAAAGGGCAAGGATGGAAAAAGTCCACTCAGTGGAGCTTAGAATGTTATATTAATTGATGGCACAATAAAGTAGACAGTTCCCACTTCTGTTTTATCTCTATCTTCTCTGTCAAGGAGAATGATCTTCAGAGCAGAAATGATATGCATATAATTGAGCAAATCTTATCCCAACTCTAATAAAAAGGGAAGAAGGTAGATTTCACACTGGTGATCTTATAACAATGAAGAGTGGTGATCAGGAAAAGGCCAATATGGGCTCAGTAAAAACAAACCAAGTCAAATTACTATCTTTTTGTCACTGAATTGACCATTAAATCAAAGGAAAAATAGTATATGGATATCAGCAAGACAATTAACTAAATTTCTCAGGACATCTTTTTGGACGAGATAAGGAAATACTGTAGTGTGGGTTTTGTTTGGGGGGTTTTTTGTCTTTATTTTTGTTATTTTTTGGTGTTATTTAAAAAATGAGGGTTCTACTGCCAAATAAGTTTAGAGTTGGTTAAACAAAGTTAAACAGATTTGTTTACTGTACAACATTCAGAGCCTTCCTTATTGCACGTGCACTGACTGTCCAAAAGAGGATTCAAGTATGAAGCATTTCCCAATTTATCTGACCCATGTCATGGGGCATCTTTTGAGATTATTGTCTCACAGAACATTCACTGATAAACAAAAAACATTAATTAATGTATCAACGTGGAGAAAAGTCTCTAGCACTAACCTCTAACTTCAGCCATGCTCTGGTTAATATTGCTGCCAAAAACTGGATTAGAAAATTAAAGGCACTCTCATCAAACTTAAAGCTGGGAAGACTGCTGTAATGTTAGATCCAAACAGCTTTCAAGACGGTTTAATGGGATAAATCAAAATATAAATTAAATGCCCAATTCTATTCTTGAACACCTAAAACAACCTGGGAAAAGGAACAGCAGCTATGAGAAAGACTCTGAGGTTCCATTCAACAAAAAGCTCTATGAGATTTAACAGTGTGAGGTGACTACCTGAAAAGCTTACATGTGATCGCAATATGGCAGTTAGACTGGTGATGGATCATGAAACAAGTGTAATGAGAAATAGTTAAAGAGAAAAGGAAAAATTAAGCATAGGGTCAGGCTGGCTTCAGATATTTCAAGGGCTATCAAGTGAAAGAGGATGGTTCTGTGAGTCTCAGAAGACAGAAATAAGGCCATGGATATATTTATTCTATAGGGAGAGAGATTTGAGTTCAATATGAAAAAGAGCACTGTAACAACTGGAATCACCTAAAAAAATGGAATTGGTGGTTTCAGTTAGTGGCAACTTCCTTTTCATAGGAAATATAAATGTTTTACTTGTCTCTGTTAGAAGATTTACAAGCAATTCACACATGGACTGGTAGGATAAGGGGCAGCTAAAACTCTATAAAAGCTCTTGGCATAGTGTCTGACATAAGAGATATTCAATAAGTGTTGATATTTTTTCCTCCTTTTTTCTTAGCATGGGATCCAATTAATCTATAAAAGACAGTATCCCCTTAAAAAATATTCTGCCAGTTCCTTGTCATGTATTTTCTTAAGCCTGAGCACTGATGAAGGGCTTGTTGACTACTGATTCTGAACTGCCAATTAAGATTTTTGGCTGTTCAAGGGCCGGCCCGGTGGCGCACTGCTACAGTGCGCCGCTTGGGAAGCACGGCGGCGCTCCCACCGAGGGTTCGGATCCCACATACAGACCAGCCGCTCACTGGCTGAGCAAGGTACGGGAGCAACACCGAGGGGTGCGATCCCGTTGCCGGGCACGAAAAAAGACAAAAAGGAAAAAAAAAAAAAGATTTTTGGCTGTTCAAAATATATGCCTAGTGTAAAAAGATTTCAATATCCTTGAATCAGATTATGAAGTCACAAAAATCCACTGATACTATAAATGATTTAAGCTATCACAAACTTTCTTATGTATTCTTTTCTAGTGCACATTCTCAAACAGCAGTTTCAAAGGACAACTTAAATTCTATGAGTTTCTACAGTTCATTTAGAAATCTGTTGGATGAAAAATAACATGTCAACTAAAATAGTGTACATTTATATTTCAAATTTTAGACTAGAAAACTGTCCAATTATTCTGAATAATGTAAAACTTGAGAAAGTATGTAAGCTTAAAAACACACCAGCAACAAGATTTCCAGGTAGCAGAGGGCAATGAAGGCTGCCTAAATCTGTCTCTTCATATCCTCCAAAACTAGTACAGAATAATAAGAAAAAATAAAACAGCATAAACCCATACTCTCAGCATAATTAGAAAACAGAAAATTCCAAAACCTGAAATTATAAGTTTAAAGAAAAAAAATGACCAAATCCCAGCCAACAATTGCTCATGTTCTTGCCTCAAACCAGTGGGGGAACAAGGGTAGTCTGAAGAAAAACTGTGCAGAAGAAAGAAAGGAGTTAGAAAGAAGGGAGTTAGAGGCAGGCCTACGATCACTCTAAAACTACCAGGAAGAGAAAGACCCCCTCCCCACATATGAAAATACTGAGAAAATACTCCTATAGATCAAAGCATGACTGTATGGAAGGCACTGAAAAACACCAGAGATTTGAGAGGGTAATCTTTTAAAGCCATATAGTTTATGGGAGGAAAAAAGGCAAAATGAAAGGGAAAGGTGCCCTTTGGCAATTGGATAGTGAAGGAAAAAGAAGCAAATGAAGAAATTTTTAGGGTTCTACAAGACAAAACGAAAAAAGAATAAAAAAATCAGAAGAAACACAACCCATTCAACAAATGTTTAGTTTTTAAACATGCTGGGGAATTACAGAAGAGAAGGAAAAAATCTTCCTTCTGGTTTGATTACACAGCAAGCACTGTGCTAGGCTGGATATATAAAAGGTAAACAAAACAGACATGGTCCTTGCTTTCATGGAGCTTATAGACTAATGATGAAGACAAAAACTAAACAAGTAAAACCACATATGATAAACATATGAACATACATAGCGCTAACCGCTATGAAGGAAGGCAATACGAGGCTATCTATAAAAGAGAGTAACGTGAGGGACCTACTTCAATTTGAATAGCCACAGAAGGTCTTTCTTTTGAAAATTAATTAATTACATAATACCAGTTTTGTGCCAGGCACTATCCTGGGTAACAGTCAATGAGCAGAGAAGGAAACAGAAATCCATGCCTTTGTGGAACTTCTACTCTGGCTGGAGGAGATTGTCAATAAAGAAAATACCTCAGATTATCATAAGTACTATATAAAATGATAAAGCAGGAGATAGAGGACAGGAGCTCTGGGAAGGAGGGTGATGGAAAAAACCAGACGGTGACATGCGAGCAAAGACCTGATTTAAGTAAAGGAGTTAGCCCTGATGGTATCTTAGGGTAGAACATTCTAGCAGTAGAAAAAACAAGGCTAAGGCTCTGACTGAAGTAGGAATGTAGTTGGTGTGTTTGAGGAACAGAAAGGATAGTGTGGTGTGGCTGGAACAGAGTGGTGAAAGAAAATGTGGTAAGAGATGAGGTCAGAGAGCTAATGAGGGTAGAGGACAGATCACACACAAGTTGGCAGGCCACAGATCATGTCCTGTTTTCAATCCGAGTGTGATGGGAATACAATGGAGAGTTCTGAGCAGAAGAGTGAAATATCTAACATCTAAAGTCTGTGGAAAAATGGAATTAAAAGGTATCTTCCCATGAACTTGCTGAAAATCCCTGGTATTTTAAAAGCACGGCTCTGACTGTAAAGTTGAGAATTGGCTGTAAAGGTGCAGAAGCAGAAGCAGAGAAACCAGTTAGGAGACTCCTAAATTCCAGGTGAGAAATTATGATGGCTTGTACTACTGTAGAAATAGTAGAAATGGTGAGAAATAGATATTCTGAAAATAGTGAAAGGTTTGCTAATATATTGAAAGTAGAGTACAAGTAGAATCAAGAATGGTTCCAAAGTTTTTGGCCAAACACCCTAGAAAGATGGAGTTATTTATTGAATGTGGAAAATTTTAGGAAAAACAGATGGGGTAAGAGTAGGTAGTTCAAGGAAAGAATAAGGACTTCAGTTTTAAACCTGTTAAGTCTGAGATGCCAATTAGACAGCCCAAGGAAGATATCTTTTGTAAAATGTTGGAGATATGAGATAAGATTTTTTTTTTTAAGACCTAAAGGATAAGAAGAGCTGACCTTGAAAGAATGAGGTTAAGAGCACTGAAGCCAGAGGGAATTGCATTTGCTGATGCTCTAGGGCAGGAAATCCTTCGGCTTACTGAAGACACTGAGAGAAGGTGAGTGAGCTTGCACACAGGGAGACTAGACAATGGGAATGAAAACAAGAAATAATTTTTAAAAACAGAAAGATGTTTAGCTACAATTTTTTTTTCCTTTTTGTCTTTTTTACTGACCGGTAACGGGATCGCAACCTTCGGTGTCGCGCCCGTACCGGGGACCGGCAACGGGATCGCAACCCTCGGTATTGCGCCCGCACCGTGCTCAGCCAGTGAGCAGGAACCGGTCTCCATATGGGATCCGAACCCTAGCTACAATTTTTTTAAAAAAGAAAAAAGAGACTTCCACTGCAGCAGCCATCGAAGAGCAGCAGCCATGACTCTGTGCTACCCTATGGCTATGGGGCCTCAACAAGGTCCACAAGGTGACCAAAAACGTAAGCAAGCCGAGGCACAGCTCCCACCACCACAGGTGCCTCACTAAGCATACAAAGTTTGTGCGAGACCTGATCCGAGAGGTGTGTGGCTTTGCCACGTACGAGCATTGTGCACGGAGCTGCTCAAGGTTGCCAAGGACAAACATACCTACAAGTTCATCAAGAAAAGTGTCAGGGGACACACTGGCGCCAATAGGAAGTGAGAGGAGCTAAGCAACACCCTGGCTTGTCATGAGGATGGCAGAGCCCCCTGTCCCCTCTGTGCAGAATAAAACCTTTACAGAAACAAACAAGAAAAGAGAGAGAGAAAGAGACTCTCACTGTTACACAGTAATAGACAAATTAATACATATTTTGGTACCTGAATGCTATGGACTGAATCGTGTCCCCCAACCAAATTCATATGTTGAAGCTCTAACCCCCAATGTGATGGTATTTGGAGATGGGACCTTTGGGAGCATGCCATAGACTAAATGTTTATGTCCCTCCAAAATTCATACGTTGAAACCTAATCCCCAATATGATGGTTATCAGGAGGTGGGGACTTTGGGAGGTGATTAGGTCATGAGGGTGAAGCATTCATGAGTGGGATTAGTGCCCTTATAAAAGAGGCCCTGGAAAGCTCTCTCTCCCCTTTCACCATGTGAGGACATAATGAGAAGACAGCCTTCTATGAACCAAGAAGCAGGTCTTTGCCAGACAACGCATCTGCCAGTTCCTTAATCTTAGACTTTCCAGCCTCGCAAACTGAAAATTTCTGTTACTTATAAGCCACCTAGTTTATGGTATTTTCATTATAGCGGACTAAGACAAGAATTAGTGTTAGAAGAGGTCATGAGGGTAGGTCCTTTATGATGAGATTAGTGTCCTTATAAGAGGTGAAAGAGAGAGAGCTCACCTACACAAGGAAAAGGTCAATAGCACACAGTGAGATGGTGGCCACCTACAAGCCAAGAGAAGAGGCTTCAGAAAGAAACCTACCTTTCCAGCACCTTGATCTTGAACTTCAGAAGCCTCCAGAAATGTGAGAAATAAATTTATGTTGTTATAAGTCACCAGTCTGTGGTATTTTGATATGGCAGCCCAAGCTGACTAATACACTAGAAGTAGGGTTACACTGAATGGCTTTGTAACCAGGAAGTGGGTTTTGAAGGAACTGCTAGTGAAAGCCTAAAGTGCCTTGAAGAAACCACTAGCAGAATCTTCAAGGTCTTTTGAGGACTGCTGCAGGCGAGGACTTGCAAGAAGATAAAGAAAATCTTGCTAGGAACTAGAGGAAGGGAGATCTTTGTTATAATAGTAGCAAAATTTTTATATAATATTATTTTGCCTATAGTTATGTAGAACTTAGAAAATAAGCGAAGTATTGAGGTTGCCAACTAGTTTCTTCTTGTTGCTTTATAGTAAAATTCTACATTTCTATCTTGAGGAAAGGACTGTTAAACAAAAAGGACCCAGGACTTGATCATTTTTAAAATTCTCAGCCTCTCTAGATGGCTAGAAGATGCTAAAATTAAGAAATGACCTTGAGCACGGGCCGGCCCGGTGGCGCACTGCTACAGTGCGCCGCTTGGGAAGCGCGGCGGCGCTCCCGCCGAGGGTTCGGATCCCACATACAGACCGGCCGCTCACTGGCTGAGCGAGGAGCGGGGGCAACACCGAGGGTTGCGATCCCATTGCCAGTCCCGGTCCGGTACGGGCGCGACACTGAGGGTTGCGATCCGTTGCCGGTCACGAAAAAAAGACAAAAAGACAAAAAAAAAAGAAATGACCTTGAGCAAAGATCAAAGCCAGGACACTACCAAGATAAACATAGTCCAAGATGAAGCCCAAGATTTGACAAATATTTGTTAAAATCTCAGAAAGATCAAAGGTGATGCCTCAGAATACAGTTCAGACAGACAAAAGGCTATGCCTTACAAATCTCTCAGTCAAACAGAGGACTGCTAGAAAACTTAAGAATGCTGTCCCTCAACCATTTCAGAAGGGACCTATGGTAGAGAAGCGCTTATCTCAATGGAATTGGTAGGTATGGCTAATGGAGTAACCCAAGAAGATTCACAGAAGACCAAAGTTCTTAAGACAAAACCTACAGAGAGGATTCTTGGGCGCTGATAGCATTTTTTTTTTTTTAATTTTTTGGTGGCTGGCCACTATGGAGATAGCATTATATTTTTGACCTGAGTGGTAGTTTAGGTCACAGCTATCAGCTTTGTGAGAAATCACTGAGCTGTACACTTATGTTCTGCCCACTTCTCTGTACTGAGTTATAATACACAGTAACAACAAAATTTAGATTTTTAAAAAATGGTGGGCTCAACCTGTTAACCTGATTCCGTAATTTCCTAGCAGGTCACAATCCACATTTAAAAATTCTGGTCTAGGGTAAGAGTTGTGGTAATAAAAGGAATTGGAAGAATGAAATATAGTTTGGAGGTAGAATTGATCTGACATAGTGAGGGACTGAAGTAGGTAACGGGAGAGAAAGGTATCAAGGACGACTCATGCTACTGCTTTGAGCATCTGAGTGGAGGGAAGGACCACTTACTAAGATGAGGAAGACTAGTGAAGGAGCAAATGTGAGATGAGGGGAGAACAGAATTTAGAGTATGCATTTGAACATGATAGATTTGAGAAGCCTGTTATATGTACAAGCAGAGATGCCAAGATGACAAATGGATATACAAGTGCAGAGGCCATAAATGACTATCCTAAGTTTCCCATCTTCTCCCCACAAACACATTAACTTGTTTTATTATCTTCACAGGACTAATAACTATCTGAAACTATCTTAGTTTTTTTCATGTGTTATTGTCTCTCCCCTGCTAGAAATTTAAGCAAACACCTAACTTCTCATCATCTTATTTACTGCTTATGAATGAATGCGCTAATTATTTTTCCCTGCTGAATGTCCTCTGCAGTCGGACTTTGCAGTTTCTTACCACAAAAGAAGTGGAGTATATTTCTCCATATCTTGACTCCAAGTTTGCCATTTGGTTTGCTTTGGTCAACAGCTTAAGTCTCAAAAGTGCTTTGCATGTTTCAGATTATTCTCTTGTGCTTCCGCTATTACCATGAAAAGGACATGTCAGAGTTAGCCCTCTGGTTACAGGAGGAGGAGAAGAGACATATGACCCAGCCAAACAAGACCACAACAGAGCCTCCATCCAACTTAAAGCCACATGAGCAAACCCAGCCAAGAAGAGCTGAGGCCAGCTTAGATTAGCTGATTCTCAGTCTACTTACAAACTTGCAAACTAGGGGGCTGGTTGGTTAGCTCGGCTGGTTACAGAATCAAGTAATACCAAGGTCATGGCTTCAGATCCCAGAACCAGGCAGCCACAAAAAAAAAAAAAAAAAAAAAAAAAAAAAAACTTGCAAACTATAATAATAAATAATTGTTGAGTAAAATCACTGAATTTGGGGGTGGCTTTATTTACACAGTAATAGCCAACTAATATATGGCTATATTCCAGTGCCTAGAACAATATCTGAAATATACTAAGAACTCAATAATATTTTGAGCCGGCCCATGGCTCACTTGGGAGAGTGTGGTGCTGATAACACCAAGGCCACGGGTTCGGATCCCTATATAGGGATGGCTGGTTAGCTCACTTGGGAGAGCGTGGTGCTGACAACACCAAGTCAAGGGTTAAGATCCCCTTACCAGTCATCTTTTTAAAAATAATAATAATGGGCCAGCCCGGTGACGCACTCGGTAGAGTGCGGCACTTGGGAGTGCGGCGACGCTCCCGCCGAGGGTTCGGATCCCATATAGAGACTGGTTCGCTCACTGGTTGAGCGCGGTAAAGGTGCAACACCGAGGGTTGCGATCCCATTACCAGTCACGAAAAAAGACAAAAAGGAAAAAAAATTTAAAAAATAAAATAAATTTAAAAAATAATAATAATAATAATATTTTAAATGCGTTATTGAGGGCTGGCCAGTTAGCTCAGTTGGTTAGAGTGTGGTGCTGATAACAACAAGGTCCAGTGTTCAATCCCTGTGCCTGCCAGCCCCCAATCAATCAATCAATAAATGAGTTATTCAACTGAAAAGGAAGTGAAGGAACAGCCAATTAGGTAAGAAATAATAGAATGAGGTGTCATGGAGTCCAAGACAAGAGAATGTTTCAACAGGCAATGGACAAAAGGAATTGAAAGGGCTGAGAGATCTATTAAATCAGAATTAAAAAGTATTTACTGGATATGGCAAGCATGGTGAACACTGGTGGCCTTGAGAAGGAAAAGAAGCAGACTGGAATGAATTGAGTTTAAGATGGTAAGAAACAGCTTCAAGAAAGAAAGTCCCTGGGCCGAGCCAGTGGTGCACTAGTGCGGCGCTGGGAGTGCAGTAGCGCTCCCGCCGCCGCGGGTTCTGATCCTATATAGGGATGGCCAGTGCACTCACTGGCTGAGCGCCGTGCGGCCGATCTCAAAAAAAGACAAAAAAAAAAAGAAAGAAAGTCCCATGACAAAAACTGGCAGTTCTCCTCCACGTGATCCCACCATTCTTCCTTGAAGATTTCTTTCCTTTCTGATTACTTGATCCTGGCTATCAAATCTCGGATATTTTTCCTGCAGAGAATAGGAATGCTGAACTTTCAAATGTGATTACTTTCTTTCTTATCTCATAATACACAATATCACACTGGTTCAGAGTCATACAATGAAAAAAAGCCTTCTCTGCACTATTCCATGATTTACCTAACTGGCTAAGACAGGCCAATTGCTGACCATCAGTCAAAAAACTGGGATGTTTACCTACAAAATAAAAATCAGCTTTGAAATTTTAACCTCATAAAACACCATGGAATGACAAATGATTATGGATTCCCGATGGTTTCAGATACTAAGAATAAAATTTGGCTGTATAACTCTATTATGAACAGCAAGCTTTAAGTTTCATTATCATATTCAGAACTGATGCTCATCAATTTTTTGTAGTTAAAGAAGACAAGATTTGTTTTACTTTTCCTATTTCAATTTCCTGCTGTGGATATTCTAGGTATTTCTCATATGATGTCCTATATTTAAATACTTTCTCCACAACTAAATTCTACAGGGACTATTTCTTCAACTTAATTTGAAAACCATTTTATATCTTATATATCCCAACATCCTCCACACTTCCTTAATAAACACATCTACTGTTTCTCTTCTCATGTATATAACTAGTAATAAGCCTTAAAGTTTTTTTTTAACATACCATATTTTTCCATGTGCTCTTTTCCAGCACACCCAAACATCTGAGAAGCAACTGGGTGCTCAGACAATCCATACTTATTGATCAGGACGTCAAGATGTTTATCTAATGGACTGGTCCTATCTGAAAACTAAGAGTCGGGGGAGAAACAAGATTTAGTAAGTAGCTGGCATGGTAAGTATCTCTATAAACTATTACAGTGTTACTAAGACATTTGTTTATTCTAAGAACACAGTAAACCAAAAATGCTCAATATGAATAAAATCAGTCACGAAATGCTTTGTAGGGAAACGTGGGAAGAAGAAAAAATAATTATGTGATAAAAGAGGTATTAATTATTCCAAGAAATATTTATCAACCATCCATGTAGCAATAACTATTCAAGGTTTGGGGGATAAAGAGTGAACAAACCAGATAAAGACTCTGCTCACCTGGTATTACAATTGAGGGGGAAGGGGGTAGAAGGTGATGGGACAAGAATAAATAAAAATATAAATAACAATGCTAGGAAGAAGAATAAATCTGAGTAAGAGGATAAAGACTGAGGGTGGAAAGTGCTATTTTATAGACAATACTCAGGGGAGGTCTCATTGATGAAGCAATATTTAAGCAGAGATATGAAGGAATGGGGAGTAAGTCATATAGATTACCATGGGAAAGGATCACTCAAGGCAGATCAAACAGCAAGAACAAAGATCCTAAGGCAGGAGCTTAATTGGGGGTTTGAGAAAAGGAGCTAATTAAGATAAGGATAAAGTGATAGAGTGTAACCACCTCTTTTTCCATGGGTCTAGAATAGAAGATCAGGGTTCCCACTGCAAACGTTCCACAAAAGGAAAGGTGTTTCTCGTCGGTTTATCCACTAGGTTATAAGATCCCTGAGGGCAGGAACTCCTTTGTATACACCTTTATATGTAGACCCAATGCTAGCATACGGCCTGCCACATAGTCAACATTCCATAAATTGTTGAATAGAAAAATAAAGATAAATTTTTTGGTCCACAAAGGGGTTATAAAGGGAATAAGGTTCAGCCATTCTTCTTGCTTAAGAAAAAATTAAGCTTAAAGGAAGAAAATAAATCATTTTAGTTAGATATGATTAACAACCTGACAACCCAAAAGGTAAAGACAACTGAGTTGATAAATGGGTCTCGTGGAATCTCTGAACATAAAATCTTAAAAATAAATATACATAAATATGTGTTTGGATGACCATAGGGGAAATCATTTTCCTGTCAAAAGAAATAAAAAAGAATTTCAAAAACATATAGAAAATGTTCATACATAAGTAAAAAAGGAATGCTAATTAAAACGATAAGATACAAATTCTGCTTCTAGCTATGATGGGCTAATAGAAACCAGATTTACCCTTCTATCTTAAACCACTTAAAACTTGAAAAATATACAGAACAACTGTTTTCAGAAAATGAACAACATAAAGCATAAGACAGTGATCTCTAAAAGAAGTAAAATAAACAAGGTGAATACTATGATTGCTCTCAGATTACCACCTACAAAGAGTAGGGAGGAATAACAGAGTCCAGCAGTCTTCCTGAATTTATGAAATGGAGTTCAGAGCTCAGAGAGATCAAGGCATCTACAACTCACAGAGAAGAGTACTGGAGAGAAGAGAACTATACAGAGAGAAAGAGAGCAACAGAGAAAGAGAAAGAGAGAGAGATTGACATGGCTGCCACAGAGACAGCTAGTCTCTACAGCAGCAGTCACAGCCACCATGCAGATGGCACACCAGACTCTCAACTGCATTGACACAAGAACAGGCACCAAAAAAAGGAGGTCGTTTCTCTCCATAAAGCACACTCTAGAGTAATAAAAGAAAAATCTGATTTACGATAATAGGGGAAGACTTGATCACACCTGTCTCAGTACTGGACAGATCATCCAGGCAACAAACCAACAGAGGAGCAGTTAATCTATCAGATGGAGGGAACAAATCTATAGTTATTAGAGGGGGAGGGAGACAGGGAATGGGACAGAGGAAGGGGAAGAGGGAGGGGGAGTGGAGGGGATTGGATAAGGGGCATAAAGAATAAGTATGATTTGTAACAATGAATATGCTTATAAAAATTTTTTTAAAAATTACAAGGTGATCCCCACACTGGCCAACCACCAAAAAAAAAAATCCACAAAATAAATTACAATTACAAGGCATGCAATGAAACAGAAAAGTACAAACCATAAGTGGATAAATCAATCAACACAAATAGACCCAGAATAGACCTAGAAATGACACAATTGATGGAATTAGTAGACAACAACATTAAGACAGCTACTACAAATACACTCCATTTGTTCAAGAACTTATAAGAAAGAATGAGCATGACAAAGAAAAACATAGAAGATATCTTTAAAAGACATATGAAACTTTTAGAGATGAAAAATACAATGTCTGAAATAAAAAGTACATTGAATAGAATTAACAGCAGATTAGACACTGCAGCACAGATTAGTAAATTTGGGTGCATGGCAATATATCCAAAATAAAACATACAGAGAAAAAGACTGAAAAAATGAACAAAGCATCAATGAATTGTGGAAAAACAGTCAACAAGTTTAGTAGATATGTAACAGGAGTCCCAGAAGAAGAGACAATAAAGGAAGAGGGAAGGCAAGAAGAAGAAAACAAAATTTTTACGATATAAATGGCTCAATTTTTTTCCAATCTGATAAAAATGGTAATCCACATATTCAAGAACCTCAACAAACTCCAAGCAAAAGAAACAAAAAAATGCACCAAGGTATATCATGATAAAATTGCTCAAAATTAATAAAGAGAAAATCTTAAAAGTAACCAAAGAAAAAAGATACATTAAATCTAGACGAACAAAAATAAGAATGACAGCTATTGTAGACTGATATGTGTCCCCCAAAGTTTAATGTGTTGGAGGCTTGGTCCCCACTGTGACAGTGTTAAGAGGGTGGGAAATTCTATTGTGGTAGTTGAAAAGTAGGGCCTTGGAGAAGTGACTGGATTGTGAAGACTGCACTCTCATGAATGGACTGATACATTCTTGGAATAATGGGAGTGGTTCTGGTGGCCTTAAAAGGAGAATGAATGAGAATGAGGAGGTTAGTCTCTCTGCTCTGTCATATTCTCCCCTGTGAGACTCCTATGCCACTGTCACCACCAGCAAGGCCTTCACCAGATATGTTCCATGGATTTTGGACTTCCTAGCTTCCAAAACAGTAAGCAATAAATATTGTTTCTTTATCCATTACCCAGTTCCAGATATTTTGTTTTAAACAACAGAAACAGACTAATACAAAGGCATGGGCCAGCCCGGTGGCGCACTGGATAAGTGCGCCGCTTGGGAAGCGCGGCGGCGCTCCCGCCCGAGGGTTCGGATCCCACATACAGACCGGTTCCCGCTCACTGGCTGAGCGAGGCGCGGGAGCAACACCGAGGGTTGCAATCCCGTTGCCGGTCCCTGGTCCGGTACGGGGGCAACACTGAGGGTTGTGATCCGTTGCCGGACACGGAAAAAGACAAAAGACAAAAAAAAAAAAAAAAAAAACCAAAGGCAGA
>NW_007726117.1:1786862-1794495 GCF_000696425.1 Galeopterus variegatus | reverse complement strand
TCGGATCCCACATACAGACCGGCTCCCGCTCACTGGCTGAGCGAGGCGCGGGAGCAACACCGAGGGTTGCAATCCCGTTGCCGGTCCCTGGTCCGGTACGGGGGCAACACTGAGGGTTGTGATCCGTTGCCGGACACGGAAAAAAAAAAAAAAAAAAAAAAAAAAAAAAAAAACAAAGGCAGACCGCACATTGGAAACAATGAAAGCCAGAAGATGGCAAACCAACATCTTTAACATACTAACAACAACAAAAAAGTTAGAATTCTGTACCCAGCAAATATATCTTTCAAAAAATAAGGTAAATAAAGACTTATTGAAACATACAAAAGCTTAGAGAACTTATCACATATAGACCAGCACTATAAGAAATGTTAAAGGAAATTCTTATGGCTTAAAAAAAGTTATCCTACAGGGAAATCTGAACCAACATAAAGGAATGAAAAGTAGTGAAAATGATGCATATGTGGGGAAATATAAGGTTTTTCTTACTTTTAAAATATCTTTAAAGAATAATTGACTATTTAAAGCAAAATCAATATTTGTTGTAGGGTTTATAACATACATACAAGTACAATGTACTTCCGGGAGAAAGCAAACAAAAAAACACTTTCTAAGGTTATTATAAAATACTGTAATGAACAGACATATTACTTAAATGTGGCCTGTGGATAAGTTAAACCCATACCATAAAACCTAAAGCAACTAAAAGCAAAACAAACACCAGAGGTACCAGTAATAAGCTTATAAAACAGATAGAATGAAATTACCAAAAAAAAAACAAACCTCAATTAACAGAAAAGAAGAAAAAAAGAACAAACAGGGGATTAAACAAAATAAAACAAAGAGCAAGAAAATAGATTTTAATCAGTGGTACCACAGGAGATGCTAATAACAGGTTCAATGGGGCGGGGTTGGAGGTTCCTAACTGGTAGAATTTGCTGATTTTTGTGGTATAAATACTCCCAACATGGCCAATTTGAATCTACTAACATGGATGTCACTGAAAGCAAAGATGGGAGGAGATGTGCTTAATCTGCTCTTGTAAGCTGGTACAAGCCAAGGCATCACTGCCAGCTAAACCAAACCATATCAATAAGCGCATTAAATATAAAAGCTATAAGAAGCCAAATTAAAAGGGAGAGATTGTTACATTGTTAAAGCAAGACCCATCTATATGCTACCTACAAAAATCCAATTCAAAGATAAAAGAGAGAAATAGGTAAAAGGATAGGAAAATATATGATATTCTAATTCTACTCAAAAGAAAGCTGATGTGGCTATGTTGATATCAGACAAAGTAGATATAAGATCAAGGAACTAATTATAAAAGGTAAAGAGGGTTGGGCCGGCCCGGTGGCGCACTGGAGAGTGCGCCGCTTGGGAGCGCGGTGGCGTTCCCGCCGAGGGTTTCGGATCCCGTGTGGAGAACGGTTCCCGCTCACTGGCTGAGTGCGGTGCGGGCGCAACACCGAGGGTTGGGATCCCCTTACCAGTCAGTAAAAAAGACAAAAAGACAAAAAAAAAAAAAAAAGGTAAAGAGGGTTATCTCATAACGATGAAGGGGTCAATTTGTCAAGAGGACATAACAATCCTAAATGTTTATATATCTAATATCAGAGCTAAAAAAAGAAAAAAAAAAAAAAAAAAAAAAAAAGGTAAAGAGGGTTATCTCATAACGATGAAGGGGTCAATTTGTCAAGAGGACATAACAATCCTAAATGTTTATATATCTAATATCAGAGCTTCAAAATACACAAAGCAAGAATTAACAGAACTGAAAGAAATAGACAAGTCCACAAATATAGGAAAAGACCTCAATACTTTCCCCTCAATAACTGAAAGAACAAGTAGACAGACAAACGAGTAAAGATATAGGAGACTTCACCAACATTATCAACTTACTTAAGTAGAATTTATAGAACACTCCCATCCAATAAGAACAGAATACATGTCCTTTTCAAGTGCACACAGAATATTTATCAAAATAAACCATATCCTGAACCAAAAAACTCTCAAATTAAAAAATATTCACATCATACCAAATATACAAGTATTACCTGATCACAGAGAATTAAAATAGAAACAAATAACAGAAAGGTATCTGAGAAATGCCCAAATACTTGAAAACTAAGCAACATACTCTAACACATGGGTGAAAGAAGAAATCACAATGGAAATTACAAAATAACTTGAACTAAATGAATATGAAAGTATAACATGAAAAATAGATTAAAAAAAAAATCTGTTGCACTTTAATGCCTATACTCCTATTTGAAAAGAAAGGTTTAAAATCAATTACCTAGGGCCGGCCCGGTGGCGCACTGCTACAGTGCACCGCTTGGGAGCGCGGCAGCGCTCCCGCTGAGGGTTCAGATCCCACATACAGACCGGTTCCCGCTCACTGGCTGAGCGAGGGGCGGGCGCAGCACCAAGGGTTGCGATCCCGTTGCCGGTCCCGGTCCGGTACGGGTGCAACACTGAGGGTTGCGGTCCGTTGCCGGACACGAAAAAAGACAAAAAGGAAAAAAAATAAAAAAATAAAAATAAATAAAATCAATTACCTAAGCTTCCAATTTAAGAAACTAGAAAAATAAAGAGCAAATTAAAGGGCTGGCCAATTAGCTCAGTTGGTTAGAGTTAGGTGTTACAGCACCAATGTCAAGTGCTTGGATCCCCATAACAGCCAGCCACGCCCTCCCCACAAAAAAGAGTGAATTAAACCCAAAGTAAAGAGAAGCGAGGAAATATCAAGGATCAGAGCAGAATGAAAGAGATTGAATAGAAATGAGCAGAATGAAATAGAAATCAGAAAAAAAATAGAGAATATCAATGAATGCAAAACCTGGTCCTTTAACAAGATCAGTAAAATTGGTAAACACCTTTTGTCATACTGATCATGGAAACAGAGAGAATACAAAAATTACCAACATCAAAAGAAAGAGAGCATGTCCAAAGATCTTATTTTAAATCGACATTAAGGGAATGATATGAACAACTTTTTACCAATAAATTCAATAATTAAAATGAAATGGACAAATTCCCTGAAGGACACAAAGTATCAAAGCTCACTTTTAAAAAATAGATAACCTGAATAGTAATATATTTATTAAAGAAAATGAACTTAAAAGTTGGTGACCTTCCCATAAAGAAAACTCCAGGCCAGATGTGCACTGGTGAATTCTACCAAACATTTAAGGGAAAAAATATCAATTACACACACAAACTCTTCCAAAAACAGAAGAGAAGGGAACACTTCCCAACTATTCTATGAAGCCAGTATTGTCATAATATCAAAACTAGATAAAACATTAAAACAAAAAGAAAACAGCAAACCAACACCCACATGAACATAAGACACAAAAATCCTTAACAAAATTTTAACCAAATCCAACAATACATAAAAAGGATAAGGGGCCGGCCCGGTGGCGCACTGCTACAGTGCGCTGCTTGGGAAGCGCAGCGGCGCTCCCGCAGAGGGTTCGGATCCCACATGCAGACCGGCCGCTCACTGGCTGAGCGAGGTGCGGGGGCAACGCCGAGGGTTGCGATCCCGTGGCCGGTCCCGGTCCGGTACGGGTGCGACACTGAGGGTTGCGATCCGTTGCTGGTCACGAAAAAAGACAAAAAAAAAAAAAAAAAAGGATAATACATCATGACCAAGCATTACCCCAGGAATATAAGATAGACTAATATTCAAATATTAATCAATATAATTCACCATATTAACAAACTAAGAACTACAAACAAAATAAGAATGGAATATCACAATAGGTACAGAAAATGCATGTGAAAATATTCAACAGGAGGACTGACACTACTCAACTTCAGTTTCGCTGTACCACAAAGCTTCATTAATCAAGACACTGCAGTATTGGCAAAAAAAAAAAAAAAATAGACAAATACATCAATGGAAAAGTATAGAGAGCCCAGAAATAGACTCATAAATATAATCAACTAATGTTTGACAAAAAAGCAAAGGCAAAATAATGGAGAAAAGATCATCTTTTCAACATGGTGCTAGAACAACTGGCAATATACTTGCAAAAAAATGAATCTAGACACAGAACTTACTTCCTTCATAAAAATTAACTCAAAATGGACCACTGACCCACACATAAAAAACAACTATAAAACTCCTAGATGATGATGTGGGAGAGACTGTAGATGATCTTAGGTTTAGCAATCAGTTTTAAGATACTACACCAAAGGCATGATCTATGAAAGAAAAAATTCATATACTGAACTTGATTCAAATCAAAATTTTCTGCTCTGCAAAAGACACTGCCAAAATGATGAAAAGACAAGCCACAGACTGGGAGAAAATATTTGCAAAAGACACATCTGATAGAGGACTGTTATCCAAAATAAACAAAGAACTCTTAAAACCCAACAATAAGAAAACAAACAACCCAATTAAAACATGGGCCAAAGACCCTAACAGTCACCTCACCAAAGAAAATATACAGATGGCAAATAAACATATGAAATGATGCTCTGCATCATAGGTCATCAGAGAAATACCTATTAGAATGGCTAAAATCCAGAACACTAACACCAAATGCTGGTGAGATGTGCAGCAGTAGATATTCTTATTCCTTGCTTGTGGGAATGCAAAATGGTACAGCTACTTTGGAAGACATTATGGCAGTTTCTCACAAAACTAAACATAATCTTACCATACGATGTTTATACCAGCTTTATTCATAGTTGGCAAAACTTGGAAGCAACCAAGATGTCCTTCAGTAGGTGGATAGACAGATAAACTGTGGTACATCAAGACAATGGAATATTATTTAGTGCTAAAAAGAAATGAGCTATTAAGCCATGAAATGAAGTGGAAGAGCCTTAAATACATATTATTAAGTTAAAGAAGCCAATCTGAAAAAACTAATACTGTATGATTCCAACTATATGACATTCTGGAAAAGGTAAAACTATAGAGACAGTAAAAAAAATCAGTGATTCCCAGGTGTTAAGAGGAGAAAAAGATGAATAGGCAGAGCACAGAGGATTTAGGGTAGTGAAACTACTCTGCATGATACTGTAATGGTGGGTACATGTCATCATACATCTGTCAAAACTCACAGAATGTATAATGCCAAGAGTAGAGCCTAATGTAAACAATGGGCTTTGGGTGATAATGATTTGTCAGTGTAGGTTCATTGATTGCAAAAAAATATACCACTCTGGTAAGGGATGTTGATAATGGGGGAGGTTATGCACACTGGCATGTGGGAGCAAGGGGTTTATGGGATATCTCTATACCTTCCTCTCAATTTTGCTGTGAACCTAAAACTGCTCTAAAAAAAATTAAATCTTTTAAAAAAAGGAAATGAGGGCCGGCCCATGGCTCACTCGGTAGAGTGCGGTGCTGATAACACCAAGGCCCCGGGTTCGGATCCCATATAGGGATGGCCGGTTCGCTCACTGGGTGAGCGTGGTGCTGACAGCACCAAGTCAAGGGTTAAGATCCCCTTACCGGTCATCTTTAAAAAAAAAAAAAAAAAAAAGGAAATGAAAGGGCAAGTCCAGAGAGTGGGAGAAAATATTTGTAAAATATATCTAACAAGAACTTGTATCTATCTAGAATACATAAAGAACTCTTATGCCCCAATAATAAGAAAATAACCAAATAACAAATGGGAAAAAGTTTTAAAGTGTCACTGAATTCACCAAAGAGGAATGGCAAATAAACATATGAAAAAATGCTCAACAACATTAAATATTAGGTAAATGCAAATAAAATTCTCAACCACTATATACCTATTGGTGTGAAGAAAATTAATAAGAATGACAATCACAAGAAAACTACAGACCCAAATCTCTGATGTATATAGATGAAAAAAAACCCTCGACAAATACTAGCAAACTGAATGTAGCAACATATAAAAAGGATTTATATATCACAATCAAGTGGGATTTATTCCAGGAATGCAAGGTTGGTTTAATATCTGAAGATCAATTAATGTAACACACCATATCAAAAGAATGAAGGACAAACACCACACAATCATCTCAACACACACAGCAAAAACATTTAACAAAATCTAAAAAAACCTGTTATGATAAAAACTCAAAAAACTAAGGAAAAAAGGGAACTTCCTCAACCTAATTAACAGCATCAACCAAAAACCCACAGATAATATCACACTTATGGTAAAAAATTTAAGATCAGAAACAAGACAAGGATTTCTATTCTCACCACTTCTACTCAACATTTTACTAGAAGTTCTAGCCAGGGAAATTTGGCAAGAAAACAAATAAAAGATATCCAGTTTGAGAAGAAAGAATTACCACTATCTCTATTCACAGATGATATGACCTTATATGTAGGAAATCCTAAGCAATCCACTAAAAACTATTAGAATAAACAAGTTCTACAAGATTACACGATATAAAATCAATATACAAAATTAAATGTATTTCTATACACTTGCCATGAACAACCCAAAATGAAATTAAGAAAACAATTCCATTTACAAAACATAAAAAAGAATAAAATACTTAGGAATAAGCAAAACAAAAGTCATGGAAAAACTCAGAAAACTACAAAACATTGTTGAAAGAATTTTTCCCCCTCGTAGCTGGCTGGTACAGGGATTGAATGTTGAAAGGAATTTTAAAAGATTTATTTTAAATAAATGGAAAGACACTCCATGCTCCTGAATGGAAGATTTCAGATTGTTAAAATGGCAACACTCCCCAAATTGATCTACAGATTCAACAAAATCACTATTAGAATCCCAGCTAGTTTCTTTGCAAAAACTGATAAGCTGACCCTAAAATATATACGGACTCTCAAGGGACCCAGAATAGCCAAAACAATCTTGAAAAAGAAGAATTTAGAGGACTCTCACTTCCTGATTTCCAACTTACTAAAACACAATAGAAACCAAAACAATGTGGGACTGGCATACGGACATACGGATCAATGAAACAGAATTCAGAATTGAGAGTACAGAACTAAACCCTCACAATTATGGTCAACTGCTTTTCAACAAGGGTGCCAATATAATTCAGTGAGGGAAAGGATACCCTTTTCAATAATGGGTGTTAGGGGCAACTGGGACCACATGCAAAAGAATGAAGTTGGACCCCTACTTCACACCATAAAAAAAAAAAAAATAACTCAAAAGCAACAAAGACGTAAATGTAACAGCTAAAACTAAAAACTCTTAGAAGAAAACATAGGAGTAAATTTTAGTGACCTTGGATTTGGCAAAGGTACATTAGGTACGATGTCAAAAAGCACAAGCAGCAAAAATAACAAGAAACAAATAAATTGAACTTCATCAAAATCAAAAGCTTTAAATTCTGGAATTTTTCATTTAAAAGGAAAAACATTAAAAACCTTTGTGCCTCAATGGACACCGTTAAGAAAGTGAAAAGACAGCCTTCTGAATGGTAGAAAATATCTGCAAATTATCTATCTGATAAAGGACTTCTATCCAGAATATATAAAGAATTCTTACAACTCCATAATAAAAAGACAAAAAACCTAATTTAAAAGTGGACAAAGTGGCCGGCCCGGTGGCGCACTGGATAGTGTGCCGCTTGGGAAGCGCGGCGGCGCTCCCGCCCGAGGGTTCGGATCCCACATACAGACCGGTTCCCGCTCACTGGCTGAGCGAGG
>NW_007726117.1:1771715-1786443 GCF_000696425.1 Galeopterus variegatus | reverse complement strand
CAAAAAAAAAAAAAAAAAGACAGGCTGGCCAGTTAGTTCACATGGTTAGAGCAGGTGCTGATAACAGTAAGGCACCAAGGTCATGGGTTCAGATCCCCCATATCAGTCAGCCACCAGAAAACAAAAAAGAAAAACAATGTCAAGTGTCAACAAGATGTAGCAAAATGAGAGCCCTCGTGGGCCGCCCCGTGGCACACTCGGGAGAGTGTGGCGCTGAGAGCGCAGCGAAGCTCCCGCCGTGGGTTCGGATCCTATATAGGAATGGCCGGTGCGCTCACTGGCTGAGCATGGTGCGAGCAACACCCAAGGGTTGCACTCCCCTTACCGGTCACGAAAAAGATACACACACACACACACACACACACACACACACACACAAAATTAGAGCCCTCGTTGCTATGGTCTGAATTATGCCCCTTCAAAGTTCATATGCTGATGCCCTAACCCCCAATGTGACTGTATTTGGAGATGGAGCTTTTAGGAGGTAATTAAAGTTAAATGAGGTCTTAAGGTTGGGTTCCCAATCCCACAGGATTGGTGGCCTTTAAAAAGAGGAAAAGAGAGAGAGATCTTCCTTCTCCAAGTTTGAGCACTACGTAAAAGCCAAGTGAGAACACAGCAAGGAGGCAGCCATCTGCAAGATGTTCCTCACCAGTAGCTGAATTGGCTGGCACCTTGGTGCCTCTAGAACTGTGAGAAATAAATTTCTGGTGTTTAAGCCACTCCATCTATGATATTTTGTTATGGCAACCCAAGCAGACTTATACATTCATAGATTGTTGGTAGGAATGTAAAATAGTGCAGCCACTTTGGAAAACAGTTTGGTAGTCTCTCAGAATGTTAACCAGAGTTGTAATTTGACCCAGCAGTTTGGTTCCTAGATATACATCCAAAGAACTGAAAATCTATCTCCCTACAAAATCTTGTACATGAATGTTCACAACAGCCAAAAAGTGGAAGCAACTTAAGTGTCCATCAACTGATAAATGAATAAATATGTGAAATAATCCTACAATGGAATATTATTCAGTGACAAAAATAATAACACCAAGGCTGAGTTCGGATCCCTACACCAGCCAGCCACAATAAAATAATATAATAGAAAATAAGAAAGTACTGATATGCTACAACATAGATGAAACTTGAAAACTTTAAGCTAAGTAAAAGAAGCCAGAACAAAAAAATCACATACAGTATGATTCAACATAGACGAAACTTGAAAACTTTAAGCTAAGTAAAAGAAGCCAGAACAAAAAAATCACATACAGTATGATTCAACATAGACGAAACTTGAAAACTTTAAGCTAAGTAAAAGAAGCCAGAACAAAAAAATCACATACAGTATGATTCAACATAGACGAAACTTGAAAACTTTAAGCTAAGTAAAAGAAGCCAGAACAAAAAAATCACATACAGTATGATTCAACATAGACGAAACTTGAAAACTTTAAGCTAAGTAAAAGAAGCCAGAACAAAAAAACCACATACAGTATGATTCTATTTATGTAAAACATCCAAAATAGGCAAATCCATAAAAACAGAGTAGATCAGTGGCTGCCTGGGGCTGAGTTAGGGGTACAAGAAAGATGAAGGACTGCTAATATGTATAGGGTTTCTTTTTAGAATGTTTCAAGTTCTACAATTAGATTGCATTGATAGTTGCACAACTATGTGAACATACTAAAATTCACTGTAACGTATACTTCAAATAGGTGAATTTTATGGTATGAGAAGTATATCTCAATAAAGCTATGGAAAAAGAACAGAAAAGAAACCAAGCTTTAGATGCCCTGAAAAGCATGAGGGAATGGTATTTACAAATTCTATTAATGGATCCACAGGGAAGACAATTATTTCTGTAATAACACAGGCCTACTTATTCTGTAAAATATATAACAGTGCCTTATATCTTCTAGGTTTGTGATAAAATGAAAATAAAAGGATTTTTATTTGCTTTTCACTTCTTTGGATTTTGGAGACTACAATATGAATAAAGTACAAAGTTTCCAAAGTAGCTCCATAATACTAGTGGCAATAAGGAATTTAGAGACAAACAGAAAAATGCTCAACCTCAACATCAATTAAAGAAATAATAATTTAAAAAGCAATGGGATATCAGTTTTCAACTAACGAATTAGCAAAGATCAAAAAGAATAATGTGCATCTTTGAAGAGGGTATGGGGGAAAAACAAAACATGTACTTTCATAGGAAGTACTTCAAAAAGTTCACGGAAAAACAAAATTGAAGATAATACAAATCTTTCCAAGAACTCTTGGAAATACACTTCTGGTGGAAAAACAAAGTACCATAATATTTCTGGTAACATGAATCAAAAGTTTTAAAGATGTATATACCTTTGACTCAGCAATTCCGCTTTTAGAAATATATCCTAGAAATAATTAATGATATGTACAATAATTAATGATATATGTATAAAGGTGTTAATGTATATTTTTATAATAAAAAAGTTTTTTTTAAAATACTACTAGAACAGTGGTTACCCTAGGAAGACAGAGGGGAAACAAGGAGAGGCTGGCCAACGGGTAGAAAATTCAATTAGAGAGGAAATATAAGTTCTAATATTCTACTGCACAGCAAGGTGACTACTGTTAACAGCTAAGTTTTTTATATTACATGATAGCAAGAGGAGAGGCTTTTGAATGTTTTCACCACAAAGGAATGATAAATGCATGAGGTGACTGACACATTAACTATCCTAACCCGATTACTGGACAACATATATATGTATCGAAAGATGCATCAGACTGTACCCCATAGGTATGTATAACTACAATGTGTCAATTAAAAAAAAGAAATTATTTGGGCCGGCCTGGTGGCGCACTTGGTAGAGTGCGGCGCTTGGGAGTGCAGCGGCGCTCCTGCCGAGGGTTCGGATCCCATATAGAGACTGGTCCGCTCACTGGTTGAGCGCGGTGCGGGTGCGACACCGAGGGTTGCGATCCCGTTACCGGTCACGAAAAAAGACAAAAAGAAAAAAAAAAAAAAAAAGAAAGAAAGAAATTATACCTAATAAAGGTGATTTTAAAAAAATACTACTACTAAATGACAAAATCTAAACAAACAAGGGAGAACCAAATTTAAGAATTATATAATGCAAAAATATTTTTAAAACAGCAGTGAGCGAAACATTAGGCCATTTAAATACAGAGAAAAAAATTAAACAACTGTGGGAATCATGGTTACAAAAGAATGTAAACGTTATGTGTTGTTAATGTAAAAATAGATAGCTAACAAAAATTAGGAGTTGGAGAAGGGATGGAAGGATGTTAAAGTGAGCTAATTTCTTCTTCAGAAGCTGTCCTAAAATTGAAATGTATAGTTTAAAAAAATTACTTCAATTTCAGAGTTTTCATAATATTTTTTTCCTAGCTGTACTGGAATCTTTTTGGAAATGATATCTTTTATGGTTAAGGAATATTTATATGAAGTCCAGCAACTGTTTCAGTTCCACTTCAGTTTTTCTTTGGTTAAATTTGAGAAAAAAATAAACAGCTTTAAAATATGATCCCCTTTAAAATTATTTCTATCAATTCCTTTCATCTAAAAGTAACAAACAAAAATGCATAATACTGGATGTTAATGAACAGTTATTTCTAGTTATATCTTAATGATAGGTAGTGGAATTTAGGGAAATTTTTTTTCTTCTTTAGATTTTACTATATTGCTTGAAGTTATAATCAGCATACACCTTTTTTTAAAAAGAGTGGTCATTATTCTTTAAAAGAAAAGGTTCATATCATTTCCTAAATAATACTACTTTTTAATCTATCTGAAGAAAATAATCAAATACAGAAAAATATTACTGAAATTAAGTTCATCTTAGCATAATTTTAAATAATAATAAAGAAATCTAAATACCCAATAATAAAAAATAACGCTAAGTAAACTATAACACAGCCATGTGATAAACTGTAATGCCACCATTAAAAGTTTTGCTTGTATTTTTTAACATAAAGTAATACGTGTGATTAAATGAAAAATGAAGTATATCAAATTATAGATACAGCACAATCTCAACATTTTTTGGCTAAATTAGCAAATCACTAACAATGACTGTCATTACAGGTGATTATTTCTTCTTTACTCTTTCTGTATTCTTCCATTCCTATGACTTTTATACAAGGAAAATAAAATTTTTAGGATAAGCAGCTCCCATAAAAGTGAGCCATGAAAATGTCAGAAGTAGCCACAGAAATCTGCAAGCCTTTCAAACACTTATGCATAGGCATAAAAATACTTATAAAAACTTGGCATATGTCATTCTAAATACCTGGGAATAAAATACCTATTTTGCCCTTTGCCCTATGTCTTAGTCAGTTTGGGCTGCTATAACAGAATACCACAGACTGGGTGGCTTCAGCACCATTTATTTTTCACAGTTCTGTAGACTTAAGTCCAAGATTAAGGTGCTGGTAGATCCAGTGTCTGGTGAGGGCCCACTTCCTGGTTTGCAGATGGCTGGCAGACAGCAGAGAGAGGATGCAAGCTCCCTTCTCCTGTCTTTTCTCATAAGGGCACTAACCCCATCATATGGGTAACACCCTCATGACCTAATTACCTTCCAAAGGCCCCACCTCAAAAATACCACCACAGTGCGGATTAAGGTTTTAACATATGAATTTGGTGGGGACACAAACATTCAGCCCATGGTACTCCAGGAAGTTAAAAACAGAGCAACAGTCCTGGTTATCAGCCTAAAGAGATAATAAGATGTCAAGGCAAAAGGTACAAAACAAGAATATAGTGTTCCTCTATACAATCTCTTCTTTGATAAATTTAACTCCTAATTTTCTCCTTCACTTGTTCGTGATATGAATTGGCCTACAATGGCAGCCAATCTGTCTTGGGCTTAGCCAGTTAGCTCAGTCAGTTAGAGCATGGTTTTGTAACACCAAGGTCAAGGGTTCGAATCCCCATACTAGCCAACTGCCAAATAATAATAATAATAATAACAACAACAATAATAATAATAAATAAAATTAAAACTAAAAAATTAAAGTCCTGCCTTGGTCTTTCCATGACCAAGCTCCTACCCTGAAGCTACCTATGGACTGCCAGCAATCAGTCGACTCCCTAATATATCAAAAGGAAGAACTTTGGAGATTCTAAAGATTTTAGGAGTTGTATGCCAGGAGCCTGGATGAAGACCACATATATATTTTCACAATATCACATCAGCTCATTTAACAACCATGCAAAATTATGTTTTATGTTGCTTATTAACAATTTCTATTTACGATATTCAGATGGGCAAAGTTCTCTCATAGTGTTATAACAACTCCAAAATAATAGTAAATAAGACTCACTCTTGATCCAAGGCTTCCCTTCTCCATCTTCTCAAACCCAAGAGCCAAGACACAATCTGCCACACCTTAAAAGAAAATGTAATTATTTTAAAATTTGAATTTCCAGACACTCAACAAAATACCATTAAATACTTTGATTTAAATAACTATGCCAATTTACATAAAATGCAAAAACATACTATAATCTTGCAAAGTTTTTAATAAGTGGAAAATTACAGAGAAAATTTTTATATGCTTCTAGATAAGAGAAAAAATCAAGAAAATGCTTAATTCTTCCCTTGAGTCTCAATATGTTAATAAAATTCTTGATTAATGTGGAAATATGTTTCAGTGAGGAAATATAAAAAGCTAATTCTGAATTTTAAAACATTTTTAAACCATTCTCTGCTGCCACAATATAAAAAATAAAAATTTTTTTAACTTAAATTAAAAATTAAAAAGGATCCCTATCAAATCTCAACAGAATTGTTTTGGGAGGGAGGGAGCACCTAAAGATAAGGTTAAAATTCAACTGAAGAGCAAAACATGACAGAATTGCCAAAATTTTTCTGAAAAAAAAAAAAAAAGAAATTAAGGAAGATAATAACATAGGGGGAAAGGAGGACACTAGCATTATCAAATAACAAGGCATTATAAAGCTCTAAGAATTAAAACACTCAGTAGTAGAGAAATAATCAACAATCAAATCAGTGGAACAGAATAGAGGGCCTAATAAAAGACCCTAGAATAATTTGGAAATACAGAATATGATATATATATACAAGAGAACAGAAAACATTAGGCCACAAAAAATATATATTATACACAAATATTTATAGCAGCATTATTCATAATAGTCAAAAATGGAAACAAACCATCAACTGATAGAAACAACAAAAAATGGAGGGCCGGCCCAGTGGCGCACTGCTACAGTGCGCTGCTTGGGAGTGCGGTGGCGTTCCCGCCGAGGGTTCGGATCCCAAGTACAGACCGGGTCCCGCTCACTGGCTGAGCGAGGTGCGGGAGCAACACCGAGGGTTGCGATCCCGTTGCCGGTCCTGGTCCAGTGCGGGCATGACACTGAGGGTTGCGATCCGTTGTCGGACACAAAAAAAGACAAAAAGGGGAAAAAAAAAAAATGGAAACAACAATATCCATCAACTGATGAACAGATAAAATGTGGTCTATCCATACAATTATATATATGGAATATTATATAGCCATAAACAGGAATGAAGTATTGACACATGATACAACATGGATGAACTGTGAAAACACTAAGTGAAAGAAGTCACAAAAAACCATGTATTGTATGACTCTAGTTATGTGAACATCCAGAAAAGGTAAATCCACAGAGACAGAAAGATTAATGGTTGCCAGGGGCAGAGAGGAGGGGAAAATGGGGAGTGACTGCTAATGGGTATAGGGCTTCTTCCTGTAGTGACAAAAATGTTCTAAAATTAGACAGTGGTGATGGTTACACAACTCTATGAATATACTAAAAAACACTGAATTGTATACTTTAAAAGGGCGAATTTTATGGTATCTGAACTATATCTCAATAAAGCTGTTTTTTAAAAAAGAAATATATTATAAAACAATTCTTGGGCTGGCCCGGTGGCGCACTGCTATAGTGCGCCGCTTGGGAAGCACGGCGGCGCTCCCGCCGAGGGTTCGGATCCCACATACAGACCGGTTCCCGCTCACTGGCTGAGCGAGGCACGGGAGCAACGCCGAGGGTTGCGATCCCGTTGCCGGTCCCGGTCCGGTACGGGGGCAACACTGAGGGTTGTGATCCGTTGCCGGACACAGAAAAAAAAAACAAAAAAACAATTCTTCTGATAGTCATGATTAAAAGGAGGCAATAATCCCACATTTATTTAAGAGCACTAGACAAATAAGCAATCCTCACCCCCCTGAATCAGCTGCCGGGCTACAAACAAAGCAGTAGAACCAGTAGCACAGTTATTGTTGACATTGATTATAGGAATTCCAGTCAGTCCCAAACTGTGATAGATAGCCCTCTGTCCACAGGTAGAGTCACCTGAATAGAAAAACAAACAAAAATGTTAATATCTGCAACATGAGAATTATTAAGCTGTAATGCAACATAATACTACGTTATGGTTTTTTCAGTACTATGCCTTTGCCTAGCATACGACATGGGCAGGACAGTAAACACACTATGGATATCTTACTCTGAAACAGTTTTTGCATTAAGCATCACTCTGCAAATATAAAAAATTCTCAAAAAAAAGAATATATGTGTACTTTCTTTACCTAATACAGAGGTAGGAAAGTAGAGAAATGACAAGGTAATAGTAAACAATTCAATCTGGCCAGGGCTATGTGATAAAGGAAGCAATATATCATCAGCATTTGATTGTCACATATAAATCTTTAAAACTATACCAATCGATTAAAGGCCACGATTTACTTTTCATATAAAGATTCCAAAATTTCAAAAAGTGTAAAAGATCCTGTGTGCCAGGGCATTCCAGAAAAATGTGACCCAAGTTGAGAACATGTATGACTCCCTCTCCCAAGTAACATGACCACCAGGGCAGATATACCAGAGCAGTATGATGGAAACATCAGAAGACACAGACTCTCTGGGAGTCTTTGGCAAAATCAGCAAGTTTCACCATCTGCTTTTCAAAAATACATTCTGCATCCCTTTGACCCACCAACTTTCTCTTCAGAATACTCTTGATATCTCAAATCTCAAGGAAAGAAATCATGGATATGCACAATGATTCATCTATAGTAATACTTACCACAGCATTTTTTATAATACTGCATATTTATAGAATTTTTATAATAACTAGAAATTAGAAATAAAATGTCCAAGAACAGGACATCATTACTACTACTAAATAAACTGTAGTTTATTTAGACTGCTATATTCTAAGACTAAAGTATCATGTAATCATTAAAAATGCTACAGAGGGGTGAAGGAAATAGAAAGATGTTAGTCAAAGGGTACAAACTTTCAGTTACAAGATAAACAAGTTTTGGAAATCCAATGTACAGCACAGGTGGTGACAGATATACTAATCAATTTGATTGTGGTAGTTACACAGTGTATATGTATATCAAACCATCATCATGTTGTACACCTTGAATGTATTCAATCTTTATTTGACAAATATTTTTTTTAATGCTATAAAAAGACTGGTAACATCCTAAATATCCTTTAGAAGAGGATCGATTAAATAAATTATGATACATTTATTCAATGGTACACAATGCCATTATAAAAAAAAGACCAAGGAAGCTCTTTATGATTTGGAATCCTCACCAAGAACTATGAGTTAAAAAAAAAAAAAAAAAAAAAAGATACAAAATAGTGTTTGTGCTATGCTTCTATGTGTGTAATAAAAGCAAAGGGAAAGGAGAAATTAGATACCCCCCACACATGTATGTGCATAAATTACCTATGGAAAGATACACTAGAAATAGGGAAAACTGGTTGCCAAAGGGAAGGGAACCACGAGACAGGCAGACAGGAATAAGAGTGAGACTTTCCACTATCTAACCTTTTGTATTTTTGAACCATGTAAACATTTAATCTATTCAAAAAAATAAACTTAACTGAAAAATGTTAATAGTATAAAAGAAGATTTAATGACATAGGAAATGTATACTAAAATAAGAAAAGCAAATAACAAAAAAGTAATACACTAGGACCTTATTTTAAGAGCAAACTGTATGTGCATGCATAAGCACGCACACATATTCACTAAAGTTATACACCAAATAATCAATGAAAATAGATGACTTGTTTCTCCTTGTGCTTTTCTGTGGTTCCTTTTATATACACATATATACAATTAGCATATATTATTTTTATTGGGGGGTGGGGCTGGCAGGTTCGGGGATCCAAACCCTTGACCTTGGTGTTATCAAAGCCACACTCTAACCAACTAAGCTACCTGGCCAGCCTAGCATATATTATTTCTCTAATCACAAAAAATATTTAATGAAAAAAATTTATTTGATACAAAAAGTCACAGATTTCAAAACAATGCAGAGGCTGTGGCATTGTCAGCCAGTCGGCAAGAGTTCTCGCAAGGCAGTGGTGGTGGCAGAAGGAGGCCAGCGGGTGGCGGGTTCCATGGAGAGCAGCGGATGCCCGGGAAGAGGCGCGTGCATCTAGGCCCCTGGTTCCAGAGACCGCACTGGTGTCCCACACCAGCTGAACAGCGCCAGCTCCAGGACTGACGGGCCTTGCTGCCCGTCCCGATGCAATGATCTCACCTTCCAGTGCGCCAGGCGCCCCTGCGTGCTCATTAGCCCGTCCCCACTCCCCAGTGTGGTGGCTGCGGCCGGAGGAGCAGCAGCAGCAAGAGCCGGCCTCTGTGATGAAGTTCCAGCCCAACCAGACACCGATCTGTGACCACCAGGGCTTCAGGAAGCAAGCAGCATGCCTGTGCTTCCGGAGCAATCAGGAGGATGAGGTGCTGCTACAGTGGTACCTGTGTAACAGCCTGAATGGAAGTGACTCCATTTTGTTAAACTTTTAAATTAAAAAGTTTTTGTCTTACTCTTGTAAGCTGAACTGCATAGCTTGCAGCTGGACATTAGAATACAATGATTCTTGGGCCGGCCGGAGGCGCACTGCTACAGTGCGCGCTTGGGAAGCGCGGTGGCGCTCCCGCCAGAGGGTTCGGATCCCACATACAGACCGGCCGCTCACTGGCTGAGCAAGTTGCGGGAGCAACACCGAGGGTTGCGATCCCGTTGCCGGTCCCGGTCGTCCGGTGCGGGCGCGACACTGAGGGTTGCGATCCGTTGCCGGTCACGAAAAAAGACAAAAAGAAAAAAAAGAGAATACAATGATTCTTATTCACATGATTGCTAGAACATTATGACTTTTGCTCACACTGTACACAGAATAGTTATAGAAGCAATTATTAAACCGGATGCCCATTCTTTACTAGCTTACTAACTAGATCTTTTTGAGATTAACAGGGGCTGAATCTGTGATGACTACATGGAGGATGGTCACCATGAATCTGCTCCCACCCAAGAAGTTCTTTGATGTTTATCTGCAATTTTATGATTATGTCTGCACGTCTCTGCTTAGGTCCCATGAATTAGCCCCCTACCACCTGTCCCTATAAACCCTCTGGCAAGTCTGGGAAAAGGGCAGATGGTGTTTGAGACATAAGTACACCATTTCCCCAGGCTACCTGCTTCCTGATTAAAGGCCACCTTTCCTTACACCAACACTTGTCTCTCAATTATTGGCTATTGAGCAGCAAGCAAATGGACCTTTGGGATTTTGGTAACAAAGACCAACAGATTGTCCCAGGAAGAGGATGGAGCCAAGGAGGAGCCTGGCAGTGCTGCTGGGAGGGAAGTTGATGAGGAGGCAAAGGAAAATTAGGCAGACTCCTTGGGCATATTTGAGAATTAAGACAGAAAGCACAGAACATATGTTTATGTTCTTACAGTCACTGAAATATTAGAAGATTCTGTTAATATAAGAAGGAAGAGAGAATAGTTCAAAGTAGAAGATGTGATCAAAATTCCTCAGCGTCATAAACCTGTACATGCAGAATATCTGGAGAAACTAAAGTTGGGTTGTTCCCCAACCCATGGAAATTCCAGTCTCTTCCCTTCCAGATTATAACGCCTTGTTTGCTGCACAGAAATCTGGGTTGCCATCTAGTATAAGATAGAATTGGGAAGACCTTGTGCAATCTCATGGAGAGAGACTTCTCTATTTTCCTTTGCAAACATCTGAATGAGACATGCAAACTATCCGAATTTGCCCTGCAGGGTTTTCAAACAATTTGCATGTTTTTCAGATGCTTTTAAATCTTCTTTAAAAAAAAAAAGTGTAAATTATTTTAATAAGCCAAAGCCAAGTGGAATTTTAGATGCCTTAACTGTGACCCTCTCCCTTATATTATTTCAGTTATCAATTTTTTACAGTATTTTTTCAGTTTTTTATCCATTTGACATCAGTCTGGTTTACTCTGTCTGATCAAATTACTTGTGTTTCCCCCCAAATTGTTTTCTTATTTACAGCATTAACATATTCAACAAATCTTTCTGTGGCAGGAGTTAATGAAAAATATTCTTGGTATTAAAGAAATCCATCCATCCTAAAACTTGTTTTATAGGATCACAATTTTAATTTATAAATTGCAAATTTGGGCTTTTCCTGTATGGCCCGAAAACTATTTTGCAAAGAACTTTATTTGCTATTTTAAGGACTTTATCAACTCATTTATCTGAATTCTCACAAATGGTATTATGCCACTAGCTGCCTGATATGGCTATTTCCCCTACAATTCAATAGTAGTTTAACATGAAGTATAACTATAGAATTGATGATTTTAGGAAAATATTGTTTGCAAAATGAATGTAGCAAATACATCTCTTATCATGGAAACTCTATTCATGGAATTTTATTTAGCATTATCAATTGCCAGTTCCCTTTATCTATAATCTCTCTTTACACAGAATACCTCGGAACCATACTTCCCCTCAATGTAAATTGCTTTTAAAACATATTTTTTTAATTTAGTGACACCTCTTCAGTTAAACTTTCATGTTTACCAATAACCGCAAGAATGGAGTCTAACTTTAAATGCCAGTCAGTGAGAACTGCATCACAGTTGCATAAATGGCCTTCTTGCTGTTCAGCTGTTACAGATTTAAGATTGTTTGGGCACCTTAGAATGTCTTATCTTTCCTAGGTTGTCAGTAGGCACTATCTGTCACATAACTAACTTTTGGGGCAATGAAACATACCTGAACTAAGAATTACTTCATCTTTTTTTTTTTTTTCTTTTTTGTCTTTTTTCGTGTCCGGCAATGGATTGCAACCCTCAGTGTCGCACCCGTACTGGACCGGGACCGGCAACAGGATCAGAACCCTCGCTGTTGCACCCAAACCTCGCTCAGCCAGTGAGCGGGAACCGGTCTGTATGTGGGATCCGAACCCTCGGCGGGAGCGCCACCGCACTCCCAAGCGGTGCACTGTAGCAGTGCGCCACCGGGCCGGCCCAGAATTACTTCATCTTATATTTGTCTTCTTACTCACTTAAAATCAAGAATCCCACCTAACGGGCCGGCCCGGTGGCGCACTCAGTAGAGTGTGGCACTTGGGAGTGCAGCGGTGCTCCCACCGAGGGTTCGGATCCCATATAGAGACCGGTCCGCTCACTGGTTGAGCGCGGTGTGGGCGCAACACCGAAGGTTGCAATCCCGTTGCCGGTCGCGGTACAGGCGCAACACCGAGGGTTGCGATCCCGTTACTGGTCACGAAAAAAGACAAAAAGGAAAAAAATAATAATAATAAAAAAAAAGAATCCCACCTAAAACACAAGGGTACCTTGTCAGAAACTCCTGCACCTCCCCAACCAGGTCAGAAATGAGGTGGGAGGAAAAACCTTTGGCTAAAATGTGGGGAGAGGGAGAATGAAAGATCATTATTAAAGTGGACTTTAGCCTTTTGTAAATACTACAACTGGTGAATATAAAGTAGAAAATAAGTATAAACAAAACATTTGTTCTACAAATTGTTAACCTTTAAAAATGTAATTGCTGCTAAAAATAGAGTGCTATTACACTTAAGGAAAACTGATGCCACTTTGAAAATGAGATCTTGTCCCATAAATGCAGCTGAACTAAATATAAATGTTAGTTCACGAGTTAATGCTGTCAAAGGAATAAGCAAAAAAACTTTTAACCAATGACATTTCATTCTAGATTAACGATCGTCCACAATTTTTATATTTTTCTTTCTGCAGAGATTATGTATTCTGGGTGTTTTTTAAAAAGTAAACATTTTAAATCCCACAAATTGACACTTTCTATCAGTAGTCAATTGACTAAGATTTTTTTCTCAGTAATCTCTGAAATTTCTTTATATACTTAGCACAGCAGAAAAACTGGACTGTTTTTGTATATAAGACTGCTTCCACCTAAATTGCTGTCACAAGTACTTGGGGAGGTTTATCTTGAACATGATCTTCTTAAAGGTAATAATGCATAAACTTGTTTTATAAACTCTTGGACTATGTATTTGACATGTAAAATATGTACAGTATTAATGTCAACCATCTCTTAAAGTTAACCTATAAATATTGTTACATAACTTTCTTCGGTGTCAGAAACATTTGGACTAAGTATTACCACTTGTGTTAAGATTTTCTTCAGTGCCATTTAGCAAAACCAACTGTCTTTAGTCTATGTAATTAGCAAACATTTGTACAATGCAACAGAATACAGTTTTCACACTTTAAGTTTCACATGAGGGATTCTTCACTACTCTTCTGGAATTCTGTCTAGCAAAATTAGAGGAAAGGCCCTATGGAGATTTATTTCTATTAAGAGAAAAAGCCAACATTTTCAGGCTAGATAGTTTAATCTACTAAAGATAACAAATAGTATTTATTATCTCAACCCTCCAAAGTTTACAGAGTATTGGGTCTGTTATTTGTGTTTTGTGGGATAGTTTAATAAAATAGAGCAACTAAATTGTTCAGTTCCATGTGCCTGTGCCTCTTACATAAAAAACAGAAAATAAGTACTTATTATAAGTTGACTTACAAAGTAGAAACTGTCCTGCCCGTTGTTGGGTTTTTTTGATAAACAGACCCTCCAAGCAGGCACATGTCATCCAATTTTCTGTTGATCACACCATTGTATAAGGCAGCAGAACCAAAGGGAAGAAATGATTGTACACACTGAATTGTTCTGTATGCTCTCATCTGATCTGAGATAACTGGTTTAAGAATTTTGACTTTTTTTTATATTTGGAAATATCAAATAAAAATGGAAATAAATGGGGAAAACAAGACAACAAAAAGCAAAAATTTATCTTCTGAACATTAATTATCCTTACATGATAGAACTATGGGTAATTCCTTTTTTTTTTTTTACAGATAAAAAGTATTTTTAATATATCTCCATTTTTGGCAATACAATAATGGCAAAAAAAAAAATTACACTAGGCTGGCACATAAGAGAAATCTACAAATGATGGGAATACTACTCTGCATTCTGATTTTTGAGGGTTAAAATTCACAAATGCCTCTACATTGTTTACGTACTTGCTGCTAGATTTAGGTGAATAATTTTTATAATACATTGTTTACCACATACCATAAACGTAGCCAACACATGCCTGTTCCACTGCTGAATAAGGGATCCGTGCATCAGCTAAAGCCTTCTGGCCTATGAAAACAAAAGGGTTTTATCAAAAAATGCTTTACGTTTTACTTTAGATAAATAAAAATTAAGTTCAGAGTTTTCTCAGAGTAAATCTACCTTTATACAATCTATGTTCTATTCAAGTGACAAATCCTTCATCAAATCACCTCAGACCTCTCCTTTCAGAAGTAATCACTTTTCCATATCTCCTTTTTTTTTTTTTTTTTTTTTTTTTTTTTTTTTTTCT
>NW_007726117.1:1722451-1771519 GCF_000696425.1 Galeopterus variegatus | reverse complement strand
ACAGTGAGATGCAAACAGATGTCTAAAATTGATAAATCAAAAATTTGAATAAGCACAGTGGAAAAAGCATTTAGATATGTAGATAACCACCAGAAGAACTAAAGAGGAAACAGCTCAAAGAAGTTGCACCTTGGGCAGGCCCAGTGGCGCACTCGGTAGAGGGCGGCACTCCCACCGAGGGTTCGGATCCCATATAGAGACCGGGCCGCTCACTGGTTGAGCACGGTGCGGGCGCGACACCAAGGGTTGCGATCCCGTTGCCGGTCACAAAAAAAAAACAAAAAGGAAAAAAAAAAAAAAGAAGTTGCACCTTGGAAAGAGGCATAGGCACTATAAGCCATTCTGTACTCTTTTTTTGTTTTTTTAAACTATATAAATGTATAACGGCATTTTTTTTTTATTTGTATATGCTTATGGAATATAGTTTGTTGTTTCAATACATGCATATATTATATAATGATCTGACTGGAATAATTTTTTTTTTAACTTAAGATATATAATCGATTATGGGATTGGTTTGGTCAGACAATGAGTTCTCTTTTCCTGCTTAGCATATGAGCAAAAAATAAATGTTTTACTTAAAATAATGTTAGTTAAATTATGTTAACAACATTCTCATGTGCTTCCAGGAGACTTTAAGTATGTCAAAAGTCTAAAAAATAATTTGACAAGTCTTAAAAATGTTCACATTCACTATTCCAATGATTCTAATTCTAGGTTTTGTCCTCAAAAATAATCAGAGATGAGAACAAATATTTATTTAGCAAGATGTTCACTATTATTCTTCCAAAATATAAAAAAGCTGGGAATCTAAGTGTCCAATAAAAATTATTGTATAAACATATAATGAAATATTATGCAAAAATTGAACTTTTCTCCAAATAATTTTAACAGGAGAAATGCTCGTGATAAAATAAGTTAAAAATTTTAAAAATTAAAATACAAAACAACGTGTAAGAATATGATCCCATATAGCCATAGGAAAAAATACTAAAATAGAATACACCAAGATGTTAAAAGTGGCTAAGTGTGGATCACAAAATTTCCTTTTTATTATTATATAATTTTATGCTCCAAGAAAACACATGCATTGCTCTCATAATCAGTGGGAAAGAATGAGTTACAAAAAGGCATAAGGTTTAGCCTGTGCTCTGTCCCTCCTTTAGATGGCAACAGCCTGTTGTACATCTCACAGTCTACTCACTGTCTATATGAACTCATTGCCTTATTTTTCCTACTAGATGGTAAGAAGCTTGAGATCTGTATACCACACCATTCTGAATCCTTCCCAGTGCTCAGGATACACTCACTATGTTTTGAACATTTTCTCCTAACATCAGATATTCTGTACAAACTTTCGGATTAAAATAATTATTGAATAAAAATGTTAAAGGGATGAGAAACCAAAGGAAGCACAGAAATTAACTATCTGAAACAGTTTCAAAGAGTTCCACAGTGTTGCTGTATCATTTGTATCATGTATCAAATGAGTGTCATCTGCATTTAGGTGCAAAAAGATCCCCAACCTTTCTCTGAGAGAAAGGAGGATTAGAATGTACAAAGAGTAGAAGTCCCTAAATAATGGAAGTGACAGGACACAATTCTGCAGGTTCTGTTCTCCTCCATTCTATGCATTTAGGAATTGGCAGGAAAGAAAATGGTAGTAGAACGCCCTCCTATAACCAGTCTGGAGAAGTAGAGAATAAGACTTATGGATCTACTGTTCCGTGAAACTGACACCTCTGCCTCAGCACCAGAATCTACAAATGAGCCCAGAAAGAGCAGAATGCAAATTCATTTACAGAATCTCAGGGTTTTCTCCCCAAGTTGTGCTTGAATAAGTGTTTAACTAAATATGACTGCTGTAGTCTGGAGGTGCTACAGGTAAGACATATGAGTAGAGTGATCCTTTTGCACTACTCATTTCCTACATAATTAGAACCAAGGGGTATTTTTAAGAGCAAAGTTAAGTTTTAAAAGTTCCTGTATTAAATAGAGTTCATCTTCCTAATGTTGATTGTAAAAGAAGGGAAAAGGGAATGACTGATTGACTCATTTGGTTAGGGCATGGTGCTGATAACACCAAGGTTCAGGGTTTGATCCCCGTACCAGCCTGCTGCCAAAAAAAAAAGAAAAAAAGAAGGAAATATTAGTAAATAAGCTGAACCAATCAAACTGGATTTCTTATTACTAGTCAATCCCCAACAGTTAGTTTCAAATTTCATAACTTCACCTCAACATTACCATTTTATAATCAAAATACTATATTCATGGGCCAAGCCTGTGGCACACTCGGGAGAGTGCAGCGCTGGGAGCGCAGCAGCACTCCCACCGTGGGTTCGGATCCTATATAGGGATGACTGGTGCGTTCACAGCGCTCACTGGCTGAGCGCAGTGCGGCCAGTCTCAAAAAGGACAAAAAAAAAAAAAAACTATATTCACATTATTACTAAAGTCACCTCAAATTTTTTAATTAAATAAAAGAAATGGAACAAAAAAATATATAGAAAACTGATTAAAGCATCTCCTACTTCAGAGAAAGGCAGAAGCTGTTTGGAGACATCAGTCAAGAGGAGAATGTTTATCAACACAAAAGATAAACATTAGATGAATAGTGTCCACCCTGAGACCCAACAGCAGTCAAATCTCATGAACCTTCCTTTTGGGGGACAGAGATGCTTTGATTCCTTGTATAATAATTTTTAAATATTGAGTTGAATAATAAGAGTTGAAGCAAAATCTAAATATACATGCACTGAGTACACAGGGTACCTATGGAGACAAGCAACCTATGGGTTGCCTGGCAACAAGCTAGCAGGAAGGGGGTGGGGGACTCCCTAGGAGAGGAACTAAGCCTAACAAATTCTCACGGGATCAAAGAGTCCCCAAGGTCTTCAAGTGTTGGGAAGCAGGTATTTCCCAGAACTCCCCTAGACAACTGGCATCGAAGCTTAAACTATGTGGCCCTGAATCTAAAACATTTATTTATTTGTTTGTTTGTACTAAATAAAGAAGCTCTTATGCTTGTCCTCTTTTAAAGCAAAAGAGAGAAACCACGCAGGAGCACACACGCATGAGAAATAATGGAAGAGGATCTATCTTTCTCCTGTAACTCAGACTCTCAGTTCAGCCAGCTGCAGCCTGGCCCAGGCAGGTGTTTCTTAAGAATACCCAATGTTTAGAGAACAAGAATTCCTGTGGATCCTTCTCACTTTGAGTTTCACTCACTACTATTCACTTAAGTCTTCTGTTTAACAGTACTTACACTCACTAGAATAAACAATATTTAAACAACATCACCTCATGTAGTCACGCAGTAGCCTAATGATAGAAGAAAAATTCTATGTTGGCTAAGCAAAGTGAAGAGAGGGAAACCACCATACGGGTAATCTGAGTGTGATTATCCCTCTTCCAGGAAAGGTACACACCAATTTTGTTATAACTCCTGAGGTGAACACACACTAGAATCAAGTTATCCCTTTTATTGACCCTACCTTTCTCTCCCACAGATCCCTTTACCATCCCAACAAATAGTTGGATAGCACACAAAATCATAAGCCACTGTCTCCTCTGGTTATGCAACTGCTAAGAATGCCCAAGCTCTTTTCCTTTTCTCTTTTCTAGTGAGCCACTAGGCAATTCTCTTTTTAAGTTCTTCTCCTTTGACTAGGCTTCCTTTTGTGCTTGCAAGGCTGCTCCACCCATGGAATCAAGACAGACCACACAAACTATGAATGCTCAAAGATCTAAATGTTCTATATTACCTGCTTCTTTTGCCAAGTCAGGGTAGTCTCTTGAATTCTGAACTCTAGGCTTCATGAACTAGAAATATAGAAAGAGATAACAAATAGAAACTAGTTAGATTTTATTATATTTTATTTACAACACAGCATCACAGAAATTCATTCATCTTTTCATTCAAACAAACACACATTGACCACCTGTCATGTTCCTGGACTCTGATAATAAATAACCTACAGCCCTTACCCTCAGGGAGCTTCCAGTATAATGTAAAATATGCAATTACACTACAGTGTCATAAGTATAGAATGATTTTGGGAGAGACATCTACCTAGCCTTGGAGGGAGGGGAAGAAAGGCTTCCCAGAGGAACTGCCATTTAAATTAAGTCCTTAGGGAAAGGAAGTCCTTAGGGAAGAGGAAATTCTGGAGCAAGTTTAGAAGTGAGAGAATATGGCACAATTTTCTGTGTGGAAGAACTGCAAATAATTTGGTATGAGAGAGTAAAGCACAAGATGAAAGGTGGAAAGTGATACGGACATAAGAGTAATAGCATCAAATGATAAAAACTAATATCTATTGGGCACTTACTGTGTTATGAATTGTATTAACTAATTTAATCCTCACAACCATCTTAGGAGATAGGTACTATTATAATCACCAGTTTACATTTTTTTTTTTTTGTCTTTTTTCGTGTCCGTCAACGGATCGCAACCCTCAGTGTCGCGCCCGTACCGGACCGGGACCAGCAACGGGATCGCAACCCTCGGTGTTGCTCCCGCACCTCGCTCAGCCAGTGAGCGGGAACCGGTCTGTATGTGGGATCCGAACCCTCAGCGGGAGCGCCGCCGTGCTCCCAAGCGGCGCACTGTAGCAGTGCGCCACCGGGCCGGCCCACCAGTTTACATTTTAAAAAACTAGGGCACAGAGCTAGTAAGTACTAGAGATGAAAGTTCAGACGGTCTGGCTCTACAGCCAACTCACGAGGTAACATGAGCTCTTCTATGGTGTCCGGGCTGTTTCCTGAAGACAATGTACTTTTTTTTTTTGTCTTTTTTTGTGACCAGCATCGGATCGCAACCCTCAGTGTCGCGCCCGTACCGGACCGGGACCGGCAACGGGATTGCAACCCTCGGTGTTGCGTCCGCACCTCGCTCAGCCAGTGAGCAGCCGGTCTGTATGTGGGATCCGAACCCTCGGCAGGAGCGCTGCCGCGCTCCCAAGCGGCGCACTGTAGCAATGCACCACCGGGCCGGCCCGACAATGTACTTTTTTACAATAAGGCTGGAATAAAACAAGATACTATATCTATTAGAATGGCAAAAATCCAAAACACTGACACCAGCAAATGCTGGTAAGGATATGGAGCAACAGAAACTCTCTTTCATTATTGGTGGGAATGCAAAATTATACAACCACCTTAAAAAACAGTTTGGCAGTTTCTTACAAAACTAAACATAATCTTACCATACAATCCAGCAATCATACTCCTTGGTGTTTACCCAAAGGAGCTGAAAACTTATGTCCACACAGAAACCTGCACACGAATGTTTATAGTAGCTTTGTTCATAATTGCCAAAATGTAGAAGCAACCAAGATGTCCTTCAGTAGGTGAATATTGGATAAATAAAACTGTGGTACATCCAAACAACTAAATGTTTTTCTGCACTAAGAAGCAATGAGGGGAGCTGGCCAGTTAGCTCACTTGGTTAGAGTTCAGTGTTATAACACCAAGGTCAAAGGTTGGGATCCCCATACAAGACAGCCAAAAAAAATTAAAATTCAAAAAATAATTAAATCAAAAAAAATTTTTAAATGAGATCTCAAGCTATGAAAAGATATGGAAGAACCTCAAATACATATTACTAAGTGAAAGAAGCCAATCTGAAAAGACAACATACTCGTACTGTATGATTCCAAGTAAATGACTCTCTCAAATAGGTAAAACTATAGAGAAAGTAAAAAGATCAGTGGTTGCCAGAAGTTACGGAGAAAAAGAGATAAATAAGGGGAGCACAGAGAATTTTTAGGGCAGTGAAGATATTCTGTATGATACTATAATGGATTATGCCTTTGTCAAAACCCATAGAACGTGTAACACCAAGAGTGAACCCTCATGTAAACTATGGACTTTGAGAGTCAATGTCGGTTCACAGATTGCAACAAATGTACCAGTCCGGTGTGAGCTGGTGATAGTGGAAAAGGCTATTGGGGGTGGGGAGGGAGGGCAAGGGATTGCTGAAAAATCTCTGTACCTTGTGCTCAATTTTGCTGTAAACCTAAAACTGATCTAAAAAATAAAGTCTATTTTTAAAAAACAGACTGGCATGAGAAGACTGTAGATCATTCTAGTTGCAATGTGCTGAAATGAATGAAAGGAGCAAGGCTGGAGGCATTGAGATCAATTGGCATGATTCTGAAACAGGCCAAGTTAGAGTTGACTAAGCAGCAAAAAGGATGGAAAGAAGTAGATAGATTTAAGGAACATAAAGGATGTAAAATCTAGTAAGCTTGCTGACTGATTAGATAAGGTAGAGTGTTTTGCTGGTCAGTGGTCATGTTAAAAACAAATGGCATTTTTTTTTTTTTTCTTGGCTGCTGGCCAGCACAGTGATTCAAACCCTTGACTTTGGTGTTACACCACCAAGCTCTAACAGACTGAACTAACTGGCCAACCGCTACAGTAAGACACATTTTACAACACATCATGAAATACTTATCCATGTTATATTGATACAATATTTACTATTGCATTTCAATTTTTTTTTAGCTACAGGCAACCTTCTAAATTGATTTTACAACCCACTAATGAGTCACAAAACAGTTTGAAACAATACATACAGGCCAGCCGCCAAAAAAAAGGAAAAAAAAACACTACATAAATATTTGACTTGAATGCCACACTTCACTGCATAATGCCAAAATACATCTGATGAACTAAATAAAAACGCTTAACATGTGTTCCTATTTCTCTTCAGTCCAGCCCAATTCTTCTCCATAATTCTTGAATTAGGGAATCCTTTATAATTCCCTAATTTAGCATTCACCAGTTACAGCCACAGCATGTAAAGAAAGTTGTTTTTATTAAGACACAGTACTGTGCTAGGCTCCCAACGTGTAATACCCGTTAATAATTAAATCATCATCTGTAACGGCAGGCCTGTGGCTCACTCAGGAGAATGTGGTGCTGAGAACACCAAGGCCACGGGTTCGGATCCTATATAGAGATGGCTGGTTGGCTCACTGGTTGAGTGTGGTGCTGACAACACCAAGTCAAGGGTTGAGATCCCCTTACCGGTCATCTTTAAAAAAAAAAAAAAAAAAAAAAAAATTATCATCTGTATAGTGAAATAACGACACTTTCTGATTTCTTACTGAAATTGAGGCAACTTTTAAAAGGTTAGTTAAGCAAATAAACACATACAACACTACTCCTTCAAAATTATAAGCAAGTTTAGGTGGATACTACCAAAGGTACACTGACAGTAGACTAGATAAACTATGATATGTGACAAAGACTCTCTTCTTGAACAAACTCTAGCTCGATCCCATTGAGCCCTCATCTCTATTTGAACACTAACATAGTTTCTAACAGCTCAAGGACACATCACTAAAATGACCCTTTCCCCCTTAAAGTACCTGCCTGAGAAAACTCAAGGTTGCCCCCCAAAATGTATAGTTTGTTCCAGCCAACACCTAAGGACAAGGCCTCTGTCTCCCAGTCTCTGGGAGAGGTTGGAATCCTAACTTCGATGACTGCCAGCTAGCAGACACAGCTGGCCTAATCACATTTACATTAACTGTAATTTTTCACTTCCCTGACTCTATGCAACCCCCACTTGCCCTCCTCCCTATTCCCTCATTCCTCCTTTAAAAGGCCCAATTACTTCTGTACAAATTGAGATTGAGTTCAAACACATCAGAGGAAGATAGGAACACATGTTAAGTGTTTTGGTTTAGTTCATCAGATGTATTTTGGCATTATGCAGTGAAGTGTGGCATTTAAGTCAAATATCTATATAGTGGTTTTTTTTCTTTCTTTCTTTTTTTTTTTTTTGGCAGCTTGCCTGGATGAAGCAAAGTACATTCTGGACTCTTTCCCTTATTGCAATACTTACTACTGATTAAAATCTATCCTCACCACTTTAACTCTGTCCAGCCTTAATTTTTTTTTTTTTTTTTTTTGGCAGCTGGTGGATAGGGGATCCAAACCCTTGACCTTGGTGTTATCAACACTGCACTGTAACTAACTGAGCTAACTGGCCAACCCAGCTTTACCTTTGATATATGGTAACACAATGGACTATGTTACACCAGTGAGACTGAACAAACTATAACTGCACATAAAATTATGGATGAATCTCACAAGCCTAATGTTGAACAAAAAAGCCAGAACTAATGCATGGTATTAAAGGTCAGAAGTCAGGATAGGGCCGGTCCGGTGGCGCCCTCGGTAGAGTACGGCGCTTGGGAGCGCGGCAGTGCCCCCGCCAAGGGTTCGGATCCCATATAGAGACTGGTCCGCTCACTGGTTGAGCACGGTGCGGGCGCAACACCAAGGGTTGCGATCCCGTTGCCGGTCGCGGTACGGGCGCGACACTGAGGGCTGCGATCCCGTTACCGGTCACGAAAAAAGACAAAAAGGAAAAAAAAAAAAAAGAAGTCAGGATAACAGCAACCCTTTGTAGATGAAGAGTCAATGACTGGAAAAGGGCACAAGGGGGGCTTCTGAGGTGCTGGTGATGTGCTGTTTATATTTGTTTTTTAATTATTTTATTTTTCTAATTAATGAAGAAAAAAAAAAGACAAAAAGTACCACAAAACTTATAATACAAACAGCAATCAACCCTCTGTTTCACTTCTCCCCACTAGTCTTCCTAGCTCCCAAAACAACCACTTTCAATTCTTTTAGACATTTCTTCTGGTATAAACTGTCATGTTTCTAAATATCCTCATGCTATTATTTATGAATTTAAGAAGCTATATCATAATCTCCAATAAAGACCAATGAGGGGCCGAGCCCGTGGCGCACTCGGGAGAGTGCGGCACTGGGAGTGCAGCAGCGCTCCCACCGCGGGTTCAGATCCTATATAGGGATGGCCGCCAGTGCGCTCACTGGCTGAGCACGGTGTGGCCAGTCTCAAAAAGGACAAAAAAAAAAAAAAAAAAAAAAGACCAATGAGAAATCCCACATAGATTTTACACTTTCCCCATCCTCCTTATAGAGTTGATTGCCAATTTGTTAATTCAATACTCAGTGTTCACCTGATTAAGTAAATATTTTTTACTAGTGGGCCAAGTTGTCTATTTATGATTACTTTTCCTTTTATTGTACAATTTTGGGGGGAAGGGGAGCTTTTGAAGTTAACCTGCCTCATTTTTAATATTTTCATTATAAAATAGATAACAGAAAACCACACATACACAAGAATATGTATATATACAAGAGTACTTCAAAAAGTTCATTAAAAAATAGAATTAAAAGATAATACAAATCTTTCCATGAACTTTTTGAAGACCCTGTATGTATGTATATCTCCTTATGAATTATTTCAAGCTAACACCCTTGCAACCACCACCCAGATCAATAAATAGAACTTTGCCCACCACTCCAGAAATTCCTCTATGCACACTGTCCCCATTTCAATCCCCCCACCCTCAAAATTTCCTGATTCTTACAGTAATCATTTTCTTGTAATATTTCATAGTATTATCACCCAAGTGTACATCCATAGACATTATACTTTACTTGTGCCCATTTTTTAAAATTTTATGAGTCTTTTAATTCTCTTTTAATCAACAGGTTCCCCTCCACTACTTTCTTTTCCTTTCAAATACAGTAAGATGTATCTGTTGAAGAACCAAAACATTTTATCTGCAGTTTCCCAGAGTCTGAATTTTGTAGATTGCATACTCATGCAGTTCAACATGTACCTCTGTTCTCTGTATTTCCTATAAATATGCAGCTGGATCTAAATGCTTGATTATACATTCTAAACCTTTGATAAAACTACAGGGGATGGTGTATTCTTTCATGAGGAAGCATATAATGTTTGATTGTTTCACTCACTGGTGTTGTTAGCAGCTGTTAGTGCTCAATGACTAGATCCAGCAATTCTCAAATGTCTTAGTTTCAGGACCCCTATACACTCTTAAAGATTATTAAAATAAAAAATTTTTAAAATTAAAATTAAAAAATAAAATAAATTTTTTTTTAAAATTAAAAATGCCAGAGAGCTTCTGATTATGAAGGTTATATCTACCAATATTCACCATATTAGAAGTTAAGACTGAGGACATTTTAAAATATTTTCCAATTCATTCAAAAACAATAAACCCATTTCATGTTAACGTAAATAATTTTCATGAAAAATAACTATATTTTCTCCAAAAAAGTGGAAGAGTGGCACTGTTTTGCATTTCTGCAATTCTCTATAAAATCTGGTTTCATAGGAGACAGCTGAATTCTCATATCTGCTTCTTCACTCAGTCTTCAGCATTATGTTATTTTGGTTGAAGTCTATGAAGTAAACCTGAACTCACACACATATGTAACTGGAAAAGGGAAGAGTATTTAAATAGCCTTTTTAAGTAACTGTGGATATTCCTTTTCAATACAACACTAAAACTTGACAAGTGGAAGTTTCTTAAAGGTTAGTTGCCCTGTGGAGTTTGAAACTATATCAATAAACTTTTCAACTCCGTTACAATAAAATCTTGCACTTTGAATGTATCTCTTATATAGCCATTCAATGGACCTGTAAATGAATAGATGATTTATTTAATGAATGCATAATGTTATAACATTATCCATTGGTCATCTGAAAAACAGTGGTTCTGTAAATTATGCAGCTCTTCCAAATTTTGATAAAATTCCAAAAACTCACCTTTTTTAATATCACCTCCCATCTCAGAAAAAAAAAATTTTTAAAAAGGGCCGGCCCCATGGCTCACTCGGGAGAGTGCGGCGCTGGGAACGCCGAGGCCACAGGTTCAGATCCTACATAGACCGGTGCGCTCACTGGCTGAGCGTAGTGCAGACAACACCGTGCCGAGGGTTGTGAATTACCTGATGGTAAAAGAGATCCTGGGATCTAACTGCTCCATAGATGAGTTTTATCCTTCCTTCCCTCATTCCCACCTTACTTGGCACCTAGCATATCCAAATCTTGAGCCTTCTGCATTTCTGCAGAGAGACTCGGCCAGTATAACCCATCTTCAGGAACTTGGGCTGTTGTTCCTCTGCTCTGAGTCAGTAATCACTTCGCCATCAGCTTTTTTTTTTCGGTGGGTGACTAGTACAGGGATCAAACCCCGGACCTTGGTGTTATCAACACCATGCTCTAACCAACTGAGCTAACTAGCCAGCCTCCATCAGCTTTTAATCTTCTAAAAATTTTCTGACATCTCTGTGCTATTGTTTCCTCTCCTGTTCACTTTGCACTTATGGGTTAATAACTTTTTCTTTCCTTGTTGTTTTAGTGGGATTTGGAATGCACCAATAGAGATAAATTCATGTTTTCAATCTGCTAAGTTTAACCAAATGTCCCAAATCATCCTATTTAAGTAACTTGTTTATACTTCTGTCCTTATAGATTCCTTAGGAACAGGAACCTTGCTTTTTTCATCTTTCCGTGCCTAACATATAACACACAGTATGTTAATTGAATATGTGCTCAAACGATGAATTAACTGTAACAGTAATGTATAGTAAAGATAGCATGGAAGGAGCATGAGATTTTAAGTAATGCAGTTCCAAAACTTAAAAGCTGTATCAAGATAGGTAAATTACTTAGTCCCTTAGAGCCTTAGAGATGGATAAGAAAACAGGGATAATAATATTCATTACATGGTGAGAATTAGATGAGATAAGGGCCGGCCGGTGGCGCACTGCTACAGTGCGCCGCTTGAGAGTGCGGCGGCGCTCCTGCCGAGGGTTCGGATCCCACAAACAGACCGGTTCCCGCTCACTGGCTGAGCGAGGTGCGGGCGCGACGCCGAGGGTTGCGATCCGTTGCCAGACACGAAAAAAGAAAAAAAAAAAAAAAAAAAGAATTAGATGAGATAATGTAATATTATTCAAGCTGAAGTTCAAACTTATTACACAGTGATAAAATCAATACAGTAAGTTGTGAGCGGCTTTTTTTTTTTTTTCCTTTTTGTCTTTTTTCGTGTCCAGCAACGGATCGCAACCCTCGGTGTCACGCCCATACCAGACCGGGACCGGCAACGGGATCGCAACCCTTGGTGCTGCGCCCGCACCTCGCTCAGCCAGTGAGTGGGAACCAGTCTGTTTATGGGATCCGAACCCTCGGCGGGAGCGCCGCCGTGCTCCCAAGCGGCGCACTGTAGCAGTGAGCCACCGGGCTGGCCCATGAGCGGCTTTTTAAAAAATGAAATATAAAAGAAAATATCAAGAGTTAATCGCATATAATAAGGGTAAGTACTGCTTTAACAAACTTGTTTCGCTTGTGTGTGCAGATGTGTGTGCTGGGTTGTGATTAAGATGTATTTCTTTCTATAGGTCGTAGAATTACCATACATAAAAGTATTAGAAGGGCCGAGCCCGTGGCGCACTCGGGAGGGTGCGGTGCTGGGAGCGCAGCAGCGCTCCAGCGGCAGGTTCGGTTCCTATATAGGGATGACCGGTGCGCTCACAGCGCTCACTGGCTGAGCGTGGTGTGGCCGGTCTCAAAAAAGACAAAAAAAAAAAAAAAAAAAAGGTATTAGAAAATTAAGTGCTAAATTATATGTCCTGAATACAAGGGCACCAGAATTTCAAAAAAGGTAGCCACTGTAAGTTAGAGCAGTCTGAGGAAGTTTTAAGACGATATGGAACTCGAACTGGTTCTTAAAAGGTAGAATTCAAGTAGATGAAAAGGAGGCATATCAGGAGACAGCATAAGCAAAGGGACTGACTGGCCAGCTGTCAGCCAGATGGCAGTAATGACTTAGTTGTGTTAAAACCTGTTGACGAGCTAGCCAGTTAGCTCAGTTGGTTAGTGCACCACCTTGTAACACCAAGTTCAAGGGTTCAGATCCCTGTACCCGCCTGCCGCCCAAAAAAAAAAAAATGTTGACATTATTACACCAAGGTCAAAGGTTCAGATTTATCAACAGAACTTAAAAGTATTATTTAGTTGATTTCTCCCTCTTCATCAAAGCCTGCCCCAAGGTCCAGAAGAGCAGACTCAGAGGGAAGTATATTGGCCTAATAAGCACATCTGTAACACCACCCTCCACACCCCCAACCTCTTCCCTCAAGACAGTAACACATCTCCAGGACCGTAACACACAGCCCACCTCTACCTCCCAACTTGAGGAGAAATACATCTCCTACTTCCAAAAGAATTAGAAAACTGTGTTTTCCTATAAAGCTCATAGAATCAGACGTTCAAAAGCCAATGGAAAATCTGACTTCATTATCAGCATACTTTAAAAGGTTTTACTATCTTAGAAGCCCCCTATTCTGTAAAATACCATGATCTCCAAGCTTTTGCTTCATCATGAATTAGTCAACTGTTCTATTTACATGTTTTGATTGAATTGTGTACTCTCAGCCCACTGATAAGACGATAAAAATGTTAAGACTGTTTTCTCAGAAATAAAACTCTCTAGGGCCGGCCCGGTGGCGCACTGGATAGTGCGCCGCTTGGGAAGCGCGGCTGGCGCTCCCGTCCGAGGGTTCGGATCCCACATACAGACCGGCTCCCGCTCACTGGCTGAGCGAGGCGCGGGAGCAACACCGAGGCTTGCAATCCCGTTGCCGGTCCCCGGTCCGGTACGGGGGCAACACTGAGGGTTGCGATCCGTTGCCGGACACGGAAAAAAGACAAAAGACAAAAAAAAAAAAAAAAAAGAAATAAAACTCTCTAGAACTCTTTCACAAAGCATATCCACTTAATATTGTTCAACTAACATTCATTGTGGGTCTTCAGGGATCAGGCAGGCACTTTCGGGAGAGGGGTATAGCAGTGAATAAGACATGGTACCCCCCACCCCCCGGGAGAGATTACATGTTAAGGGAGAATATAGATATATAAACAGAGAATTTCAGTATAACATAGTAAATACTAAAATACAAGTTAAGGACGAGGCTCTATGGGAAAGTAAGGAAGATCAGAGGCTTCCTAAAGAAAACAAATGGTACAAGCAGCAACAACAGAAATAAAGCAACAGAGGCATTAAAACAAACAAAAAACCTCCAAAAAAACAGAGTGGGATAAAACTAAAGGCAGCGTGGCATTATTAGAGCATGGGGGTGGTAAGGATGTCAAGAAATGAGGCTGCAAGAGCCTCTGGCCTCCTGAGTAGCAAGCAGACAGTTGAGAAACAAAAATGAAGTCAATGGAAGAAACCTGCCACCTGTGCCAAGACGCTGAGCATCACACCTGGAGCTGTCCCTGAGAAGGGCTCCTGTAGGGAGTATTCCTGAGCGTGCAGAGCTGTACATTCGCAATCTGCTTCCCTTCGGGTGTGAGAAACCCTTGCCTCGGTCGAGCTCCACATACCTTGGGATTCCACCCAGAATCAAAAGAGGTGAGGACCTAGGATTATCTTGGGGATTACTTCACAAACCCTGACCGGGGATAAAAGGGAAGAAGATAGGGGAAAGAAACGGCCGCAAGAACAAGCCCGAGACACTACGACCCCAGAGACACCGTACATCACAACCCACCTGAGTCGCCAATCCGATGCCCCACGCGCCAAGCCAGAGCTGGGAACCGGCGCCCTTCGGGCAGGATGAACAGACAAGAGGAACAGCGCCCGCCCCCCGTTTCCCGGTCACCTCGGGGCTCCCCCGGCCTCACCCGGACAGAGCAGGGCAGGGAGCCTGCCGCCGGGGGTCCTCTGCTCGGTTTACCTTGGTCATGCCAACCCCCACCACGAACACCCGGCGCAGGGGCGAAGTCTCCCACACGGAAGAAGACATGGCTGGGCCAGTGCTGGGCGGAAGCAAGCGCGGTGGACGTCGGCCGGGAGGACTGGAGTCGCCGCGGTCAGGGAGATCCCCTACGGCGGGGGGGCGGGGCCGGGAGAGGTTCCGGAGGCCGCGCCAGGCGCGCTCGGGCGGCGCGAGGCAGGGTGGCGAGGGCGCCTGCGCGTGCGCGGGGGCGGGGCGGCGGCGGCGCGCGCCCCTTCGCCGGCGGGGCGGCCATCCAAGCCACCACCCTCGGCAGAGAGTTTGGGGACGAGGGCGGGAGACCAACGCCACCTCGGCCGTGGAAAAGCAGCTTCGCACCCTGGCACCAGCCACTCCCATCTCTGGGCCTGGGTTTAGATTTCTCCCAATGAGACAGAGTGGGCCTGGGGTCGGGCTTGTGACTGAGAGGAGAGGTTAGCCTGAGAGCGGACTCCCTGAAGGGATGGCCTGAAGAAATTCTTTGTTCATTCACAGCTTCTCGGGTGAGGAAGGAAGGAAGGAAGCAGGGAGGGAGGGAAGGTAGGGAAAGAAAGAAGGAAAGAAAAATAAATTCTTTGGAGTGCTGGAATTTTCTCTATCCTGCTAGTGTTGGTAGTTGCAAGAGTCAGTGCAGGTGTTAGCACTCATAGGCCTGTACATCAGTTGCGGGGTGGGGAGATTTAACACAAACAGTATCTAAAACACAAAACCAAGGTTTATTTTTTTATTTTTTTTTTATTTTTATTTTTTTAAAGATGACCAGTAAGGGGATCTCAACCCTTGGCTTGGTGTTGTCAGCACCACGCTCAGCCAGTGAGCTAACCGGCCATCCCCATATAGGATCCGAACCCGTGGCCTTGGTGTTATCAGCACCGCACTCTACCGAGTGAGCCACGGGCCGGCCTCAAAACCAAGGTTTAGTCACCAATTTGTATGACTTTTTTTTAACGTGAAACTCTGGTGTTTTGTGAGGATTAAACGAAGTAACGAAAACAAAGTCTACAGTCCTTAATAGAAGGAATATACATACATGCATATATATATGTATTATATATGGGGCACTTCAAAAAGATTGTGGGTGGGAAATAGAATTGAAAGACAAGTCTGGCCAGTTAGCTCAGCTGTTTAGAATTGTAGTATTATAATACCGAGGTCAAGGATTGGGATCCCTGTACCAGACAGCCACCAAAAAAAAAAAAAAAAAAAAATTGAAAAATATGAATCTTTCTATGAACTTTTTGAAGTATCATAGTATATATGGTTAAAATAAAAAAGCAGGAGGCCATTGGCCTGAGGCTCTTTCTATACTTAGGCTATCTCTGTGGGCTGTTCCTACCTAACAGACTGCAACCTTAGTACATAAGCAAGCCAAAACCTAATGTAGGAGTATATTTTTGGTTAACAGACAGCCAGGTCTCTGCTGATCACAGGCTGCCAACTGATCAAACGATGTCCAAATAAGGTCTTTTATTTGTAACTAACTAAGCTATTTTAAAAGAATAAATGTAGGCAATTAAATTTAACAAAGTTTGGGCCGGCCCAGTGGCTCACTCGGGAGAGTGCAGTGCTGATAACACCAAGGCCCCGGGTTCGGATCCCATATAGGGATGGCCGGTTCGCTCACTGGCTGGGCGTGGTGCTGACAACACCAAGTCAAGGGTTAAGATCCCCTTACCGGTCATCTTTTAAAAAAAAAAAATTTAACAAAGTTTAATTTGACAAGAAGTTAAATTTAACAAAGTTAATTTGAGCACACACACACAAAAAAGATTATTCATGAAATCAGGCAGCCTCCAGAGTGAGAACAGATTAAGAGGGACTACAGCCAAAAAAATGCATGGTTGGGTAGATTTACAGACAGAAAACAGGAAGTGACAGTACAAAAAAAGGAAGTGAGGTACAGAAGAGTTGACTACCTGCAATAGGCTGAGATTCGGTTATCGTCTCAGAAGCACACTTCTAACTTAGGTTTTCAATTTGCTCTTGTGCTTATGTGCTAAGTTAGGTTGCAGTTCATACTTAAGAGCTCAGGAATGGGAATATGGAGGCTTTCTCAGGCCAAAAGTTTTTAGTTTAACAATTCCTCCCTTTTGGTCAGCTTCTCAATTTTGAGAGATTGGCCAAAACTTTGAGCATTGACACCACTCTCTGTCACCACCGCAAATGACTGATTTGGTCTCAGTGTGGAATTCACAAGGCTGCTTTGGTCTCAGTATGGTATTCACCAGTCGTCTTTGGTTTGAGTATAGAGTTCAGTCTCAACATTACACCAATTGACCAATTCTCATGTAATTGCTGATCTAGTTGAAGTGAGACCATTCAACGCGTGATGTATGACTGTACACAAAACATTTAAGACTTGAGAGAATACAGCACCAGGGGAACTATGATGGCTATCAAGAGAATAATATCAAAAGACCAAAGTGTACTCTTAAAACGAGAGTTCTTTTTAAATGAACCGAACAAACCAAAACAGACAAGCCAAGGTTCAGGCAATACAGGCAATTCAACAGTGTTTGAATCTAATTGGACATGGTTCTTGCTCAACATATGGTAACTATTAAGGACCATGGTTTGCTGTAAAGTGGCCTGATTTAAAGAAGCATTCATTTTTGTTCTTAGCCTACTAACACAAGTCATAATAACCTAGAGACCTACTAGAAGAAATACAAAGATCAGAAAACCTTGGAAAACCCAAGCTTGCCATCCACCATTTAGCATGCCTGCAAACCAACTGTAAGTTGTTCCCATAAACACACCGTTTGTTCCTTTCTCTTGAGAAATTTCCTTAATGTATTTGGTGGCAGAGCCTAAGGAAACAGCAGTATCAGCCACCTTTTTAATTAATCTTGCTGTAGTAACAAAATCGGGAGAGAGAGGTACAACATTCACTTTTGTTCAGTACCAGCATGATGTTCCATTAAGTGTTTTTGTTGAATATGCATGTTATCATCCACCTTTGGAAGAGTGGTTTCTACCCATCTGAAACCCAGGGAGGTCTGATTGGCTAAAAAATCCAAGATTTTTCTCAATTTATGGGTTAAATTCAAATTCTATATCATTGGTATCCCGCTACTGCCAAGAGTGAGCCCCCAAGAACACAACTGGAATCTTTCTTCAGTAGAAATTAGTGTATTGACATCTATTTCAAGGTTGGTGCTAATTTCAGCTACTGACTGTTTTGGCTTCTGATCACAGGAGAACTTTCAGGGGATGCTATTCGAAAGGCAGGAGTGAGCCAGGCCAAATAGATCCAAACCAGCGAGGAGGCAGCGCAGAATAAGCAGATTCTCTGCAGACCCAATATAGGCCCTAGGGACTTGGAAATGAAGCCCACCTAGTTGCATTAGATCAAGGGTCAGTTAAATTGGTTCACCCATAAATTTGCATAGCTCTTGAACAGTATCCAGTGGGAAATTCACTTTTCTGTGGCCCCTTTATAGCATGCTACAAGGGTGCATAATCACGTATGGAAAGAAAAAAAAAAAAGGGATTCTACTGGATTTAATCTGCTGACATTATATAAACAATTACTTGGACCCACATAGGTAATTCCCAGATCTTGAGTGTATGATGCCTAAAAGCACAATAAACCTTTCACAGACATCACTCAGATAGGTTTTCTATATTTTGTAAAAACCAAATTATTAATTGGAAAAGTCAGAGTTTTGTTTCTAGTGAGTGCAGGAAAGCAAGTAGCAGTGATGTTTAGAATATCAAGGAAAATTTTTCACCCTTCCTTTGCAGTTTCAGGGTGACTCTCGTTGGGAACACGGAGAGGCATCGGTATCAGTAGAATTGTTTCCTGATTTTTTGGTATTAGCCCACAAACCCAACAATTGCTCTGGTTTTGTGCTAAAGCATAAACTCAAGTTAAAGCCATCCACTGATTATGGTCCCATGAATTTTCCTGTGGGGAAAAGGAAAGGATTAGGACAGCAGGAAATAAGAGAAAAGAAAAAAGTCATAAAGCTTTCATAATGGCAAAGAAGTCTTGATCCATGTTTTTTGGAAAGCTGTCCATTTCTACAATGCCATCTGCTTCAGGGAAGACGTTTTCCTGGTCAGCTTTACCTTAAAGTCTCCAACAGGAATACAGTTCCAAGAGCCTGAAGGGGCCTGTGAAGGTTAATTCTAGGTGACAACTTGATTCAATTAAGGAATGCCAAGAAACCTGGTAAAGCTATCTTTTTAGGTGTGTCCATGAGGGTGTTTCCTGAAGAAATTAGCATGACAGCCTGAGTGGAGTGGGTGGGAAAGACTCATCCTCAATGTGGGCAGGAACTATTCAATCTGCTAGGGACCCAGAGAGAACAAAAAACAGAGAAAATAGGCAAACCTCTCTCTGTCCGCTGGAGCTGGGATACACTCTTCTCTCCTTTCCATGGACATCAGAGCTTAAGACTTCAGATTTCGGGTTCCAGGACTTACACCAAGGATACCATCGGCTTCCCTGGTTTTAAGGCCTTCGGACTTGGACTGAGCCACACTACTGGCATTCAGTTTGCAGATGACCTATCGTGAGACTTTTCTTCACAACTGCATAAGCTAATTCCCCTAATAAATCCTCGCTCATATATTTATGACATATGCTATTGATTCTGTCTCTCTGGAGAACCCTGACTAATACAGGGCCCTTTTGAATTGTGACACGTGGACCCAAGTTTCGAGGCGCTGAAGCTTCACTGCAGTATGGGTAGTGAGAACTTAGTATGTTCCCTTCCAGTGAGATTCAAGGGCAGTCATTCTCTGTTGTTGTTTCCAGAGGGCCCAGTTTGCAGGTTCCAAACCATGAAGAGTTTGATTGTCCTTAGTTGGTGGATCACAAAGTGCTTTCTTTACCTGGTGAAAATACACTTTGGCATAATGCATTAAAGCCTTGCAGTATTTAGTCATATCTGAGTTTAGAAGAGGGGGAGATGTTGGAGGTTCTTATTAGGGGCATAAGTCTTCCCATGACTATTTCATAAGGGATTGACTTATGTTTTCCAGTGGGAGTGGATCTGATTGCCATTAAAGCCAGTGGCAGTACCTTTGGCTGAGTCAACCCAATCGACTCAGTTAACTTTGCCAATTTTAGTTTTAAGATGCCATTTGTTCTTTCAACCTTTCCAGAAGACTGAGGGTAATAGGGACAATGGTAGTGTCATTGTTTTCATACCTTATTTTTTTTTCCCTTTTTGTCTTTTTTACTGACCGGTAACGGGATCGCAACCCTCGGTGTTGCGCCCGCACCGCGCGCAACCAGTGAGTGGGAACCAGTCTCTACATGGGATTCGAACCCTCGGCGGGAGCGCCGCCGTGCTCCCAGGCAGCACACTCTCCAGTGCGCCGCCGGACCGGCCCATACCTTATTTTTTTATTTTTTATTTTTTTAAAGATGACTGGTAAGGGGATCTCAACTCCCGACCTGGTGTTGTCAGCACCACGCTCTCCCAAGTGAGCCAACGGGCCATCCCTATACAGGTATCTGAACCCGTGGCCTTGATGTTATCAGCACCACACTCTCCCATGTGAGCCACAGGTAAGCCTTGTTTAACTGCTTCATAATTTGCAAGTAAAATGAGTTCTCCTATCACCAGAGATTCCTCCAGGGATACCCATAAAGGAAACACATTTTCTAATAATTTCTTAGCTACTGTCACAGCGTTGGCTTTTCTGCATGGGAAAGGCTCTATCCAACTGGAAAACATGCAAACCATTACAGGAACATACTGAAACCCCATTGAAGATAGCAGCTGAATGAAGTCCATCTGCAAATATTCAATAGCCCATCGGGTGGGTGGAGGTAGAAATACACCACTTGAAGTTTTTATTGTCTTCCCAGAATGATGAGTTTGACAAACTAAACATTGGTTATAAACCATCTTAGCAATTTTGGAACAGTCACCACACCAATATTTTTTTCACAATTTGGATCTTTTTGTCTGCTCCATGATGAGGTGTGAAGTACAAAGCTTTAAAGACTCAGGAAAGACCAGGAGGCCATCCGGACCCTCTGTGAGTCCATGATTAACAGAGTTTACATCCTTTTTTTTTTTTTTTTAAAGATGACCGGTAAGGGGATCTCAACCCTTGGCTTGGTGTTGTCAGCACCACGCTCAGCCAGTGAGCAAACCGGCCATCCCTATATAGGGATCCGAACCCATGGCCTTGGTGTTATCAGCACCACACTCTACCAAGTGAGCCACGGGCCGGCCCAAGTTTACATCCTTTTCGATGCTAATTTTGTATTTCCAAATCAGGTGCATTGCACTGTTTATTATATAGGTCATGATAAGTCAATTTGGATCAATTTTATGGAGTTCATTCAGATTGTCTATCCTAACAGTTTCAGCCCTAGCTGATTTGGCATAAAAATATGCAAGTGAATTCCCTCAATATTCAGGTTTAGTTCTACAAGTATGAGCTTCAATCTTAATAATGGCAATCTGTGATGGAAGCAGGATAGCAGAAAGGAGTTAATCTAGTTGGAGTCTATTTTTTTATGGGGGTCCCACTAGAAGTGAGAAACCCTTGTTGTTTCCATAACATGCCCAAATCATGTACTACTCCAAAAGCATATCTGCTATCTGCATAAATATTTACTGACTTGTCCTTAGCTATATGATAAGCTCTAGTGAGAGTAAAAATCTCCACAGGTTCAGTTGACTTAAATTGAGGAAGAGTTCCCCTATCTGTTAACTCATTTTTGGTGGTAACAGATATTCTGCCTGATATTTTCCTTCTGAGTTCTTGGCATAGGATCCATCAACAAAAAATATTAATTCAGGATTATCCAATGGAGTATCTCATAAATCAACACAAGGGGCCACTATTTCTGATACTTTTCTTACACAATTGTGATCCTCACCATCATTAGACAGAGGTAATAGGGTAGCAAGGTTAAGTAGGTTGTAACATTTTAGATGAAGATTGGAAGGAGACAGGAGAAGAATTTCATAAGAGGTTAGTCTATTTGCTGAAAAATGCTGAGTCTGGTTGGAATTCAGTAGACTTTCTACAACATGTGGGACTTGAAAATGAAGTTCATTGCCTAAAACCAGCTCAGATGAAGCTTCTATCAACTTGGCTGCTGCTGTGTAATTTTAAGCAATTAAAAAGGATATGCCTTAGCTAATGGGTCTAATTTAAGGCTATCATACACAGTGGGCCTATGTTTTCCCCCATAAGAACTCCTAATGCATGATTGTTGCATTCATGAATGAACAAGGTAAAAGGATTGGTGTAATTTGGACATTCTAAAGCTGAGGCAGTTATAAGGCCAGTTTCTTTTGGTTAAAAGCATGTTCATGACTGTCCTCCCAAGGCAAAGGTTCTAGTATTGCATTTCTAGTGAGTTCATATAATGGTAACGCCATTAAAGGAAAATTTGGGACTCTGGATCTGTAATATCTTTTTTTTTTTTTTTTAAAGATGACCGGTAAGGGGATCTTAACCCTTGACTTGGTGTTGTCAGTACCACGCTCAGCCAGTGAGCGAACCGGCCATCCCTATATGGGATCCGAACCCAGGGCCTTGGTGTTATCAGCACCGCACTCTCCCGAGTGAGCCACGGGCCGGCCCAAGGGATCTGTAATATCTTGCAAGTCCAAGAAGACCTCTTAATTGTCTTTTGGTTGATGGCTGATGGAAAATTTTGATTTGTTTTCATTCTCTCAGGTGACAGGGAAATCCCTCCAGGAGTCAAGTCATGTTTCAAATAGTGAACTTCTCTTGAGAACTGAAGTTGTTCCACTGAAGCCTTATGACCTTTGTGTGTGAGTTGCCATAAAAGGTAAATTGAGTCAATTTCAGAGCACTATTTAGTGGGAGAACATAACAACAAGTCATCTACATATTGAATAATAGTAGAATTTTGAGGAAAACTGTAGGGTTATTAAGGTCTGATGCAATGGCTGGGAAAAATATGAAGGCGCTTCAGTAAATCCTTGGGGCATTACAGTCCAGGTATACTGTTGATTTTTCCAAGTAAAGGCAAACAAGTATTAACTCTCTTTATGAACAGAAATGCTAAAGAAAACTGAGCAGAGGTCTATTATGATGAACCATGTTAAATCGGCAGGCACATTTCATAATAAAGTATTAGGATTTGGGACCAAACAAAACCTTGATATCGCAATTTTATTAATTGCTCATAAATCTTGAACAAATGCCCAACTCCAACCATTCAGCTTTTTAACTGGCATGATTGGAGTATTACAAGAACTGGTACACAGAATTGCGAGTCCTTGTTTAATTAAATCTTCTGTAATTGGCAAGAGTCCTTGGATTGCTTTGGGTATTAGATATTGGGGTAATTTAGGCAAAGGTTCAGAATGATCTATTTAGGCCTTTATAGATTCCAGACTTTTAATCTTTCCTATATAAGTTGAGGAATAAGCCCATAAGCATTCAGGTATTTTAGAAAAGTCAGGGGTATTACAGGCCTAAGTTTGGATCTTATCAATTTCTGCCCATAAGAGCATAACAGTTCTGGTCCAGGAGAGTCAGGAAACTCTTAGGTTATGTCTCTCTCTGAGGAGAATTTTATATTCCACTTCAGCTTTGAAAGTAGGTCTTGCCCTAGCAGGTTTACTGAAGCAGTATCACGTAGTAAAAATATACGTGTTTCTGAAAATGGCCCCAAAGTCAATTGGATGGGTTCAGATGTGGGAACCTCTTGAACTTGATTTGAAACCCCCACCACACCAAGGGATTCGTTGGTTTATTAAAGTGGGGTTTACAGTAGATAGGGGGGATCTGATACCCATCAGTATTGTACAAGGTTCCCCATTAATTCCAACTCTTGTTTCTCCATGTTTATTTAAGAGTACATGGGCAGCAATTTACCAGAGAACCCCTCAGAGCCTCATCAATGTTGATTATCATCAGGAGGGCTAAAATCTCTTTGGCTTCTGCTAGTGGGGAAATAGTTTGACCTAAAGAGAGGAGACTTACTGGTGGACTGACATAAAAGCAAACAATCATGCTTCCATTATCCTGGTTGTTTGCAAAAAAGGCAGACATCTCAGGGTAAAGAATTTCTCATTCTAAGACCTCTTGCTTGTGGTGTAAAATAAGCATGATAAGGTCCCTTTGGTCTTCGCTCCATAACTGTTGTAATTGTGATACCAGAGGAGAGGGTCTGGGAAGGCCCAATAGCTGCCTTCAACCCACCCTGACCCCCTTCCCAGGTTCTTGACTTTACCACAGGAAAGGATTCAAGAGCAGAGTCACAATAGAAAGTGAAAACAAGTTTAATACAGAGAATAAGAAATACAGACTTCGCAGGGAAAGTGCAGCCTATCTCCAGAGACTGATCAGCAGCTATAGCAAGTTTAATACAAAAGTAAGAAATTACATACTTCACAAAGTCTGGTAAGTGTGCTTCCCAGAGCAAAGTCTGCTAAAGGCAAGTCTGATACAAAAAGTAAGAAATATACACCTCAGGTGAAGTGCAAGCTGACCCCAAATAGAGTGAGCAACAGTCTCACCTTCTACAAGGATTCAGCTTTTATAGTTTCACTGTCTATACATATTTATGCTATCTAATGAATATTCAACTAAGGAGGTGGTTCCCAATTATGTAACATAGTCTTGCACATGCTCAGTTGGTCTCTTTTAGAGCATGGTCATTGGTCAAATTCTACCCCATGCACCTAATATACTCAAGAATATTCAGTGCTCTCTAGTGCCTCCACTGGAAGATCATTCAAAGGATAAACTTAGCTTTACTGAGCATGCTCGGCCACTACAGTTATATGCCTGGAGAAACTCCTCTCTACTGAGCATGCTCAGCCACTGTATTTACATAAATCTGCCCCCTGTAATCTCAATCTCCCCATGTTGGTACCAAAAATAGGAGCAATAAGAAATAATGACTCTTATCTAAAGGAGGGCCTAGAGGAAGGGCCTGGGACCTTGGGAAGTGGTTTGAAACTCAGAGGTGTCTCCTGAAACCTGAACCCATGGAAACTGAGCACCTCCTATCTCAACTGGAGAGACATAAGCTTGTTAGCTTTTTGGATATTTTCTTGTTCTAGAGCCCTCTTGAAATGTTCAGCTAAGGCCACCAATGCAATCTGTAACTTCCCATCCCAGTTCATGCTTTCAAATCAAACTACTAAATTCAGGATGAGGTCCATTTATCAATAGTACAGTTAGCGCTGTTTCAGTCCCTGCAGGAATTCTCCTTGCTCTATTTTGAACCCAGAATGTTTCACAGTGTTTCTAAGCAAGTTCTGTAATGTGAAACTGTTTCATCTTTTTTTGTTTGCAAGATTGTATGAGATACCAATCAATTTTTTGTGGAAAAATCTTAAGAATTGAATCTAAAGCGTTCTCAGCAATTTTTCTAGCTCCTTTTGGCCCATCTCATGAGGAGATTTTGAAGGGGTCCTTACAATCCTCCTCAGGTTTGTCCCATCCCACTGCAGCCATCCATTTTCGAGCTTCACCAGGCCCCAATACTATGTGAATAAATTGCTAAAGGTAAGGGAGTCCTGGATTGTAAGCTCCTATCAGGATTCTAAATTCTTCAGTAAATTTTTAAGGATTTTCCCTTGGGTTAGACAAATCTTTTGCAATGGCTCTAAGCTCAGTTTTAGACCATGGAGTAAAGGTGGTTATAGCAAGAAGGCCTGGCTGATCAGAAGGTCTTACTTTATAAGGCATCTGTCTAACCTCTTCTTTTTCATCATTCTCAGGGTGAAATGGTAATTTAGCAAAAGATAAGTGGACTCAGAGTATTTAGGTAGATTTAGGTAGAGTCAGATAAAGAGAAGGAACAGTCAGGGTTAGTTCACTCAAAGTACAGTGCTCTTTCGTTTTGTCCTTAGTCTGTTGCTTAAGCTTTTTGCAAAGAATCTTTTAAGGAGGCAGTTTTTGATTCACTTTGTCTATTACATGCCTCTGCATACCAATTTAAAAATACACTTCATTGCTTTTGTGGAGTTTTTGATTCCCTTTTTTCTAATATACCTCACAAATAGACAATTTTATCCAAATTAAAACTCTCCCATTGTGGCTATCTTAATTCCAAGCTATCTCTAGTAAGGATAACCCATTTTTCTAAAAATGTACACATTCTGGGCCTATAATTTCTATACTTAAAGTCAGCTGGAGTCCCTGGAGTACCAGACTCCTTGGATTGAAATGAACCCATTATCTAAAAGGTACCTACCTGAGATCCAAGACCTGTAACTGAATCCGATCCAATCCTGGACCCAGCCAGATCCAAATATTGCTGAAATAAATTTGGAGGGCTCAGAAAACAACATTAGTGGAGCTCCAAATCTGAGAGAAACCTCACCTACAACCTTCAGGTACAAACAAGAGAGCAGTGAGCATTTCTCTGACACCAGTCTGTTAAAAGAATAAATGTAGGCAAATTAAATTTAACAAAGTTTAATTTAAGCAAGTAAAAAAAAAAAGATTTGCCAGTCAGACAGCCCCTAGAGTCAGAACAGATTAAGAAGGACTACAGCCAAAAATGCATAGTCAGTTAGATTTATAGACAGAAAAAGGAAAGTGATGTTACAGAACAGTTGACTGCCTGCAATTGGCTGAGATTCAGTTATCATCACAGAAGCACACTTCTAATTTAGATTTGCAATTTGTCCACATGCTTACATTCTAAGTTAGGTTATGTTTCATACTTAAGAGCCCAAGAATGAGAATATGGAGGCTTTCTCGGGCCAAAATTTTTTAGTTTGATTTAACAACTACTTCTATATTTACTTCCCTTTCCTGTCTACAAATATTCACTGCCCACACTGGGAGCTGAGGTCTCTGAACCTCATATGGTTCTGAGTGATTCCCAGTTCATGAATCATTCTTTGCTCAAATAAACTGTTAAATAATGTGTCTGAAGTTTTTCTAACAATATAGTCAATGCTTATTTGCAGATTCTATATTTGCCAACTTGCCTACTCACATGCTTTTACTTGTAACCCCCAAATCAATACTCAATAAGCTCTTGAAGAAGTGAAAAATTTGGGCTGCCTGAAGGACACATTCCCAGCAAAGGTGGAACAAGGCCACCTCTGCCTTCTCGTTTCAGCTCTCATACTATAAACAAGTGTCCTTTTCATGATCTACTTAGTGCCACATTTTTTATATTTTTGTGCTTTTTGTTGGTAATTTTGCCATTTAAAAGTTGCTCTCAAGCTTAGTGTTGAAGTTTTGTCTAGTGTTCATATGTGCAAAAAGGCTTACGTGATGTGCCTTATGGAGAAAATACAAGTGTTAGATAAACAGTTCAGGCATGAGTTGTAGTGCTGTTGGCCTTGTACTCAGTGTTATTAAATCTACATATATAATAAATAATTGTCTTATACATTATTAACAAAGTTTCACTGAAAAGGAATTTGGAGATAAAGAGAGAATTTACTTGGGTTCACAGTGTAAAGCTAGGGCTGGAGCTCACAGACCCCTCAAGCCCGTTGTCCAGACTGGGTCACAAACCCTTCACAGGAAAAGGTCCTTGGAGCCATGGGTTAGGAAACAATAGGCTTTATTTTTAGACGTGAGCTCTGCTGACCAGCAGTTCAGAGCCACTGCTTCACACACCAAAGAGCACACAAAAACAGCAACAAACAAAAGGATACATGGACACACATGTTCAGTAACTCCACTCCCATACAACTTGTTTACAAAGGATGTCCTGCACCACACCCAGCCAGACCTGAGGCAAGGTGGCCAGACTAAACTACTCTATTTTCCTCACATGCAGTTTGCAAACTGGTGAGATACAGCCTTCAGTACAAAACAAAAGTGAACTCCAACAGAACAGAGAGGGATTGACTTATGTATTAGTCCATTTATGTTGCTTATAACAGAATACCTGGAACTGGGTACTTATAAATAAATAAAGTTTATTCCTTACAGTTTTAGAGGCTGAGAAGTCCAAAGTCCAGGGAACACCTCTGGTGAGGGCCTTGTTTGTGGATGGTGACTCCTCACAGCAATGGAGGGTGTCACATGGAGAATATGGCAGGAACAAGAGATAGCTAAGTCCTCACTTGCTTTCCATTTATAGCCATTAGAACCATGCACAAGACCACCATTAAACTATCAATGGGACTAGCCCGTGGCTCACTTGGGAGAGTGTGGTGCTGATAACACCAAGGCCACAGGTTCAGATGCCTTATATAGGGATGGCCAGTTAGCTCACTTGGGAGAGCGTGGTGCTGACAACACCAAGTCAGGGGTTAAGATCCCCTTACTGGTCATTAAGAAAAAAAAAATCAATGGATTAATCCATTCACTAGGGCATGGTCCTCACAATCTAATCACCTCTTAAAGGCTCTACCTTTCAATTACCATAATAGGATTTCCTACCCTCTCAACAGTCACAGTGGTGATTAAGCTTCAGTGAGCTTTGGGAAGACATTTAATCTACAGCAAATTATAGCAGAGTTCTCACCCAGGTTCCCACTTTAGTCCTCTATGCAAATGAGGGACTCAAGACCTGATTGGTTTGGCCCAATATGCAAAAGAAGAATTCTGGCTTGCTGAGTTCTGACCAATCAACACTTGACTAGTTAAAGTCTTTGATTAAGTTCAGGTGGAACTGGCCAGTTAGCTCACTTTGTTGGAGCATGGTGCTGATAACACCAAGGTCAAGGGTTTGGATCCCCTTACTGACCAGCCACCAAAAAAAAAGTTCAAATGGTGAAATGGGGCTTTCCAGCAGCAGATGATTCTGGCAGCATAAACAGAAAGATAGCCATGAAAGCCCCAAAGTTCAACTATTGTTCATCCTGGGGTTTTTTCCCTAAGGACACAGGGTATGCGTGTAACCTCCAGTCAGCAAATGTGTGTTCAGTTCCATTCAATTTAGACCCAGTTATCCACAAGGATCCATCTCAAAGGATTGGCACTTTCAGGGTTCACAACATAAAACAAGGAAAATTACGTATTAATTATTTGGCAAAAATGTGACCAGAGGTTCACAGGAAAATAACCCCTATATAACTTCTAGGAGCAATGGTTTGGTATTTGCTAATTCAGTGCTCATAACGATTTTATAGAACATAACTACCACCAAAAACAAGAACTGACCCTGTGTGTGTATATATAAAATTTCTGAGTCCCCTTCCAGCCCAAGGGTCCATGGTAAGAGCCCTTGTAAATCACTATGGCAGAAAGCATCAAACAGCTATAAGGACACTCCATCTGGGAAACCTCCTTTAATTGTTCCTATGACTGCTAAAATTTAAGGCTAGGCATTCAATTAGCAGAAACTCTACTTGGCTGCCATTAGAGGACAGCTAGGGAGGAAGTGAGGAGACTGGGGACACATTGTTGCAGGTACAGCTGAAAGCATTCGGCTGGAGGGGGAATAGGTGGCTATAAGGAAAGACCAAAGGAAGAACTTTGGGGAAAGCAGAGGTGTTCTGAGGCTGAACATGCTGCCTCTGCAGGAACTGAGTCCTTTATTTCTGGGGAGAGGGATATGTTCAAGTTGAGGCTATTAAAATATACCCTAAAAGACAGACAAGGACACACACAAATTGCTTTCATAGGACCCAATGAAGTCTGCATTATGGCAAGCACCCACTCAGTGAAAGAAAAAGAAGAACAGATAGATGGAACACTTAAACAATAGGACTTTATTGTAGACTGAAAGTACGTGCAGAAGGGTGTGCAGGTATCTCTGTGAGGGAGGAATGTGTGTGGATTCTTAAGGGGAGGGTTTATGTGTTGTTCTGGGATGGGAGTGTTTCTCTATCCTAAGGGGAGAGATACTCAGCTGTGGGGGATGATCTAGACTAATTAAGGCCTAATAGGCCAATGCAAGGTTACATCAGCGTCCTGTCATGCATCCCTGAGTTTCTGAAGTTTTTGGTAATGCACAGTGGCCTTTCTGGTCTAGTGCCATGGGTGGAAGGTCATATAGTGGTTGTCTGCACTTTTGTTCCTCCTAGTGTGCAGGTGCAGTGGTTTTTGTAATCTGCAAAGTTCCAGGTGTAGCATGCTAATTAGTAGGGTGGTTAAGCTGTTATCAGCTCATTATGGGTTCATTAACTGCTAGCGCTGATCCAGTCTGAATTTTTATGACCAGCCTCCCTTGGGCATGTCCCTATTCTGTCCTGCCTCAATTGCACTGACTCTGTAGATCAAACTGGGAAAAATTGACATCCTAACAATTATGAAAGGACAAAATTACAACGAGTTTAATTTAAAGATCTCAGTTGGCTTTATTGCAATTCTAGAATGGGGCAACACTTCATTCCATAAAATAGAATAAGAATTCCAAGGATCTGAGCAGAAGAGGTTGGCTTTATAGACAGAGAAGGGCTTGAAGAAAGCAGAAGCAAAGAATAAAGAATGTTTACTTTCAGGGTTACTTTTTCTTGTAATGGGGACAGGGAGACAAAATTACTCATTAGTTAACTTCAGGTTACTTCAGGCTATCTCTTTTATGTAAGGATTAAAGCAGAGGGAACTTCGTTATCATGCCAATTGAAAATTTAAACTGGCCTGTTTAGGAGATAGGCTGTTATCTCCCCTGATTTCCTGGAAAGTCAGACAACTTAGTTAGGGTTTGGTGATGTGGACCATTAGCACAGGAGACTTCATTTTGATTTTTGGTCTGGTCTGTTGGGGCCTAGTACAGAAACTTAGTCCAAAACAATGGCCTCCTATAATTTTTATGTACTATTGGGGGAAGACCCAATACTGGGTCTTCCAATCCATGACATGAAATATTTCTCCATTTATTTAGAACTTCTTTGATTTCTTTCATGTTTTGTAATTTTCCACATGCAGATCCTATACATATTTTGTTAGATTTAAACCTCAGTATTTAATTTATTTTGGTGATGTTATAAATGTTTTTTTTTTTTTTAAAATATGCATATTGTACTTTAATGATTAAAATAAATACCGTGTTGCTACCTGGTTTGGAAGACAGGACAGATAATCAATTAACTTAGTGTTCTTCACAACAAGATTACAGGCATTCCACCCTCACCTCCCCCATATACATCATCTTTGGGAAACATTATTTCCACAGAAAAAAGGGGTGATCTTTTCACATTCAGGCAAACATAATACTGTCAACATATTTGGATTAGAGATTTTATTTTAGAAGTATAAAGGATGGAGGCGCAATAATATTTGGCATTTTTTAATTTAGGTTTGTTTTATTTAAGTTTAATGTTAATTCCATGCTGTGTTTCAGTAAGAACAATACAGATTCTGTATCTGTGGCTCCAGTCAGATATCCAGTAGTACAAATTAGCTTCAAGTTACACATACTGAACAAAAGAGGTTGAGCGAGCGAAGGAGGGGAGGGCAGGGTGGGGTGACCAGGGGGAGAGGGAAGAAGAAGAAACAAAGAATTGAACACGCATGCAGGCTTTTCCATACCACCTTCAATGCTAACCTGCTTCAGAGGGAGAGTAAAAGTAGGCAAGAATGAGCAGCCACGGATTGTTGAACTGTTACCAGCACCACGCTTTTCAGCAACACATCAGCAGAGTTTGAAACACTTCTTACAGCAAAACCATTACAACAAACTCCCCAAACAACCACTTCGTGCTAACACCCAGTTAATTTTAAACATTGGTATAAAATTCGATTTAAACAATGAGAAAAAGGAAAAATAATACCACACACATATGCTCTACAGTGTGATTAACCTCTCTCTTAGATGCTTGCATCACCTGGAAGTCTAATGGCTTTCAAATGTAATTTCCATTTCCGATGGTGATCCTGCCACATCTGCCATGGAGACAATACAGTAATGCTGAAAAAGCCTCTATGCAGTCCTGTTAGTGTCTTAAAGAACTTAAAAGCTGGGACCAGTAAAATCCACAGAAATTCACTCTTGCCTTTAAGAACTTTTGGAAACTGTTTTTTCTTAAAGGAAAAAAAAAAAAAAAACCAACAGGGCAGGAACCTAAATTCTGAGACCAAATGTAAAAGTCAGATTTGGTGGTTCTCAGTGACAATGGGGAATTTCCAAGGGGTGGGATGGGAGGAGTAGGGTGGTCAGAGATGGTTTCTCTTGTTGGCTTTTATGTCTCACTGATTTTCATCTTCCACATCCTGCAGCGCTTCTTTATTCTGCTCTTCACCATCACCCTGCATGTCTGAAGTCCATAGTGTCAGATTATCACGTAACAACTGCATGATAAGTGTAGAGTCTTTATAGCTTTCTTCACTCAGCGTATCCAGTTCTGCAATTGCATCATCAAAAGCTGCTTTTGCCAACCTGCAGGCACGGTCAGGGGAATTAAGAATTTCATAGTAGAATACGGAAAAATTGAGAGCAAGACCTAAGCGAATGGGATGCGTTGGTGGAAGTTCTGTCATTGCAATATCACTAGCAGCTTTATAAGCCACTAGACTGTTCTCCGCAGCCTCCTTCCTGTCATTTCCTGTCGCAAATTCAGCCAGATACCTGTGGTAATCCCCTTTCATTTTATAATAGAAAACCTTGGACTCGCCAGTGTTAGCTGCTGGAATGAGGTGTTTGTCCAGTACATCCAGAATGTCACAACAGATTAACTTTAGCTCAGTCTCAACCATTTGCCGATATTCCTGAATCATTTTTAGTTTGTCTTCTCCTCCCTTGTTTTCTTCTTTCTGTTCAATGCTGCTGATTATTCTCCAGGAGGCTCTTCTAGCTCCAATCACATTTTTATATGCAACAGATAGGAGGTTTCTTTCTTCAACTGTCAGCTCCACATCCATACCTGCTACTTTCTTCATTGATTCCACCATTTCGTCGTATCGCTCAGCCTGCTCGGCCAGCTTCGCCTGGTACACCAGATCCTCCCGATCATCCATAGCGGCAGCGGCTCCGGCAGGGTCTGCGCGACGGATGGAAGCGGATAGCGTCTCCGACTCTCTCAGCCTCTCGCTCAGCGTCCGAGCAGCAAAAATGGCGGCGCTTCAATCCGGGACTTCCGCCTGCCTAAATGGTTTGTTTTTTAAAAAGTAGACTATTTTAGAGTATTTTTAGGTTCAGTAAATTTGAAGAGAAAGTACAGAGATTTCCCACATACTCCCTCCTGCACATACAGTCTCCACACCATTAGCAGACTTCTCCACTATCAGCATCTCCTACCACAGTGGTACATTTGTTACAATTGATGAACTTATGTCACCTCTCCCAGGGTGATGGAGACACAAAGGATTACTCAAAGCCCATTTCTCCAGAGCAGTGAGAGGCCCAGGAGGGGTTAATCCCAGGAGCAATTCCTTTAAGAGAGAAGGATTCCTACAGGTAATGCCCAATCAGGTTTTCTCTCAGTTTTTATTGTCCAGACAAGACAGTTACAGAGAAGGAACATAGGTGGTTACAAAAAGAACAATGAGATAATCATCGTGGCAACACTTAATTCTCCAAGAAACTTAAAGAAACAGCTGAAGGCGAGATGAGGAACATCCCCCAACCATCAGCCTTGAAGCCTTTAGCTCACATACTTTCCCATCATGAGGGTTAGCTGCACCAAGGATGACTGGCCATAGAGCAAGCATTTTTGCTGTGTTACAATTTTTTTTATCTACAACAAAGACTTTAGTCCTGGGAAAGTTTTGTTTTTCCCAAGCTTAGCATTACTATGTGCAATTCTAAAAAGTTAGGCTATACCGTAAACTACAGGGCTTTGGCCCTTCTAAAAACTAAGGACTGTGGTCCTACTAAGCTGTAAGTTAGGCCCTGTGAAATACATGTGCTTATTAATGTTAGTATCCTCCAAAAACTTACGTTGATTGACATATCATCATCCCAAAGTCCATAGTTTACATTAGGGTTTATTCTTGGTGTTGCACATTCAATGAATTTTGACAAATATGAAAAGACATGTATCCATCATTGTAGTATACAGAATAGTTTTATAACTGTGGCTTTCAATTAAAGTTTATTCCCTCTTTAAATTGCTGGCTATTGGGCCGGCCCGTGGCTCACTCGGGAGAATGCGGTGCTGATGACACCAAGGCCCCGGGTTCGGATCCCATATAGGGATGGCTGGTTAGCTCGCTGGCTGAGCGTGGTGCTGACATCACCAAGTCAAGGGTTAAGATCCCCTTACCGGTCATCTTTAAAAAAAAAAAAAGAATTTGTAAATTGCTGGCTATTTCAGTACATTTCCATAACTAATGTCTCATTCTGTTTCTTCCTATCTGCCCTTTAAAATAATGCTGATAACACCAAGGCCCCGGGTTCGGATCCCATATAGGGATGGCTGGTTAGCTCGCTGGCTGAGCGTGGTGCTGACATCACCAAGTCAAGGGTTAAGATCCCCTTACCGGTCATCTTTAAAAAAAAAAAAAGAATTTGTAAATTGCTGGCTATTTCAGTACATTTCCATAACTAATGTCTCATTCTGTTTCTTCCTATCTGCCCTTTAAAATAATGCCTCTTGTTACTGAATCCAAGTCCAGCTGCCTGCCCCATATAAAAACCCTGGCTTGGCTTGCCAAAATCTGTAACAGAACCCAGGACATTCAGCTCCCAGCTGAGGCTTCCAAAATCTGTTACCAAAACTAAGTCTGGCTCCCTGCCCCAAACGAAAACAAGCACCTAAAAAGTCAAATTGCTGGTGGAATAGAAAGTCAGCTTTTGTTCAGGAACACCAGTGACCTGAGAAGGGAAGTTAGGCTAACCTTTCTTTCTGGTGAACCTGAAGGAGAGTGGCCAGACTAAAGCCACCTCCAAGACTCAGATTCACCAAGGGGTTTTTAAAGAGGGGATTGAGGGAATGGTATGTGGGAAGAGAAAAGCAGGAAGGAAAAGGACATGAGCTGTGGGGGATCCATGCAAGGAGCTGGGTGCAAGGTCTAGCCAAGGCTCTCACTGGTTTCTGTTTCCCATCCTTGATGTTATCTTAGGGTCTTGCTTTGGGGTGGAATCAGCATTGCTTTATTGATGTCTTTCTTGGTTTCTCAGGGTCTAGATAATACATGTCTCGTGGCAAGTTTGCAACTCCAGGCTGACTGAAAACAACTTTACATTTATGTAAATAATGTCATCTTGCCCCATAACCAAGGTTCAAAATATAAACAATGATAGGAAGGAGGGAAATCAGGAATGCATGCTAAGAAAAAAACTGTTTTTTTTTTTTCTCCTTAAAGCCCACGTGAAGGGCTAGCCAGTTATCTCAGTTAGTTAGAGCACAGTCTTATAATGCCAAGATCACAGGTTGGGGTCCCTATACCGGGCAACCACCAAAAAAATAAATAAATAAAGCCCATGTGGTTTTAGGTCCCAACATGGCTTCAGTCCTGCTCACTCCAACACCCTGGCATAGAAGTCAGGAGCTGTGCACAAAAAGTTTCCTTTAAGGATCCTTGAGGTTAGGTTGGCCCAATCCCAACTGGGCTGGCCTGAGCCTGAAAACATCCCTTCTGAGCCTGTGAGAATGTCTGACCTTTGACATCAAAGGGAAAGGGCACCACCTCAGACATTGCCATCTACTGAACATGCAGGCAGCCTGTGCTAGTGAAGATCACTGGGAGACTCCTTCAAGCTCTTTGACCAATCGTGATCCTCTATAACTCTACATTCTGTAAAGCTTTGGGGAATGAATAGAATACAGCCAAGTTCCTTGCCAGTTCATAGCAAGGGTGATCTTTGCCCCAGTTTCCAATAAACTCCTTCTTATTTCTATCTGAGACCTCCTTAGAATGGTCTTTACAGTCCATATTTCCATAAGTATTCTGGTCACCAGCATTTAACCAGTCACTAAAACATTTCAAACTTTCCCCAGTTTTCTTGTTTTCTTAACTCCCACCAGTAGCTAGACTTTTCCTAGCCTGCTCCTCCAAATTCTTCCAGCCTCTCCTCAACACCCAATTCCAAAGCCACTTCAATATTTTCGAGTATTTGTTATATACAGCATACCCCACTTCTCTGGTACCAATTTTCTGTTTTAGTCCGTTTCTGTTGCTTATAACAAAATATCTGGAACTGAGTAATTTATACAAAAATGAAATTTATTGCTTACAGTTTCAGAGGGTAGGAAGTCCAAAGTCCAGGGAACACGTCTTGTGAGAGCTTTCTTTGGTGGTAACATCAGTGATGCAGCATATCACATCATGAAATGGTGGAGCAGAGAGACTCTCAAGTGCTTTCCTTTTAAAACCCTCAGAACCAGGCCCCTGACCACCATTATTAATCCATTCACGATGACATGGTCCTATAATCTCATCACCTCTTCAAGGCCCCAACTTTCACTTAGCACAATAGGATTTCCCACCCTCTACAGTTACAGTGGGAAATTAGCTTCTAATATATGAACTTTGGGGGATACAATTCAATCAATCCACAGCAGGCGCCTTGTGATTAAGCTTCCTTTCTCTACTGCAAAGACATATGCTTTGGTCATTGGCTTTCTGTGGCCCTTGGGCAAATGGACCCCACTGCATTGGGTAACAGTTTCACTGCCCTAAAATCCTATGGAATTTTGTGTTCCTCCCATTTGTCCTTCCCTCCTTCCTAATCCCTAGCAACCACTGATCTTTTAACTATCTCCATAGTTTTACATTTTCCAGAATATCTTTGGAATCATACAGTATGTAGCTTTCTCATATTGACTTCTTTCACTTAGTAATATGCATTTAAAATTCCTCCATGTTCTTTCATAGCTTAATAACTCATTTCATTAATAGCCAGTGCAGGGATCCAAATCCTTGACCTTGGTGTTATAACACCACGCTCTAACCAACTTAGCTAACTGGCCAGCCCAATCTCTGCCCTTTTTACATGTATGTAAACATTTTCCCAGCCCTCTTGCCAATTTTATAACCCAGGAAATGTCTTTCTCAAGGACCTGAAAACCATCTTGTTGAAATGTAAACACTGAAGGAGACAGCATTTCAATCTTTCAGTCTCTGGGAGGGAAGGAACATTACTTTAAAGGGCACCAATTAGGAAACACAGATGGCCTAATAATAGAGAACAATTGCCAACTGAGGAATAACCTGAGTGCTTGATGCATACACTTGATCAACCTTCCTGTTAATGTTTTCCAGTAACTTTTCTTTTTTTTTTTTTTTTTTGTCTTTTGTCTTTTTCCGTTCCGGCAACGGATCGCAACCCTCAGTGTTGCCCCCGTACCAGACCGGGGACCGGCAACGGAATCGCAACCCTCGGTGTTGCTCCCGTGCCTAGCTCAGCCAGTGAGCGGGAACCAGTCTGTATGTGGGATCCGAACCCTCGGGCGGGAGCACCGCCGCGCTTCCCAAGCGGCGCACTATCCAGTGCACCACCGGGCCGGCCCTCCAGTAACTTTTCTATTAGCTTACACCAGCACTTAAAAAACCTCCACCTTTTCTTTCAGGAGAGTTGGTATCCAGACTTGGTCTGTGCTCTCCCCTACTGCTGGCAATAGTATCAGAATACAACTGATTTCTTTTTTCTCCTCTCGTCCAGAGCAGTTTTTCTTTAACAGGGAACATCTTTGCCTGTTCCTTATCTTAGGAGAAAAGTGTCTAGTCTCTCACCATTAAATTGGATGTTAGGCGTAAGTTTTTTGTAAATGTTCTTTTTCAAGCTAGGGTAGCTCCCCTTCTATCCTGATTTGCTGAATTTGTTCTGTTTTGTTTTATTTACCATGAATTGGTGTTGGATTTTGTCAAGTGCTTTTTCTTTTCTTTTGTTTTTAGCTTTCTAAAAATTTATTATTTTTTTATTGTTGTAAAAATACACATAATATAAAATAACTCTCCATTTCCCACTTCCCTGGGCCTCTGCCAATCAATATTCTATTTTCTGTATGTTTCTGATTACTCTGACTACTTCATATAAGTGTAGTCATACAGTATTTGTCTTTTTATTTTTTTGTAAAAATTTTATTTCAGTATTTGTCTTTTTTTTTTTTTCCTTTTTGTCTTTTTTTGTGACCGGTAATGGGATCACAACCCTCGGTGTCGCGTCTGCACTGCGACCGGCAATGGGGTTGCAACCCTCGGTGTTGCGCCCGCACTGTGCTCAACCAGTGAGCGGACCGGTCTCTACACGGGATCCGAACCCTCGGCGGGAGCGCCGCAGCACTCCCAAGTGCCACACTCTACCGAGTGCGCCACTGGACCGGCCCATAGTATTTGTCTTTTTTTGACTGAGATTTCATTTAGCATAATGTCCTCAAACTTCATCCATGTTGTAGCATGTGTCAGAATTTCCTCATTTTTTAAGGCTGAATAATATTTTATTGTATGTATTTACCACATCTCTCTCTCTCTTTCTCTCTCTCTCTCTCTCTCTCTCTCTAGCAGCTGGCTGGTAGGGGGACACCACATTTTTCTTACCCATATATCTGTCGATGAACACTTGGGTTGCTTCCATGTTTTAATATTACGTGAATAATATTAATGTGAATAATGCTGCTATGAACATGCAAGTACAAATATCTCATTGAGACTCTGTTTTCAATGCTTTTGTTATATATCCAGAAGTGTGATTGCTATAATATATGGTAATTCTATTTTTAATTTTTTGAGAAATTGCCTTACTATTTTCACTATGGCTATACCATTTTACATTCCTACAAACAATGTACAAGTGATCCAATTTCTCCATATCCTTGCTAAAATTTATTATTTTCTGTTTATTTGATAGTAGGCATCCTAATGGGTGTGAGGAGGTATCTCATTGTAGTTTTGGTTTGCATTTCTCTAATGATTAGTGATGTTCACTATCTTTTCATGTATTTATAGGCCATTTGTATATCTTTTTTGCAGAAATGCCTATCCTAAAGTCCTTTGCTCATTTTTGAATTTGGTTGTTTGTTTTTTATTGTTCAGTTTTAGGAATTCTCTATATATTCTGAATATCAATGCCTTATCAGACATATGATTTGCAAATATTTTCTCCCATTCTGTGCGTTGTCTTTTTACTCTGTTAATATCATCTCCTGATGAACAAAAGTTTTAAATTTTCATGCAGTCCAATTTGCCTATTTTTTATTTTGTTGCCCATGCTTTTGGTATCATAGCCAAGAAATCACTATGAAATCCAATGTTGTGAAGTTTTGCCCTATGTTTTCTTCTAAGAGTTTCATAATTTTGGGTCTTACATTTAGGTTTTGATCCATTTTGAGTTAATTTTTGTACATGGTATTGGGTAAGGGTCCAACTTCATTCTTTTGCATGTGGATATCCAGTTTTACCAGTAACATTTGTTGAAAAGACTGTCCTTTCCCCATTGAATGGTCTTGGCACCCTTGTCAAAAATCATCTGATCATATATACAAGGGTTCATTTCTGGGATCTCTATTCTATTTCATTGGTCTGCATGTCTGTCTTTATGCCAGTACCACATTGTTTTGACTACTGGTAAGTTTTGAAATCAGTAAGTGTGAATCCCCCAACTTTTTTTTTCTTCCAGCTTTATTCTTCCTTTTCAAGATTGTTTTGGCTATTCAGAATGACTTAAGATTCCATATGAATTTTGGTTTGGGCTTTTCTATTTCTGAAAAAAAAAATCATTGGGATTTTAATCGGGATTGCATTGAATCTGTAGATCACTTCGAATAATATTGCCATCTTAACATTAAGTCTTCTGATCCATAAACATTGGATGTGTTTCCATCTTTTAATGTCTTTAATTTATTTCAGCAGTGTTTTATGGTACAATTCTTTCACCTCCTCGGTTAAGTTAATTCCTAAGTATTTTATTATTATTATTATTATTATTTTTTTTTTTTTTTTTGTCTTTTGTCTTTTTTTTCCATGTCCGGCAACGGATCGCAACCCTCAGTGTTGCCCCCGTACCGGACCGGGGACCGGCAACGGGATTGCAACGCTCGGTGTTGCTCCCGCGCCTCGCTCAGCCAGTGAGCGGGAACCGGTCTGTATGTGGGATCCGAACCCTCGGCGGGAGCGCCGCCGCGCTTCCCAAGCGGCGCACTATCCAGTGCGCCACCAGGCCGGCCCAGTATTTTATTATTTTTGATGCTACTGTAAATGGAATTGTTTTCTTAATTTCCATTTCAGATTGTTTATTGTTAGTGTATAGAAATGCAACTGGGCTGGCTGTCTAGGTCACTTGTGAGAGCATGTTGCTGAGAACACCAAGGTCAAGGTTTGGATCACTTTACTGGCCAGCTGTGAAAAAAAATAGAAAGAAAGAAATGAATCTGGTTTTTCTGTATTTTCTTTGTATCCTGATACTTTGCTGAATTCATTTATTAGTTCTAACAGTTTTCTTGTGGAATCTTTAGGGCTTTCTACATATAATATTGTATCACCTATGAACAGAGATAATATTATTTCTCCCAATTTGGATGCCTTTTATTTCCTTTTTTTTTTTCCACATAATTGTTCTGGTAAGAACTTCCAGGACACTGTTAAATAAAAGTGGTGAAAACAGGTATCCTTGCCTTGATCCTGGTCTTGAAGGAAAAACTTTCAGTCTTTTACCATTGAGTGTGATGTTGACTGTGGATTTTTCACACATAGATTTTACAATGTTGATGTGGTTTCCTTCTATTCCTAGTTTGTGAGTGTTTTTGTCATGAAACAGTGTTGAATTTATCAAATGCTTTTTTTTTTGCATCAATTGAGATGATCGTGTTGTTTTTTTCCTTTTAATCTGTTAATGTAGAATATTACATGGATCAAGTTTCCTATGTTGAACCATCCTTGCATTCCAGGAATAGTCCCACTTAGTCATGGTGTATAATCCTGATAATATGCTGCTGAATTTGGTTTGCTAGTATTTTGTTGAGGGTTTTTCCATCAATGTTTAAAAGGGATATTGGTCTACAGTTTTCTTGTAGTGTTTTTGTCTGGCTTTTGTATCAGGATAACGCTGGCTTCATAGAATGAATTAGGAAGTTTTCCCCCATCTTCAATTTTTTGGAAAAGTTTGAGAAGGCTTAGTGTTAGTTCTTCTTTAAATATTTGGTAGAACTCACCAGTGAAACTATAAGGCCCAGGACTTTTCTTTGTTGGGAAATTTTTGACTACTGATTCAATCACCTTACAAGTTATAGGTTTATTAAGATTTTCTATTTCTGGGCCGGCCCGGTGGGGCACTCAGTAGAGTGCGGCACTTGGGAGCGTGGCGGCACTCCCGCCGAGGGTTCGGATCCCATATAGAGACCAGTCCGCTCACTGGCTGAGCGCGGTGGGGGCGTGACACCAAGGGTTGCAATCCCGTTGCCGGTCGCGGTACGGGCGCGACACCGAGGGTTGCGATCCTGTTACCAGTCACGAAAAAAAGACAAAAAGGAAAAAAAAAAAAGATTTTCTATTTCTTTGTGATTTAGTCATGGCAGGTTTTGTGTTTTTAGGAATTTGCCTATTTCATCTAAGTTATCCAGTTTGTTAATGTATAATTGTAGTACTCTCTCATAATCCTTTTTATTTCTGTAGGATTGATAGTACTTTTCCCATTTTCACGTCTGATTTAATCATTTTAGTCTTCTCTCTTTTTCTTATTAGATCTAGCTAAAAGCTTCTCAATTTTGTTAATTTTTCAAAGAACCAACTTTTAGTTTTATTCATGTTCTCTTTTGTTTCTCTGTTCTCTATTTCATTGATCTCTGCTCTAATCTTTATTATTTCCTTCCTTCTGCTAGCTTTGGGTTTAGTTTGTCCTTCTTTTTTTAGTTCCATAAGTTGTAAAGTTAGGTTGTTGATTTGAGATCTTTCTCATTTTTTAAATATAAGTGTTTATACTAATATATTACTAAATATAAACTTCCCCTTAGCACTGCTTTGCTGCATCCCATAAATTTCAGTATGTTGTGTTTTCTCTAAGTAGTTTCTAATTTCCCTTTTTATTTCTTTGATCCATTTGTTGTTTAAGAGTGTGTTGTTTAATTACTACAAGCTTATGAATTTTCCAATTTTTTCTGTTACTGATTTCTAACTTCATCTCATTGTGGTTGGAAAAGATCCTTTGTAGGATCTCTATCTTTTTAAATTTACTGAGACTTAATTCTGTGGTCTAACATATGGTCTATCCTGGAAAATGTCCCATGTGTATTTGAGTAGAATATGTATATTGTTTTTGAGTAAAATGTTCTGTAGATGTCTATTAAATCTATTTGGTTTATTGTATTGTTTAAGTCCTCTATTTCTTTTTCTTTTTCTTTTTTTTTTTTTTTTTGGGTGTCTGGCCCAAATGGGGATCCAAACCCTTGACCTTGTTGTTACCAGCACCACACTCTCCCAAGTGAGCTAACCAGCCAGCCCTAAGTCATTTATTTTTATACTGATCTTCTGTCTAGTTGTTCTATCCATTTTGTGGAGTAAAGTATTGAAGTCTCCAACTATTATTGTAGAACTCTGTTTCTCCATTCAATTCTGTAGTTTTTACTTTTCTTCCCTCCCCTATTCTATATGAAAGATTTTGCTCTATGTATTTTAATGGTCTGTCATTGGTATATAAATGTTTAAAAATGTTCTATCTTCTTGCTGTATTATACATTAGTTTATATATAACATACTTCTTTGTCTCTTGCAATCTTTTTTGATTTAAATTCTATTTTGCCTCATATTTCTGCTGTGGATTGAATGTCCCCCCAAAATTCACTGAAGCTTGATCCCCATTGTAACAGTGCTAAGAAGGTGGGAAATCTGATTATGATATTTGAAAGATGGGACTTTAAGAGGTGATTGGACCTCAAGGATCTTGCCCTCATGAATGAACTGATCCATTCACGAAGTAATTGGTTGATGGTTTAATGGTTGGTCTCAGGCATGGTTCTGATGGCTTTATAAGTAGAGCAAGTGAGAAGGTTAGCTATCTATTGCTTAGCTCATTCTTGCCATGTGATACCCTGAGTTGCTGTAGAAAGTAACTCCACAAGGAGGGAGGCTCTCACCAGATGTGTTCCCTGGACTTTGGACTTCCCAACCTCTAAAACTGTAAGAAATAAATGTCATTTCTTTATATAAATTACTCAGTTTCAGATATTCTATTATAAGCAGCAGAAATGAACTGATACAATCAGCATAGCCATTCCTGCTGAAAGGATGGAAAAAGATATTCCATGTAAATAGTAACAAAACAGGGACTGGAATGGGGATGAAGACTAAATATATATTTTCACAGTATCACAGAAAGTTTAATCCACTTACATTTAATGTAGTTACTACTAAGGAGAAACTTACTTCTATTATTTTGCTGTTTTCTATATGCCTTATAGCTTTTTTGTCTTTTATTTCCTGCCTTATTGTCTTCTTTTCTGTTTAGTTGATTTTTTGTAGTCAAACATTTAAATTCCTTTCTCATTTCATTTTGTATATATTCTATAGCTACTTTCTTTGTGGTTAGCATGGGGATTACATTTAACATCCTAAAATTATAACAAATGAATTTGAATTTATACCAGCTTAACTTCAATAACATACAAAAACTCTGCTCCTTTAACAGCTCCATCCCCACCCCTTTCAGTTGTTGATGCCACAAAATTATGTCTTTATACATTGTGTGCCCCAAAACGTAAACTAATAATTCTTCAAAATGCATTGGAACACAATTATATAGAAAACAATATGTGGAGTTACAAACTAAGCTTATGACAATAGTAGCTTTTAGACTAATAATTGCTTTTTAAAAAATGTATTAGCTTCAAAAAAAATGTATTAGCTTCTTAAATTATGTAGAACACAAACTGCAGTTACAAACTGTTGTTACAATAATATTAGCTCTCATAATCCATGTATTTACCTTATTGAGATCTTTATTTCTTCCTATAGCTTCTAGTTACTGTCAAGTGTCCTTTCGTTTCAACCTGCAGGACGCCCTCGTGCATTTTTTTCAGGGCAGGTCCAGTGGTAACAAACTCCTTCAGCTTTTGTTTATCTGGCCATGTCTCAATCTCTCTCTTACTTTTGAAGGATGGTTTTGCTGGACATAAGATTCTTGGCTGACAAATTTTTCTTTTACTATTTTAAATATATTGATCCACTATATTCCAATCTCTAAAGTGTCTGATGAGAAATCTATTGAGGACCCTTGGCATGTGAGTCACTTCTCTCTTTTCTCTTTCACTCTCTAAAGTTTGGTTATAATGTGCCTCAGTGTGGGTGTCTTTCAGTTCATCTTGGAGTTCGTTGAGCTACTTAGATGTTTATATTCATGGCTTTCATCAAATTTGGGATGTTTTCAATCATTATTTCTTCAAATATTCTCTTAGCCCCTTTCTTTCTCACTTTTCCTTCTGACATATCCACAATGCATATGTTGGTTGACTTGATGGTGTCTCACAGATCCCTTAAGATCTGACATATCCACTTTTCTTCAATCTTTTCTTTCTGTTTCTCAGAATTAATGATTTCCATTGCCTTATTTGCAAGTTTGCTGTTTTTTTCTTCTGCATTCTCAAATCTGCCTTTGAATCTCTGTAGTGAATAATTTCATTTTTTTTTTTTTGTCTTTTTCCGTGTCCGGCAACGGATCGCAACCCTCAGTGTCGCGCCTGTACCGGACCGGGGACCGGCAACGGGATCGCAACCCTCGGTGCTGCGCCCGCCCCTCGCTCAGCCAGTGAGCGGGAACCGGTCTGTATGTGGGATCCGAACCCTCGGCGGGAGCGCCTCCGCACTTCCCAAGCGGCGCACTAGCACAGTGAGCCACCGGGCCGGCCCGAATAATTTCATTTTAATTATTGTAATTTTCAGCTATAGAATTTCTTTTTGGTTTCCTTTTAGGTTTCTTTTTCTTGACATTCTCCACATCTTTTTCAGTTCTTTGAGCAATTTTTTTTTTCTTTTCTAGGTAACACACTTTGAGAACTTTAAGCATCTTTGAGACAGTTATTTTAAAGTCTTTGTTGAGTAGATTTTCCATCAGGTTTTTTTTTTTTTTTTAAAGATGACTGGTGAGGGGATCTTAACCTTTGACTTGGTGTTGTCAGCACCACGCTCTCCCAAGTGAGCTAACCGACCATCCCTATATGGGATCCGAACCTGTGGCCTTAGTGTTATCAGCACCACTCTCTCCCGAGTGAGCCGCGGGCCAGCCCCATGCCATCAGGTATTTTTCAAGGACAGTTTCTATTGATTTATATTTTTCCTTTGAATGAGACATAATTTCCTCTTTCTTTGTATGCCCTGTGATTTTTGTTGAGAACTGGGCAGTTGAATCTAATTATGTGGTAACTGTATAACTCATATTCTCCCCCTTCCCTAGGGTTTGCCATTTTTTTTTATTGTTTTTATTTGTTGTTTTGGGGTTTTGAAAAACTTATTGTTGTAGGTTGTCTGTGCCAAAGATCAGCCTGAGGTGTAAACTTAAGGTATTCACAGGTCTTTTCTGAGCCTGCACTTTTCCCTGGGTATGCACAGTCACTTTCTAATTTTCTCATATATGCAGTTTTTTTGTCTTTTGTTTTTAATGTTTCAGTCTTTAATGTCTGGCTCCTAAAAGGGGAAAAAGAGAAAAATGAAAGAGAGTAAAAAATGGCACCAGCCCTTTAAATCCCCTGAAAGTCATTTCAGTGAAGGGGAAGGGTCTTGCAACAATAGGGGAAAGTGCAACAATGGCTGCCAGCTTCTTTGTCTGTACCTGTGTGATGAGAAGCAGCAATCAGTGATCTCAGTATTTGAAGGACAGGGTCCTTTATGCCCACCCTGACTCCTGAGAGTTGCATGCAAGCTGCTCCAGGAACACTTGCACTGATGCCTTCCTTGGGGCTAGAAGTGAGGGATGGGTAGCTGCTAGTGTGCTAAGCTGAAATTGACCAAATTAACTGCAATTTACCTTCCAAGCCTTCCCCTAGAAACAAATTGCAAGCCTTCAATAGACTCCAGAGTTTCAAAATAGTTATATCAGGGGCCGGCCCGGTGGCGCACTGCTACAATGCGCCGCTTGGGAGCGCAGTGGCACTCCTGCCGAGGGTTCGGATCCCACATACAGACCGGTTCCTGCTCACTGGCTGAGCGAGGTGCGGGAGCAACACCGAGGGTTGCGATCCCGTTGCCAGTCCCGGTCCGGTACAGGCGCAACACTGAGGGTTGCGATCCGTTGCCGGACACGAAAAAAAAAAAAAAAGACAAAATAGTTATATCAGACAGATTCTGCCAGTGCAGTTGTTGTCTAGGTGGGGGAACAGATTTCTGGTGCTTTATATTATGGCATTTTCCCAGAATCCTTCCCTGTGTAAAATGTTTTTTCAACATCAATTGATATGGTCATATGTTTTTTCTTTAGTTGTTCACATGGTGGACAACACTGATTTCCAAAAGTTGAATCTGCCTCATGTAGTTGGAATAAATTGCACTTGGACATGGTGTATTACACTTTGGATAATAACAATCCAATAATTATTGGATTCAATTTGCTAATGTTTTGTTGAGGATTTTTGTGTCAATGTTCATAAGAAATATTAGTCTGTAATGTTCCTTTCTTTTAATGTCTTTATCTGGTTTTGGTATTAAGGTAATGCTGTCCTCATAAAATGAATTAGAAAGTATTCCTAGAAAAAAAAAATAGTACCATGTTTTTACCAATAGTCTCTGCAGAGATTTCAGAAAATGTTACTGGAATCTTGGCTTGGCAGTATCCAAAAAATGAGACTGCCTTAAAGTGTTTGTATAACTTTAGTTAAGTAAGCTCCCTCTGTATAGGACCCAGGCTAGTTCCAACTGATACCAAAATTCCTGTGTACATAATAGTTTAAAAGATCTTAAGAGTTCAGACTATGGATTGAAAACAAAAACTTTTTAATGAAGTATTCCATCTGGTTCTATTTTCCTGAAGAGATTGTGGAGAATTCATATTATTTCTTCCTTAGATATTTCCCTTCTATCTTTACTCTTTATTTCTTTATCCCCTGTCTCTATCTCTGACTCCTTTCTTGCTCCATGACTTCTTCCTACCCCTCCATCCCACCTTCCCATTCCTCAGGCCTGTGGCCATTGTAGGCATCCCCAGGCTGTGTGATCCCAGTCCTGAGAGCCAAAGAGGTCTCTAAGCCTTGACTTACCTCCTCTGACCTCTTCTGGCCTGAGGATGCTATAGCCAGAAAAAAATACAGAAAATGTGGGAACAGAAAAAACATTCAGTCATAGTCTGTCTCAACCCTCATTTGTTATCAAGGAGACTGAGGCCTGGAGTGGGGACACAAAGGGCCTCACCCTCCCAGACACATGTCTAAACACACAACCACCTAGAGCCAAGCTCTACCTGAGCCAAGCTCTTCCTACACTCCCACCCTCTCCTCTAGCCCTAGTATATACCCAGGCTAAAGCCTCAGGCTGTCTGTCTGAACTCCCAAAAATAGAGCAGAAAATAAGGTGGAGGTAACGATCCCTTGGTAAATGAGACAATGAAGGTAGCCTACCTTTCACCCCCCAGCACAAAGCTTAGAACTCTTTCATTTGTTGATTAATTCAGTATACATTTATTGAGTACCCACTATGTGCCAGGCAGCGAATAAAACAAAGTCCCTATTCTAATGGAATTTTCATTCTAGTGGAGAAGACAAGAAGTAAATAAGTTTGTTTCCAAGAGTGGTAAATGCCTTGAAGAAAGCATTTTCTGGGGTTCAGGCCACAGCCACTGCTCCAACTCGAAGCTCAGTTTTGATCCCTCCTCTGGGCTCTCATATCTCCTGTTGTCTGCCTCCCACAAGCCACTTCCTCTGAAAAGTTCAGCACCACCTCAAACTCATCATGTTCCAAACCGAATCATTTTCTCTCCCAACTGGCTCCACATCAGTCAATGTGGACAGGCTGACCATTGACTACCGTCCACCTCCTTTCCTCCCTAGCCCTGGTTGCCATATTTGACCATGTGCAATCCTCTTCTCTGCAGCTGATTGGACCCAAGATGGGTGCCTGACAACGTGGGCCCATCAGAAATTCTCCTGAAATATGGATTTGGACCAGACTGAGTGACTTGATAACAGCGATGGTTAAACTTAAAAGTCTTGGAGAGTTGAAGCCAGCTTAGGACAGCCATGTCGGTTTAGCCATGTGAAACCATCAGGATGAAAAGAAGCCCAAGAGAAGCAGCAAAGAGTCAGACTATACCCCTCCAGAATGACCCTGGTCCCTGACATTTTGGTTCCTGTGATAGACTCCCCAAAATTCAAATGTTGAAGCCTAGTCCCCAATGTGATAGCATTAGGGGGAGGAGCCTCTAGGTAGTAAGGAAGTCATGAGGATGGAAACATCATGAATAGGATTAGTGCCCTTATAAGAAAAGATACAAGAGCTTGATCTCAGCTCTCTCTGCTCTCTGCCATGTAAGGATACAGTGAGAAGACAGCTTTCAAACTAGGACGAGCGCCCTCATAAAACACTGAATCTGCCAGCACTTAGATCTTGGATTTTCCAGCCTCCAGAACTATAAGAAATAAGCGTTTGTTGTGTAAGTCATGCTGTCTTTGGTATTCTGTTATAGCAGCCTAAACTAAGACAATTCTACTTCCTATGGTGCTAATTATGCCCTTATAACAAACATCTTTTACGTAAGCCAGGTTAGGTAGCTTTGCCTTTCATGTAACCAAAATCTCCCTGGTTGGTTGTTTTCCCAAGGCTCAAACCAACAGTGATCCTGTTTCTGTCAAGGGGGCTGTATATTAATTAGGTGCTGTAACAAAGAGATTTCAAACATCAGTGACTTTTAAAAGAGAATTTTATATCTAGATTGCCTAACAGTCCAGCCATGGGTTGGAGGACAGAACTGTTAGTGTCTTCAATAAATGAAGGGTAGGAGATTGCAGGGTAGGGAGAGTGTGCACCGAATACTCCTTACTGATCCACCCTGAATGAGCTAAACAAGGCCACTGCTGACCTCTGCAAAGACAGTGATAGACACTGAGGGCACAGTAGCGATTCACATTCACAGTATTTTTGCGAGCCAATTTATTAAACATTAAATTGGGACCAACATGAAATTTAATGGGAGTTGAGTCGCTAACTTCACGGCCTTGCCTCCTGTCACATCTGAGAGACGCAAATGCAAATGCGAGGTGAGGTCATGAAGTTGGTGGCTGTAGACAATGCTAAAATGACTAATAAATGAAATGACATTTTTTAAATGAAATGACACTTGAGTATAAAAGGTGCACACATCCTATTTAATCTTCACACCACCACCATGATGAGGTAGTGATCAATGGCGTTGATCACTATTATTATCCCCGTTTTACTGATTAAAAGACTGACAGAGAGGCTGGCAGTCTTGCCCCAAATCACACGGAGGAGCTGGTCTTTCCCCCCACCCAGGTCACTCGGTCCCTGGAGGCGCAGACAGCAGCGGCGGATTCTCGGCCCATAGGTGGAGCAGTTTGCGAAGGCCTCGCCCGCCGCCAGAACTGCGAGCCCTCAGCGCGAGCCGCACCGTCCCAGCCTGCGCCCCGATGCTGCGCGCCTTGCCCCGCGCCCTGCGCCTCCCGCGCCCCTGGATGTCCCTGCGGGCCCGCGGCAGCGCCCCCGACCGGGAAGCCGGGGGCCCCGAGATCCAAGGGGGCTCCCTAGCGGGGCCCGACCAAGGGAAACGCTCTGCCCCCGGGCGCGCCCGGG
>NW_007726117.1:1688218-1722441 GCF_000696425.1 Galeopterus variegatus | reverse complement strand
CGCTCTGCCCCCGGGCGCGCCCGGGACCAGGCCGGGCCGGGACCCGGGCCGAGCTGAGGAGGGCGACGGCGGCCAGCGCGCCCACTGCACGCGGGAAGACCGAGGCCGGTGGGGGAAGGCGGGTGGCTTAGTGCGTCTGGGGACTCGATCTCAAGTCGCCTGCCTCCCAGTCCAGGCTCCCCAAGCCTCCCGACTCTAGCAGGAGTGGGACCCTATGTCATTATCGGTCTCCACAATCCCCTTTTGGTGGCTTCGGGCTGTGTGGAAGAGGAGAGGAGTCGCGCGGGAGAAGGCCTGGATGCCAGGGTCCCGCCGTCAGCAGCCTTAAAAAGCCAGGTTCCCGTCCCCCGGAAGGGCCCCAGCGAGATTGGGGGCGGAGGCGGCGGAGCCAATTCCGGGCCGCGTCACACGGTGGGGCAGCGCGGACGCGAGACAGGAGGACGCCCCCGGCCCGGCCCGCACGACTTTTGCGTCCCGCTGACTCGAGGGGGAAAGTTCGATAACATTTTTTTTTTTTTTTTTGCGCGCGCGCGTGTGCGTGCGTGTGTGTTTTGGATTTCAGGTGCATTCTGTGGCACTTATCACACTCCTCAGTCCGCCGCACGTAACTACCAGCTCAAGGCCCTTCCCGTGTCTCTGCTGTCCCCTCAATCCCATCCCCTTCCCCCTGCAGTTGATGTAGTTATTTGTGTCCGAGTTTTAATTTACACAGATGGCACTGCACTGTATAATTTGCTGTCTATTTCATTGTATTTCTTCCTTTTTATCCGCTTGACACTCTTTCGAAGAGCTGCTTTGCCATATAAATCTAGTTCCTTGCGTCCTGCTGTTGTTTACAGTTCCCTAGTGCGCATCCACCACTACTTTCCTCTTCGATGAACTATGGAAAGGACATCCAGCACTTTTGGTGGACATATTGGGACGGCCAGTGTCCCACTATATCACTTGATGAGAATTTCTCTGATCAGGTGGGATTGCTGGACCTTAGGGAATACCCCATACACTCATGCTTAGTTCACTGCCAAACTAGCAACAGCACTTGCCTTAAGAAAGTTGTGATTATTCTCATCACAAATAGTAATTATTTAATGTCTGTCCTCTCGGCTAGACCGTAGGTATCATGAGGAGAGGGGCTGAGTCTGCCCTGGTCTCTGGAATTATAGTTTCTGATACAGAGGCCAGCTCATGTTAAATACAAAAGAATAAAGAGGTCCCAGCTCGGACCTTAAGGAACTCTGACACTTAAACATTGGGTAGAGAAAGCCAACCCAATAAAGGAAGGCAGAGGCATCCCCTGAGAGGTAGAAGGCAGGCCAGGAGAATGTTGGACCACTACAGCCAGGACAGACACACATTTGTCCAAATCCATAGGATGTACAACACCAAGACTGAACTTTAATGTAAACTGTGGACTTTGGGTGATGACAATGTATCAATGTAGGTTCATCGATTGTAACAATTGTACCAATCTGACAGGGGATGTTGACAGTGGAAGAGGCTGTGCCTATGTGGGGTCAAGGGTTCTATGAGAACTCTGTATTTTCCGCTCAGTTTTGCTATGAACCTAAAACTGCTCTTAAAAATCATCTATTTAAAAATAAACTTTTTTTTTAACAAAGCAGAGAATGTTCAAGAAGGAGCTGTGTATGGTCAGCAGAGATGACTGCAGCTGAGAGGTTGAGACAAGGATGGAAACATGTGCCTTGCTTAGTGATGTGGTTACACTGGTCACTTTGGTGAGAAATTTCTGCTGAGTGCAGGGGTAGAACCTAGACTGGAGAAGGTTTAAGTGACTGGAAGGTAAGAGTGATTAAATGAGTACAGAAGTCTCTTTTGGGCTGGTCAGCTAGTTCAGTTGGTTAGAGCGTAGTGTTGAGATCCCCACACTGGCCAACTGCCAAACAAAATTTTTAAAAAATCCAAACTTTAGGGCTGGCCCCATGGCTCACTCAGGAGAGTACGGCACTGTTAGCACCGAGGCTGCAGGTTTGGATCCTATATAGGGATGGCCAGTGCACTCACTGGCTGAGCATGGTGCAGACAGCACCGTGCCAAGGGTTGCGATTCCCTTACCTGAAAAAAAAAAAAAAAAAAAAAAAACCCCAAACTTTATATTTGGGCTGGCCGGTTGCTCGGTTGGTTAGAGCATGGTGCTGATAAAACCAAGGTCCAGGGTTCTGTCTGTACTGGCCAGCTGCCAAAAAAAAAAAGAAAAAAGAAGCTTGGCTGCTGCTGGTGAAACATCACACAGGTCGGGCAAGGGTCACTGTCTTGCCAAAGAGTACAGAACATGAGTGTAATCAAGCCTCTAGATTTAGTTGCGAATTTCTTGCGACAGAGGAACATGTTGATTTGACCCCATGAGTGTGTAATAAGCAAAATAGGTCAAATGCCCCAGGTTCCTCAACAGGTAACTTTTGAGGGAAAGACAAGGCTAGAGGGAAAATGTGGGGATTTTAACAGGCTTTTAAAAGGCACATCAGAATTTAAAAAATTAGCAAGTCTAAACTATGATGTCTAGGGATGCACACTTGAGTGATAAAATTGTAAAGAAATCCATGAAAGTGATTATTATAAAAGTCAGAATAGTTGTTTTTGGGGGAGGGGAGTAGGGGTTTGTGATTGAGTCAGGGCACGTGGTAAATTTTCTGAGGTTCACACAGTTCTATTTCTGGATCTGTGTGGTGGGTATAAAGGTATTTGCCTTATCGTAACTCTAAACTCTAGAAGTTTGGTTGTGAAGGGAAGAATAACATGGAAGGAGCTGTGAAAAGAAGGTGTACATGCATGTGTGTGTCTAATGATGGCAGAAACAGGCAATGGCTACTGGGGTGGTCATTCTTGTTCTCTCCCCATTTTGCTCCATGGCTCACAAGCCCTTTCACTTCCTCTGTGAAGCAGGAGCAAGGATAATTCTCTTCATATCACAGCTGGGAAAACTGAGGCCCTGGTGTGTGCACGCAGACCCAAGTGACACTGCACATCAAAGGCAGAAGCTGCCCAGAACCCAGACCTCCTGCCTCCAGTCCCCAGCCCAGGAGTGAGCAGGCTTACCCAGGGCTGCTCTGTTCCCTGCAGGAATCACTGAGATTTTGATGAACAGACCTCGCACCCGCAATGCCCTGGGAAAGGTCTTTGTCAGCGAGGTGAGAAAGGATGGGCACCCGGGTGGGCTGGGGATGGACTGGGAGGTATCTGACACAGTGTCCTCTGCAGCTGCTGGAAGCTCTGGCTCGGCTGCGGGAAGACCGGCAAGTGCGTGTCGTGCTCTTCAGAAGTGGAGTAAAGGGTGTGTTCTGTGCAGGTGGGTTTCCTCTCCTGTCCCCAGGGCTCTACAGGGCTCCCACCAGCCTGTAGGGGTTGAGGGAGGCCTTAGGTCAGCTTTAGCATTGGAGCTCATTATTCCCATTTTAGAGATGTGAACTCAAAGACTCAGAGAGGTAAAACTCCTTGCTAGGGTCACACAGCAAGTAAGAAGTGGAATAGAATTCAGTTTGAACTTGACCTCTCTGACCCCCAAATCCTAGTTCTTTCTGCTACATCATGCTTTGTTCTGACCTTTCATTGAGGAAATGAGGAAACTGAGTCCAGAGACGCTCACAAGGTCAGTAGCCAATATGGGACTCTGTGCCCCTTTGCCCACGCATAGGATCTCAGTCCGTGTCACCAAGGCTCTCCACTGTCCCTGTGTCATTTGGTCCTCACAACAGGGCTTGCACCATGAACTTCCATTTCAAAGATGGGGAGAAAAGTGCACCCCAGGCCCACAAGAAGCAAGTCAATGAGAGCAGAGCTGAGCTGAAAACCAACTCTAGGGGTGTGCCTGGGGAGGGAGCAACAGGGGCCACATGGGTGGCAGGAAGAGGCTGTGGAGGGATGGGTGGGAGCAGAAACAGGATTCTCAGGGGCTTTCAAGGGGATTTGGGTCAGCCTTTAGGTATGAATTATCAGGGTCAGAGTGCCCAGCTCGGGTCTGTGCTGACAGGACAAGTGTGCAGACTAGTCTGCCCGACCCAGCTGCCCTGGCTGAGGGCCTCACCCTACCCTGGCCTCTTCCTTTGACTCGGTGTCTGACTGCCTCTATCAAGGTTATGTCATGGCCCCCGTTAGCTCCACTCCTCACTATCCCAGCTAAGTACAGGGAAGGCAGGGGGCCGCACAAGGCCTGGGTATGCCCCAACTAGCTCTGGAATTCTGGTCTAGTCCCTGCCCCTCTCTGAGCCTGTTTCCTGATCTGTCACTGAGGGGCTGGAACTGACTTGCAAGGACTCTCCTAGCTCTGACTGCCTATAGTCTAGGACTTGAAGAGTCTATATGCACCCCCTGCATATAGATGGCTCAACCCCTGCCATCTGGCTTGTGATGACTCCACCATGATCACTCCTCTCACCAAGGTTCTTGCCAGCTGCATGCTACTATATCTTGTGTTCACTTGACCTCTCAGCCTCCTTGGACCTGACTGACCCCACACTTAAAAATATATATAATCAATTAATAAATTTTTATTTTATTATTATTTATATATTTTAAAACTGGTGAAATATACATAACATTTATCATTTTAACCATTTTTAAGTGTAAAATTCAGAGTGGCTTTAAGTACACTCACAATTTAGTGCAACCATCACCGCTATTCATTCCCAGAACTTTTTCATCGTTCCAAACAAACTCTACCCATTACACAATAACTCTCCATCTCCCCTTCCCCCCAGCCCCTTGTAACCTCTGTTCTACTTTTTGTCTCTATGAATTTGCCTATCTAGATACCTCATGTAAGTGGAATCATAAAATATTTGTCTTTTCATGTCTGGCTTATTTCATTTAGCATTATGTCCTCAAGTTTCTATGGCTGAATAATATTCCATTGTATATATACCACGTCTTGTTTACACATTTGTGTGTTGTTGGTAGACACTTCGGTTGTTCTTACCTTTTGGTCACTGTGAATAATGCCCCTATGAACACTGGTGTGCAAGTGTCTGTTTGAGTCCCAGCTTTCAACCGTTTGGGGTAAATTCTTAGGACTGGAATTATATAATTCTATTTTTGACATTTTGAGGAACCACCAATCTGTTCTCAACAGCAGCTGCACCGTTTTACATTCCTGCCAGCAATGCACCAGGGTTCCAGTTTCTCCACATCCATGCCAACACTTTTTGTTTTCTGGTGTGTGTGTGTTTTAAATACTGTAATAGCCACCCTAATGGATACAGAGTTGGTATCTCATCGCAGTTTTGATTTGCATTTCCCTAATGAGTGATGATACTGAGCATCTTTTTATGTGCTTATTGGCCATCTGTATATCTGGAGAAATTTCTATTCAAGTCCTTTACCCATTTTTGAATCAGGTTGTTTTTTTTGTTTGTTTTGTTTTTTTTTTTGTCTTTTGTCTTTTTCCGTTCCGGCAACGGATCGCAACCCTCAGTGTTGCCCCGGTACCGGACCGGGGACCGGCAACGGGACTGCAACCCTCGGTGCTGCTCCCGCACCGCGCTCAGCCAGTGAGTGGGAACCGGTCTGCATGTGGGATCCGAACCCTCGGGCGGGAGCGCAGCCACGCTTCCCAAGCGGCGCACTATCCAATGCGCCACCGGGCCGGCCCCTGAATCAGGTTGTTTTTGTTGTGGAGTTGTAGGAGTTCTTTATGTATCTTAGATATTAATTCTTCATCAGATATGTGATTTGCAAATATTTTCTTCCATCCTATAGGTTTTCACTCTCTTGAGAGTGTCCTTTGATGCACAGTTTTTCATTTTGATGAAGTTCAATTTATCTTTTTGCTGTTGCCCCTCTCCTTTTCTGACACTGCCCCTCCGACCCCCCAGCTTCCTTGGCCATGTTTCCTGGTGCTTCTCTTTCTCTGGCTGCCTCTCAAGTCTCTTTTGCTGGATCTTTTAGCCACCTGGAATTTTGCAATGGGCCATTTTTCCAAAGGCTGGCACCAACCCCTCGCCATCTGCAGGTGCAGACCTAAAGGAGCGGGAGCAGATGAGTGAGGCAGAGGTGGGGGTCTTTGTCCAGCGACTCCGAGGCCTGATGAATGAGATCGGTGAGGTCTGGGACTGGAGAGGAGGAGGGAGTTCGAGGTGGGGGCGGCCCTGCTGATTCCAGCCCTACTCTACCCATCATCCTCTACTCTTAAGAGAATTCTCTTTCTGGGCCGGCCCGGTGGTGCACTGGAGAGTGCGCCGCTTGGGAGCGCGGCGGCGCTCCCTCCGAGGGTTCAGATCCCATGTGGAGACCGGTTCCCGCTCAGCCGAGTGCGGTGCGGATGCAACACTGAGGGTTACGATCCCATTGCCGGTCCCTGGTGCGGGCACGACACTGAGGGTTGCGATCCTGTTACCGGTCAGTAAAATAGACAAAAAGGAAAAAAAAAAAAAAGAGAATTCTCTTTCTGTTTTGAACTCTGGGGGGAGACTGATGACTCTCCCAGGAAGATGGGCACAAGGAATTCTACGAGGGTGACAAGAGGGTTCAGAGGGCCCCACTCTGTCCTGAGGGTTCAAGTCTGACCATTCCAGAGGAGTCAAGTTTGACTAAGCATGCTTTCAGGCTTTGAAAATTCCTGTTCCCTTTGCCTGGAATACCCCTTCTTGGCTACCTGAACTTTTACTTCAAGGCCTCCAGAGCCACCCCTCCAGGAAGCCTTCCTGTCCCACCCTCAAGCTTCCTTTTAATGGAGCACTGATGATCCTGGCTCATCGTTGCCTGATTAGACTTCCCCATTAGAATGAGCCCTATGAGGGAGGGAGCCATGTCTGATTCAGTTATGTGTTTCCAGCACAGGACTTGGCATACAGAAAGGGAGGCCACAGGGAGGCCAGCAGGAAAGTGAGCCTGAGCAGGGATCATCCAGCCCATCTCCCTAACATTCCCCAGTTCATCTGACTTCTAAGATAACATGGCTGAGGTCCCAGGTGAGGTCCCCACACCTGCGACCAGTGAGGCCCTATGTCCCAACCAGCTTGCGCCACCCCTTCCCCCAAACTTTTAGTCTCTGTCTTGGTCCCGCCAGGGCCTCGCGGGCTGAGCCTTTCTTCATTTCCACAGCGGCCTTCCCTGCACCCACCATTGCAGCTATGGATGGGTTTGCCTTGGGTGGAGGCCTGGAGCTTGCCCTGGCCTGTGACCTCCGAGTGGCAGGTACTGGGCAGGGGGTGAGGTGGTGGGGGGATGAGAAGAGGGTGAGTGAACCAGAGTAAATCTGGGGGTTCTGCAAAGTCAGCTACTACTTGTGGCCTTTCAACCAAGAGCAAAAGTGAGGCATGGTAGGGCACACAGTGGGAGCTCAGGCAGAACCTGCTTCCCCTCTTGGCCCAGCCACTCACTGCTATTCAGAACATGAACGGAAACTGTACAGTGCCTGTAGTCACCTGTCAGGACTTGCTTCCATCTCAGGATGATTCTGCCAACCTCAGAGGAAGTGCTGACAGGACAGCAAAAAGAGCATAGAGAGGGGAAGCCGAGGACAAAGATTAACGTTCAACCTGACAGTTCTGACCAAGTCAGACTCACCATGTTTTGAACAAAGGTGAGCTACAGGGGCAGACTGTCACCGCCCCAGATAATCACAAAGGGCAGGAACACTGGCACCAATCAAAGTTTGCATTACTTGTTCTGAGCAATCGAGCTTTTGTGTGAAGAGTGGAGGTACGAGATGAAGATAATGGATCACTTTTCTTTTTCTTTAGTGGCTGGCCCATAGAGGGATTGAACTCTGGATCTTGGTGTTATCAGCACCACACTCTAACCAACTATGGGCAAACCAGCCAGCCCATAATTGCTAACTTCTTAATGTGACTGACTTATTGGTTAGGAGCACCCTTCTTGGAGACAAACAATCGGAGTGCCATCACAGTGCCGCTCTCTTCCCCCACTGCTTTCTCCTGCCACCCTGACATTTACACGTGGGTAACTCCAGACATGAAGGTCACTCCTATCTACACAACACATATCAAAGAGGAGGCCAGGCACCAAAATGCCAGATCAGGTCACAGCACTTACTCTGCTTCTCACCTGCTCATGTTTCAGGTGAGTAACTTGCAAGGTTCTGGTGAGGACTTAGAGTGAATGTAAAAGCCCTCATGAGCAATGGGATGGTGGTTCCTGTTTGCCTACACGGCATGGTTCAGATGGCCTGTGCTGAGGGAATTCAGCAGAGGCAGGCCTGTGGGGCGGTCCATCAGGGAAAGCTTCTCAGGGGAGCAGAACTCAGAAAGGGAATGTGGACTAGAACAGTCAGGAAACTTCAGGATGTGACAAAAAGCTGAGAGGGATAACTGTGATGGGAGCTGGAGTCGCCAACACTCTAGGCCAGGCCAGAGCTGAGGGCACATGAGACAGAATCCTTTAATCCACAAGTAGGTATTAGGAACCTTCTAGCAACCCCTTCCTTGTTCCAAGCACCATTACCTCATTTGATCGTTAGCAGCTCTGTGAAGCAGGCAGAAGAGGGCCAATCATCTATTTTACACCTTTGGGGCTCAGGAAGGGTGAGACTTGCTGGTGACCCAGAACTCCAACAGTTGAGGTGGTGGAATGAATGCCTGGGCTTCCTGACTCCCACGCTAGGGCTCTTCCGAAGGCAGAGTCTGGAGAGGTCTGGCCACAGCCAGACCATAAGGGAAGTGGCTGGATGGGCAAGTGGAGAAGAGGCATGTCTCTTCACCCCAGGGATTAGCACTGGAGGATGGGGGTGAATGGGAAGGAGGACTTCACTCTGTTCTGTTTAAACAGCTTCCTCGGCTGTCATGGGGTTAATTGAGACTACTCGAGGGCTCCTCCCAGGGGCAGGTAAGTGTACCTACAGCACCCACTCTTTATCTGCCCAGTTCTGCTCTATCCAGGGTCCTTGCCTGCTTTCTTTTTTTGCCGTGTGTCTAGGCCCTGCCCTCCTACCCTAAATCTACTCCTCTGAGAACCCTTGGTTGACTTCCTGGTTGGAACTTCTCTGTGAATTCCCACTTCCCATGCTGATTCACTATACTCATCCCTCCATCCTGGCAGGAGGGACTCAGAGGCTGCCCCGCTGCCTGGGGGTAGCCCTGGCAAAGGAGCTCATCTTCACAGGCCGCCAACTGAGTGGGCTGCAGGCCCATGCAATGGGGCTGGTGAATCACGCTGTGGCCCAGAATGAGGAGGGTGACGCCGCCTACCACCGGGCTCGAGCACTGGCCCAGGAGATCCTGCCCCAGGTGTGGTGACAGCCCAGCACAGGAGGGAAGGCCAGTGCCATGGGGGAGGCACTTATGGGGAAGTAGGGATGGTGACAGGGCATTCCCTGGGACTGTGCAATGTCCATTCACCCAAAGACATAAAATTAAGTGTTTATATTTATCCAGCTACCCAGTAAACAAAATTAAATCAAATCTTAACTTTGAACTAAAATGAAAATTAAATTCTGAAGGACTAGAATCAAATGGGCTTGAAAGCCCTTAGAATAGCACTGTCCAATAGAACCCCCTAAGATGATGGAAATGTTCGATATCTGTGCTGTCCAGTATGGCAGCCATTAGCCAAATTAGGTTATTTAAATTAGGTAAAATAAAAAATGTAGTGCCTCAGTCATAATAGGCATATTTCAAATGCTAATAGCCATATGTGGCTAGCAGCTACTGTACTGCACAAGCAGAGCTTTAAAGTGTCCCAAAAATTGAAAAAGCAAGATTCTAAGTGGATACAGGGCTGTCCAGTTACCTCAATTGGTTAGAGTATGGTGCTGATAACACCAAAGTCAAGGGTTTGGATCCCTGTACCAGCCAGCCACCAAAAAAAAGTGAACACAGAACTACCAGCCCATCTTTTCTACTTTTCATGCAGGACATGTGTTAAGACCCAATAATTTTTTTAAATCCTCAAATAGCTTGTGAGCATAGTCCTCCAAAAGGTTTAGAAATACTCACTAGGGAGTGGTTTTAGGCCCATAATAAGTGCAGTCTTACCAGCTGCAGGGCCCAAAGCCCTGAGCAGCGATACCCAGGGTCTGGCTGGCGGGGGTTCCCAAGACCCTGAGAAGCTCTGCTGGCATCTCACTATTCTAAGAGGGCTGGATGGGGGCGTGGGGGGGGTCTCAAGTTTTCATTATATTCCAATATATAAAAGTATCTGAAATAGAGCTTGGTTTAATTATTAAAACAATCCAGTTGAGTTGATTATCCCCATTTTATTTGTGAGAAAAGAGACCCAGAAAGGTCACAGAAAGTGATTGCAATATCAGAAAAAAAAGACAAGATTGGTAGTTCAACACTTTGCACAATACAGAATACAATATAAAATTGGTATTTTATTTTTAAGAGTGTAGAAAAAAAATTTTTTAAACGGTGAAACTAAACATTTAATGCACTTCAAATACACAAAATTTACAAACATGTTACAAAATGAAGTTAAAATATAAGCCTATGAAAAATGTTAACCATACATCATTTTAGTATCACCAGATAGTATTTGAATAATGAAAATAAGGAAAGTGTTTTATTTTGGGAGAAAAGAATCCTTCCTTCTTAAATTTAAATATCCTATCTCTTTTTATAACTGAGATCTTCTTTAATTAGAGACTATAACTTCTTTAAATTGACAGTGAGTTTGATTTAAATGGAAGGTTTTTTTTTGGCGGTTGGCTGGTAGGAGGATCCAAACCCTTGACCTTGGTGTTACAACACTGCGCTCTAACCAACTGAGCTAACCAGCCAGCTCTATTGTCAGGTTTTGATTACACTAGGTCAGAAAGTCTCTGAACAAAACGTTAAGTTCTAACACAGAACTCTGAGTGACTTGAGGGAGTGGGTGATAGCAGCTTCCACAGAGGGAGACTATCTAGTTAGACTAGTATAATTTCTTTTTGCACAAACTGAATAACTCAATCTCAAGATAACTCTGAGTGACTTGAGGGAGTGGGTGATAGCAGCTTCCACAGAGGGAGACTATCTAGTTAAGACTAGTATAATTTCTTTTTGCACAAACTGAATAACTCAATCTCAAGAAAATTCAGATTCCCAAATATACTGAAATAACGGTATTATACTCATACTAATACAATTACTGGTATTTAAAAAGTAACTTTGTATACCAAAACACCAGCCTACAAAAAACTAGCACGATAGTCACCAATCCCACAGCTGGGACCTTCTCATGATACCTGAACAACAAACCTTCAACTTCCAGCTATGTTATGGGGTGCTCAGAAAAAACAGGGTTCCTGATGGGGTGAGTGCAGTAGATGGCCGCCATCTAGTGGACAAACCACTCTGATTAGGGAGTCAAATGGTTCCAGAGTTTACTTAGCCCAGAGAAAGTTGTCTGCATCTTAAAACTTGGACTTCCCCCTTAAATAGTATATTTACATTATCCTTTGAACAATGGATTTGGGTGTGTTTTCTACTTAAACATCAAAGGGATAAAAGATACTGTGGCCAGCAACCTACTGTTCTTATTTCCATGTAATGTGAAATCATTTCTAATAATTCTTTTTTTGGCAGTTGGCCAGTACAGGGATCGAACCCTGGACCTTGGTGTTATCACCACCATGCTCTAAACAGCTAAGCTAACTGGCCAGCTGAAGTTCTTCATTTTTATGTAGCTAGCTTTTTCATTTATGGCTTCTATACTAACAGATTTTAAAAGTCATTGTCTTTACTTACAAATATTCCAAGTGTCTATAAATGCATTTCTTGCCTGGAAGTGGGGCTGGGGATAGAGTGTCAGGGCTGCTGCAGCACAAGTTACTTGGAAGCAAGACCAGTGATAAACTAAAAATAGCTATCTTTGATGCTGTTGCTTCCAAGTGGCTGTGTCAAAATGCACCTCCCACCCAGGATTTCAACCCAGGCCTGTCAGATTCAAAAGCCCAAGTTCCTGACCTTGACTCTTTTACTCTGCTGGGGTGAAACCTGCTTCCAATAGATGCTTGCATTTGCTGAGATGAGGGGGCAGAGGACAGGTGCAGTAGTGGGAAAGGTGACTGGGAGTCAAGCCCAAGCTTCACCAATGGATAAATGTGGCCAAGTGTTTAGCTTCCCTGAGCCTCAATTTCACATTAATGACACAAGCCTGGAAGGGTAGGCAGCGCCATTAGATGGGTCTGCAGGTATGAAAGCAGTGTGTGGAATGTACTATGTTATACACTTTGGAAGGATGGGTTGAGTGACAAGAACCCCAGACGGTCAGGACTAGGAGGGTCAGAAGTGAGAGTGGCTTCCTTCATTATAGAAAAGGAACCTCAACTAAGAGTTATAGGACCAATACTGACAAAACATAACATGTCAGTAGAATAGCTGGAACTAGACCCAGACCTGTCTCCCTGTCCAAAACTCTTCCCTCACAACAGAACTCGGTACCTCCCTTTTAGTTCAAACCTCTATAAGCACTGATCCCCTCCTCAACCAAACTTTTTCTTTTTCCTAGGCTCCCATTGCTGTGCGGCTGGGCAAAGTAGCCATTGACCGAGGAATAGAGGTGAGAAGTTGTGGGTCAGGACTTGGGTCCACGAAAGTCAGCCATGGCCAGGATGCAGTTCTTTCATGGCTTGTACAGACTGACAGCACAGCTGGAAAGAACTCAGGAACTGGACTCTAACAGACTTTGAGTCTGACCTCTCTCTTTCACTGTGGCTCAGTTTACCCATCCACAAAATGGGAAATTTGGCCAGATGATATTCCCAATTACATTTCATCCTTCTCTCCCTTGGAGAGAGGAAGACATCAAGGTTCAGAAAGGGTAAATGACCTGCCCAAGGTCAAAGAGGAAGTAATAAAAACCCAAGTCACATGGTGTTGACAACACCAAGGTCAGGGGCTTGGATCCCCAAACCGACCAACATACGCCCCCTCCCCGTCTCCAAAAGAACCCAGGTTTGTGTGGTTCCCAGTCCATGTTCTTAGGTTTGTGCTGGTGGTCAGTAATGTAGCCTCAAGGGCAGGGCTCAGGGTGATGCCTGGGGTGCAGCTAATCCATCCCTAGACTTCCACTTGCCCATCAATTCACTCATCACACACTGAATCTAGACCTGAGCTGGGAACTGGGACATAGATATGACTTAAATATGGTCACTGTCCCTAAGGCAGAGAGGGACAGATAGGGACACAAACACTGATAAAAGGTTAATGGTACCAAGTGGACACCCCAGAGAGATAAGAGCTGTGCTGCTCACGAGGTAGTCGCTTTAAAACTTAAAAGCGAATAAAATATTCAGTTCCTCCTTCATGTGGCTAGTGGCTACTATATTGGGCAGTACTGGGTTAAAGAACGTTTTTGAGTTGAGCCTTGTGAAGGATGAGAATTCCAAAGAAAAGCAAAAGTGTGAGCAAAAGCACAGAGGAGTATAAGTAAGCAGCTTGACTAAGTGGGAGTGAGGGAGAAGACAGACAATACAGCACCGAGGTTAAGGGTATGGGCTCTGAGGATGGACTGTCTGGGTTCAAAGTCCTGCTCTTCCACCTACTGTTGTCACCTTAGACCAATTACTCCACCTTGTTACACCTCTGATTTCTTAGCTGCATAATGGGGATAATAGCCCTTGTTGTGAAATGCAAATGAGTTTATACACATATGGTGCTTCTCTTAGAAAGTGCTTGTAAATGCTACCCATAGTAAGCACTGGGCAGTAGAGGCTGGAGAAGCTGCCAGGGGCCAGATCATAAAGGCCCAGGACCTTCTTCCTGAGGGCAGTAGAAGCTGATGAAGTTAACTAACTGGGGGGTGAAGGGGGCAGGATGTGTGGTGAGGCCACCAGATGACCATGTAAGTCGTGCTCCCTCTCCTCTGGCAGACTGACTTGAGCTCTAGACTATGTCCATCCTCCTCCTGCTCTCAGCCCCCATTTCTTCCAAAACTGCTATGAATGGTGTTCCTTCTCCAGGTAGGGAGTTCCTTATCACAGTCATCTCTGTTCACATAGACTGGTGTAGGCAGTTGGGTGGGCTGGCTCCCAGTGTGGGTGGAGATGGACAAGGTCAGGCTGATCCAGGGAGCATGTCTCTCTTGCAGGTGGACATTGCATCAGGGATGGCCATTGAAGGGATGTGCTATGCCCAGGTACGTGACTGCTGCCCCTATGTGCATGCTTGTTAGCAGAGGCTGGGCCAAGGCAGGGGGGAGGCCTTGTGCAGTCCATGACCAATTTAGAAGGTTCCTCCCAACCCAAATAGTCTGATTCTTTTTTTTTTTTTTTTGTCCTTTTTGAGACTGGCCGCACCATGCTCAGCCAGTGAGCACACCGGCCATCCCTATATAGGATCCGAACCTGGGGCAGGAGCGCTGCTGCACTCCCAGCACCGCACTCTCCCAAGTGCGCCACGGGCTCGGCCCCCAAATAGTCTGATTCTATGCCACTCCCTCCTCACAATTAACCTGGATTGATTCCAAGGGACCACACTGCTTCTCTCTGGGACTGTTTCCTCCACCATCTAATGGTGGTGCGTCCTGCCTGACTTAGTGCCTGGAAAATCACAGGAGGACACACAGGTACTTGACAAAGAGGAAGAACAGCTTCTGTGGTCTCTGTTCTATACTAGTTGCCACTGTAGAGGCGAGGCTAAAGTTGGAATGCCAAGGCCTTGGTCATAGCCTGAAGGCTGCATGTGTTCAACAGAGGGGTTGCAAACGTGGGCTGACCTATTCAGCCCAACTCCTGGGTTGAGTAAGAACTCCAGTTCCTGAGTTCTTTCCAGGTAAACAAATAACCAAAATATTCCTAAACAAGGGGTCCTGGGAATTGCAGAACTTAGTGTAAACCATATATAACTAGATTCAAAGCCAGACTTCTTGCTGCAAAGCCTAATTGTTCTCAGCCTCATATCAGACTGCTGCAGGAGGTAATGAGCTCTCCAGAAGCCTATAAGCAGTGTGCATGTAGAGGCTAAAGGTGATGGGGCAGAGAGGCTACAGAGGCTGGCCTGCCTTCCCCAGGACACAAAGGAACCACTGAGGCCTATATGTTTGCATGGTCCAAGACCAGTCTAGAAACAATGGAAACATTTGGACCCTGGCCTTGTCATAGGCTGGATGAGCTTAAGCAACTCTTTTTTGCCTCTGGCTCTGCTCCCCCAAAACTAACAGCCTTCTGTATATTGTTGCAGAACATACCAACCCGGGACCGGCTGGAGGGCATGGCAGCCTTCAGGGAGAAGCGGCCCCCCAAATTTGTTGGCAAGTGACCCCCATTTAACCTAGAGCATATCCACGCCCTAAGGAGCAGGATCCAGAAGGAAAACTTGCAGCTGGACTGCCTTCATAATTTCACCTTTCTGAGCTTCAGTTTCTTCACAAGGAAGATGATGGGGCTAGATAATCACTGGGGTCAGGTGTGTTTCGGAGAATGCCTGTCTCTCCCCACTCAAATGATAAACTAAGTTCTATTAAAATAGATCCCCATCTGGGTCTTTGTATCATTGGCTCTCAAGCCCTGACCTCTGCCTCTAAGTTATCAGGCATTCATTAGAGATAGCAAGAGGTTATAAGAAACCCCCAGTTTCTTCCTCTGAACCAGAGATAATAAATCAACCCTAGTATTGTTTGAGCATGTGTCAGGAGCCAGAGTGCAGATCCCAGCTCTCTGCTGGTAACTCACTGTGTTACCTTGGAAAAACTGTTTACCCTCTCTGGGCCTCAGCTTCTTCATCTGCAAAATGAAATCATTGTGAAGATTTAAAAAAGAAAAAAAAAAAAAGAACCTCATGTTCATTGTTAACTTACAGTGTTCTCAAGGGATGAAGGGAAGAGAAATTTAATTTTTATAATTTTGGGTATTCTATCTTTGGCTTTTTTCCCTGCAGCTTTACAAATCATCCCTGTGAAAGCCTTTTGTAAACTGTAGGGTGACTGGAAAATCTTTGATGGCCTTCAGGAGCACTGAGAAGGGAGTGATTAACTGTGAGGGAGAGAAGGGAGGGCCAAGAAATGGGCACACGACATTGGAAATGAAGCCTGAAGGATTAACAGGCATTTGAAGCAAAGAAGAGGAAGGCTGATGGCAACAGCATGAGCAAGGATGAGTGCAAGAGGATGACATACTTAGAAAACAGGGCGGGGGGGGCCTGCTACCCACATATCAATATTAGTTTCAATACTCCTCCTCCTCTTGTACCAAGGCTATATCTTAAGCTGTGCAGCCTTGTAGTCATTCTCTAACTGGATCTGAGCTCTGGCTAAGCATTCTGAGCCTAGGGCCAGCCTAAATCACTAAATGATGTGCACAGACACACACCAATAACATTGTTGATTTGCTGCTAAATACAAATGTGTCCCAAGATCATGCTTCTATCATGGATGGCAGTGTAACCCCAGAACAGCATAGGCTTTAGAATCAGCAGCACAAACTGTACCAGCTGTGACTACTCAGGAAAGTAAAAACCTTACTGAACTTCCTTTCTCTCATCTGTTAAATGGAGAATAAAACTTACTTGTGAATGAGACAAACTTGATGGGGTGCCTGGTACAGAATTGGATTTTAATGGGCACTGGTTCCCATGACACATCCCCACATTAGCAAAAGCTGGTAATTGGTTAACACAATACTGAGGTACTGAAACCCAGGTCAGGAAAATAAGATACCTTTTTGGAATCACACAGAAAAGTGTGAGAAAATATAGTGCAGAATGTTATGCTCATTTGTCTAATTTATGAAGTTGTAAGAAAAGAAGATAGAATACCCAAAACTGTAAAAATTATATTTCTCTTCCACCCTTCAAGTGGAAAGTTTTGGGTTTTTTTTGTCCTTTTTGAGACCGGCCGCACCGCGCTCAGCCAGTGAGCGCTGTGAGCGCACTGGTCATCCCTATATAGGATCCGAACCCACGGCAGGAGTGCTGCTGCGCTCCCAGCGCCACACTCTCCCGAGTGCGCCACGGGCTCGGCCCAAGTGGAAAGTATTTTGATGTCTGTAAAAACAGAAAACACACATACACACCCTTCACCACACACACGAAATAAATTTCTTCTTTCCCACCTCCAACAGAGATTCTGCCTTCCAAACAACACATTTGTAAGCATGTATTTCCTATCCTTTTTTCATGCACTTCTTTTCCAGTAGCTTTACATAACCAGGAATAACAATTCAACAAACTTAATATAAGTACCAAGGTCTCCCTATAGATCTCTCCTTCTTCTGGGTAAACGGGTCCGTTCCTCTGACAAGCTCCCAAAGTGAAGAAAATTGTCAAGGGCTAGAAAAAAGTAACTGGCATAGCAGTTACTTGTGTTCTAACACAAATTCCCAGGTCTTCCCACAGAGCCTATGGTTTGATTTTTCCAACTTGTTGCTGAAGGAGTATCCCTGGAATAATTGCAACTTGACTTGGGACTGTGGCTATCATACAAATCCAACTTTTTTGTAACTTATAGAAAATCAAACATAAAAGGCCAATGAGATGGCCAACACACAAAATTCAACAACTGGTTTCAACGTTCAATTACTGATAGGGCAGAAGACCTGATGCGGAAGAAGAGAGAGCACCTCTAAAGCCCCTTAGGTTAAGGGCACTCAACACAGAGGGGGCCTCTGATAATTCATGAAATGCATTCTGAAGTCATCTAGAATGGAGGCTGCAATCTGCTGTGCTTGGGGGTTTGCCTCCTTGTGCTCCTGGATATCACACAAAAGCTGCAATCCTTCTTCTTCAACTAACATTTTGCAGTATTTGCTGGCTGGAAGAAAATCAGGCAAAGAAACTCCATGGACAACTGGCATTTTAAATATTCCAAAATTACCATATTCACCTTTCTGAAGAAATAGTACAAAATGATTAAAGTCATTTGGCCCAGGAATTAACAGATAAAATGAGTCAATTCCAAAGAAATATGTCAAAACTTAATGCTTGGCTCGTATGGTGAGATAAGAGATGATCTTTTTAGTATGTTTACTTTCAGACAACTCAACGCTTCAAACATCTTTAATCTTAGTTAAAATGATGCAAACTTATTACAAAAATAATATACATTTCAAGTTCAGGCAATATGTTGGACCAACCTCTAAACACTAGATGTTGCCTAAAACATAGTTGAATGTACAAATAAAGGAATTTTCCAGGACCCAGACAAACAGAGCAGAAAGCACTTAAGCTCATGTGAGCTAACTTGCAGCTATCCTGGGGCAGATAAGGACAATCAGTCTCAGGAACCTAGGAATTCAGATTTTAATGTAGAAAGTTGGCAGCAAAGCCAGTGCATAAAGCTGGACCCTCAAACGGCTAGACAAGAGAAGGGATAAGACAATGAAGCATCTTTGTTTTGGCCTGGGCTCTAGGTGTACACAGGAGTAGGAGAGAAGTCTTTCCTGAGAATTCATAACCACAATCCCAAGTGGGTAATAGGGTTTGAATTTACACTACCTGAATATTGCTGAGAAATTACTATAAACGTTAGCCTAAGCCTAGGGAAACCTCTGGAGCACTTCAGAGAAGCAAATACAAAACTGTGCTGAAGGGACATATCCAGTCTAAAATGGATTCTCACAGAAGAACAACAAGCCCTGCTAAAGGTGAGCTCACAATAAAAAAATTTAAAAATACATGAAAATCCAACATAAGCAAATAGATAAAAGGAACAGCTAAATTAGAACGGCCCCTTTCAACATACACATGAAATAAGGTCACATAAAGACCGCAAAATAATTACTTTTAAAGAAAAAAGAACAAGAAGATTTGAAAAAGAAGCAAATAAAAATTCTATACATTTAAAAACGTGTCACTGAAATTTAAGACTTCATTAGTCCAAGAGCAGATTTAGACACAGTTAAAAAGAAAAATAATGAATCCAAAAGCCAACAATTAACCAGAACGCAGCACAAAGAAACAAATACATGGAGGCTGGCTATGTGACCCTGAATGTGTTGCACCCAATCTTGTCTGATCTTGGGAGCTAAGCAGGGTTGGCCCTGGTTAGTATTTGGATGGGAGACTGGATGGGAATACCAGATGCTGTAGACTTATGCATAAATAAAAAATAATTTTTTAAAGACATTGAAACTATTGAAAAAAAGGTTACAAGATGTGGACGATACAATGGAGAAGGTACAATTTATGTCTGATAGAAGTGCCGCAAGAAAAGAATAAAGAAAATGGGGGAAGGGTAATATTTTAAAAGAACATAGCTGAGAGTTTTCATCACTTTGGAAAGACCTGAATTCTTAAATTTGGGAAACACAAGTCTCAAGCAGAATTAAAAATATATATCTACATTCACATAAAATGTAAAGCTGCACATCAAAAATATAAGAGAACTTGAAGGAACCAAAGAAAAAGAAAAATTACCTATCAAGGAATGATAATTAGGCTGACAGAAAACTACAACAGCAACAGGAGAAGATACTAGGAATATTTTTTCTTCCAAATGCTGAAAGAAAATAACTGTCTCCTAGAATTCTATACACAGAATTTGCTATTATTAAAGAGTATGGGAGGGACCCACGTACCTATCAAGGAATGATAATTAGGCTGACAGAAAACTACAACAGCAACAGGAGAAGATACTGGGAATATTTTTTCTTCCAAATGCTGAAAGAAAATAACTGTCTCCTAGAATTCTATACACAGAATTTGCTATTATTAAAGAGTGTGGGAGGGACCCACATATTTTCAGATAAATGGATTTTGTCACTAATAGGCCATCATTTTCTTAAATTTAATTTTATTATTCATTCAGTCATTCATTTAAAGATGACCGGTAAGGGGATCTTAACCGTGGCCTTGGTGTTATCAGCACCACACTCTCCCAAGTGAGCCATAGGCCAGCCCATTAATAGACCATCATAAACTGAACACAGATAAAGAGTGGGGTAAAAGAAGCAATGATGAGGAAAAAAAGAAAAAGAAAAAGGTAAACACTGGGTAAATTGAAATAAGCACTGAATGTATAAAGTGATAAAAGCTAGACTACCTTTAAGGATATGAAAACAATGTGGAACAAAAATATATTGATTAATCATGTTCTTGGATGGAATGACTCATAGTCATAGAGATGGGAATTCCCTTTAAGTTGACTTGTAAATTTAACATGATGCTGATAAAATTATTAAAAGGATTGCTTGGGGGACAAACTTGAAAACATGAATCTACAGCTGATATGAAAAAACTAAGCAAGAAAAACCAACACAAATAAGAGTAAGTAGTACACTAATCCTTCCAGATATTAAAATATACTATAAAACATCAATAGGTAAAACAGAGTGGAGCTGACACATGGACAGATGCAACAAACTAAAAACAGACTAGAAAAATCCAGAAAAGGGTAGCTTGCTTTTAAGTATAGAAAATATGGACTATTTAATGAAAGAGAGTATTGGGACAAAGTAGCAATCTAGAAAAAAAATAAGTTATATTCATACCTCAGACCATACACCAAGAAAAGTTTCAAATAGATCAAAGACTTTAATATAAAAAATGGAAGCATACTAGAAGAAAACATAAGAGACTTCTTTTATAATCTAAGTGTAACCATGATCTGAAATCCAAAGGCCATATAACAAAAGACTGACAACAAACAAAATCAGACAATAAACTGGGAAAAAGTATTTACAACATATATCACAAAGACCTAATATATAAAGAGTCCCTTCAAATCAAAAAGAAAAAGACAAAATAGGGGGCCGGCCCGGTGGCGCACTGCTACAGTGCGCCGCTTGGGAGCGCGGTGGCGCTCCCGCCGAGGGTTCGGATCCCACATATAGACCGGTTCCCGCTCACTGGCTGAGCGAGGGGTGGGCGCAGCACCGAGGGTTGCGATCCCGTTGCCGGTCCCAGTCTGGTACAGGTGCGACACTGAGGGTTGCGGTCTGTTGCCGGACACGAAAAAAGACAAAAAGGAAAAAAAAAAAAAAGACAAAATAGGTAAAAATTGAATAAAGTATATCAATAGACAATTCACAGACAAGAAAATGACTCATATAAGATGGTTAATTTCCCTTAAAATAATACATGTCAACTGAGAGTATCACCTTCATCTTTTTTTTTTCCTTTTTGTCTTTTTTTGTGACCAGTAACGGGATCGCAACCGTCAGTGTCGCACCCGTACCGCGACCAGCAATGGGATCGCAACCCTCGGTGTCACGCCTGCACCGCGCTCAACCAGTGAGCGGACTGGTCTCTATATGGGATCCATACCCTCAGCGGGAGCGCCACACTCTACCAAGTGTGCCACCAGGCCAGCCCCAATATCACCTTCATCTTAAATTGACAAAGATCAGAAGTTCAATTAGGGCTGGCCGGTTAGCTCAGTTGGCTACAGCGCAGCCTTATAATACCAAGGTCATGGTTTCAGATCACCGTACTAGCCAGCCACCAAATAAAACAAAAAGAAAAGTTCAATTAACATTGTTTTTGCAATAATATAGGGAAACTGGCAAACTTTCATACTCTGATTTCATAATCAACTCTCTGGAGTTCAACTTAGCAACACCTATCAAAATTATGAATGTTCATAACCTTTTTTTTTTTTCTGAAGATGACCAGTAAGGGCGTCTTAACCCTTGACTTGGTGTTGTCAGCACCACACTCTCGCAAGTGAGCAAACCGGCCATCCCTATATAGGGATCTGAACCCGTGGCCTTGGTGTTATCAGCATCACATTCTCCAGAGTGAGCCATAGGCCAGCCCTGTTCATAACCTCAGCAATCCTAAGGAATCTGTAGAGTAACTCACACACTTGCAAAATGATGTATTTTATTTAACAAGTGCTATGTACTATGCTAGTAATAATACTATACTACATACAAATGCTAGAACAGCCAAGCGCTATTCTGAATGTTTTATAAATTTTTTTTTTTTTGGTGGGGGGGTGGGGTTGGGGGCAGGTGGAGAGGCAGCTGGCTGGTATGGGGATCCGAACTTGTGACCCTGGTGTTAACAACACCAAGTGAACTAAGTGGCCAGCCCCTAAATGCTTTACAAATATTAACCGACTTAATTCTCATACCAAACCTATGAAGTAGGTACTATTATCCCCATTTTATAGATGAGAAAACTGAGGCACAGAGAAGAGGTTAATTTGCTTAAGTTGCACAGTTAGTAAATGGCAGCAACTGGGAATAAAACACATGGTTACAGTCTGTCCTCTTAATTACCACACTATTGTACAAGTGCATCTTTCACTTTTTATTTATATGTCATTTATTGAAGCAGTGTTTATAATAGGAAAAGACTGGAAACAATATCCATCTAAAGGAGACTGATTAAATAAATTATTATATCCATAGAGTGAGGAAATACTGAGGAGTCTAATTAATAGTGCTCAATGTGAAGTCAGATAACTAGGTTAGAACCTTGGCTCTGGTAGTTTTAACCTTGGCCAAGTTACTTAATTTCTCTGTGCTTCAGTTTCCTCATCTGTGATATATGGATGATGATGATGACGATGACGATGACGATGATGATGATGATAACAACATAATTAATAATGCTAACCCCTTTGTAGTTGCTGTGAAAAATAAATGAGTTACTCACAAAGAGCTTACAATACTGCCTGGTACACATTAAGTACTCAGCTAAGTTGTAGTTGTTGTTATAGTTACTACTGTTCTAACTGAATATACTGCAGTCTGTTTCAGGGCCACTCTGATCTGCATATCTATTCATATGTCAGCACCATTCACAGTACCTTCTTATATGTTAAGAGAAATGTTAGAGCAAGCTCCTAAAACCTGTTTTTCTTTGTTGGTTGCTTCCTATTTATTCTGCAAGATGAACTTTAGAATAATTTTCAGATCCCCTATCTCCTATCTGTTCACTTGAATTGTATTATATCCATAAATTGACATCTGTGTCTTAGTCTTTCCACCTTGCAACATGGTTATATCTTATAATTATTTCAGGCTTTCAAATGATCTCTCATAGTTTTCTGCATATACAAAGGTACTTCAAAAAGTTCATGGAAAAAGAGAATCGTTCTGTGAACTTTTTGAAGTACCCTCATAGGTCTTATTATTTGTTAAAGCTATTTTATACTTTTGTTGACAATATGAAGGGGGTATCTTTTCCTTTAATTTTCCTACATTTTCTGATTTTTGCTGGTATTAGAAAATTATTGGTTTTTAGATACATTATATCTAGTCAATATGCTAAACCTTTAATTCTAAAGTTGTCTCTTGGGTTATCTAGTATAAAATCATAGCCTATATTTCTTTTATAATAAAAGCAAAAATTTTACAATAATCTTGTGCAAAGGATATACATAAAAAATTCTCAAAGGGGATTTTAAACAGTAAGATATTCAAAACCTTTTAATCTGGCTGGGAACTGGTTCCCGAGCCTCACACACACAGACCATTACAAAGAAGCAGATCTATGTATTACTATAGGAAGAGCGTTAGTGATAAACTGTTCAGGGAAAAGAGCTAGCTGTAGGACAGCATGCACAGAATGAGTCCACTGTCATATTCATATATAACATATACTAAATATAGCATGTACATAGAAAAGCATGATAATTATTAAATTATTAATAATACTTGCCTTTGTGAAACAGGTGTGGGAGCAAACTTTCACTTTCTATATTGATACCCACCCCCAAATATATCACTAATTCGGTAGCAATTTCTCAACTAATAAAAACTTTTTTCAGTTTCTTTTTTAAAAGAGCTAAATTTGGAGGACACAGGTAAACAATTTTTCAAAATCCATATTAAACTATTCGTTGTACAGAAAAATAGCTAGTAAACTACTGTTTTGAACACACACTGAATACATACGGTTTTTACTGCAGACATGATACATAGCCCATAGTGCCCACAGCTGAACCTCTGGTTGAGAGAAGTTACCAAGGAGCGGGAAAAATGCCTTGAAGGATCTAAGAAAGTACAAAGATGTTAATTCAGAACTCAGGCTAATTAATGTTCAGGAATATAATAATAATTTTCAACATTTTCCCCACAGGGCCAATTCCTCACTAAGACAGATGTGTTACATTGAGCATGCAATGGGAGTTATCATTTAAGAAATTGCATTCTGTGTTAGACACTCTACACCTTCAATATCTCATTTCATCCTCAATCTTGGATACTGTCAGCCTCATTTTACAGATGAAGAAAACTGAGTCTCACGGATTTTCTCGAGATGATATTCACAGTATCACAGAGAAATATGATTTGAACACAAGGTTAATTGACTTAAATACCTTATCACTGTATTATTGAGTACACTGAGGAAAAGCTTTTAAAAAAGCACTCCATCATCATGAAATTACCTGTAAGTCACCAATGCTGTCATCTTACAACTTGAACTTGGCCAATTCTGGATAGTTGCAAGCTATACAAAAGAGAGAGAGAGAAACCAGGATTCTAATATTGTATTTCATCATTTTAAAAGTCATAGTAGACTACTTCATGTCATTTATAATTACATATATTTGAAACAACACACATTTTCAAAATATGGGAATGATTAAACAAATTTAGATAATCTTCCTTGCCAAAATGTCAATCAGATAACCATTACAATATATGCAGAATATATGAACAAAGTCACATGGAAAAAAAAAACAATAAAAACGGTCTTCTAGTTAAAGGTAGTAGATTGAGCATACATTAACCTCTAGTCCTTGCTCTAATATCATTAACTGAATAGTAAAAATGGCTTAAAATAAAAGAAGGCAAACACACAGAAAAGAAAGCAGATGGAGAAACGGTAACTGATTTAATAGCTCTAGCACTGGGGAAGGTTAAAAAACAAACCAATTTGAACAGAACCCCAAAAGAAACTTAAAAACTTGGCACTTCAGGTACTTTCTGAAGTGAAATTAGAGGTGGGATTGAAAACAGAATTGGTTGAAAAGATCAAAGGATTGAGACTCCCAGATCTTCCTTTTTGTCTTTTTTTCTGTGTCCGGCAACGGACCGCAACCCTCAGTGTCGCGCCCGTACCGGACCGGGACCGGCAACGGGATCGCAACCCTCGGTGCTGCGCCCGCCCCTCGCTCAGCCAGTGAGCAGGAACCGGTCTGTATGTGGGATCCGAACCCTCGGCGGGAGCGCCACCGCACTCTCAAGTGGCGCACTGTAGCAGTGCACCACCGGGCCGGCCGAGACTCCCAGATCTTCTCTTCCACCCCTAACAAAAAAAAATTTTTTTAGTTGGTTATGAATATTCATGAGATATAAAGCTGACTGTCATCCTCATGCTCAAGATGTGAAGGCCAGATCCCTACTGGCAGCATGCCCATTACCACACCCCTGACAAATATTTCTTACCTGGGCTACCCAGTGAACAATTAAGGGTATGAGCACTATGCTAAAAATCAAATGAAAATTTAAATACTGAATGTTAAGACTCCCCTGCCCCTAACTCTCTTCCTTTAGTGAGCTTTTAAGACTGTTGGCAGCCAAGCTCATAGTTTTCATGCAGGAGAACAGAAAATTCTTCTCCTGGTAAGTTCCAACCAGTTTAGGACAAAAGATCTAAAGAACCACATTGAGGAACACCTAATCCAGATCACTCCATAATGAAGCCCACAGTTGACAAGTTCACTCACTCATCTGCACACAGTTTCCAAACAGCCCTGCTCTTCGATATTAGTGGATACTATAGGATCACCATACACTTTAAGAACATCTTTAATATAAAAGGAACAAAACAAAAAGGAAAAAAAGCAACTTGCAGGAAACAAAGACCTTGGAGGAAAAGGAAAACTTAATAAAATTCAAAAGGATCATTATCTTTAAAGAGATAAGACAAAATAGATATAGCAACCATAAACAAGAATAGGATATGGTATTTTTAAAAAAGCACTTAGAGAACAAAAAAGAAGTTCTTGGAAATATAACAACAGAAATGCAAAATCTACAAGTTGAACTTGAAAAAGATCAAGAAAGACAAATAAGTAGATAGGTGAGATGAAAAAAAGTATAAGAAGGCCAACATCCCACAAAGAAAGAGACAGAAGAAAAAAAAGAGAGGGTTAAAATAAAAACAAACAAGAAATTTCCCAGAACCGAACGAAACAAACTTCTAGAGTGATTAAGTACCCAACACAACATATGAAAATAAGCCCAAATCAAGGCACATCGCTGTGATTTCTGAATAGAAAGGACAAGATCTTAAAGCTTTAATAAAAAAATGTACACACCCAACAGTGATCCTAAGAAGTGAAAGACAACAAAGATTTTAAAATTCTGAAGGAAAAATATTTCAAAGCTAAAATTTCTATCCAGCTATTTGATCAACTAAACGTGAGGGGTGAAATAAAGGTCTTTTCAAACAGGTAAGGTCTCACTTCCATGCATCGCTTCTTAGGAAGCTACTCAAGGATATGATCCAAGAAAATGAGGATGTAAACTAAGAAACAGGAAAGCATGCAATCCAGAAAACAGGGAATCCAACACAAGAGAGGGGCAAAGAGAATCCCCAGGATAAGAGCAAAAGAATATCCTAGGATGACAGCAGTATAGTAGATACACAAAACAAGCAGAGCAGATGGAAGAAACACAGGAGACGCTGAGAAGGTGAAGTGGACAGAATACTTTTGAATGTACTCAAAGATTTATACTTGGAGTATAGGAAAGGTGTGCATAGGGACAGTGCAAGAAGAATCTTCATTTCCCAGAGAGAGAAAATAAAACGATAGATAATGTCTAAAAGCACAAAGTCAAGGGCCAGCCCGGTGGCGCACTGCTACAGTGCGCAGCTTGGGAAGCGCGGCAGTGCTCCCGCCGAGGGTTCAGATCCCACATACAGACTGGCCGCTCACTGGCTGAGCGAAGTGCGGGGGCAACACCAAGGGTTGCAATCCCGTTGCCGGTCCCGGTCCGGTACGGGCGCGACACTGAGGGTTGCGATCTGTTGCCGGTCACGACAAAAGACAAAAAAAAGGAAAAAAAAAAAAGATTAAAAGCACAAAGTCAAGAATAAGCAGGCCAGTTATTTCAGTTGGTTAGAGTGCAGCCTTATAACCTCAAGGTCATGGGTTTGGATCCCCTTACTGGCCAGCCACCAAAAAGAGAGAGAGAATAGCAATATAGTACATTTTTTAGAGAGATGGAGGTAAATACCAAAGGAAATAGTTTTAAAAAGAGCTGAAAGTGAAAAAGAGGATTGGGGGCCAGCCCATGGCTCACTCAGGAGAGTGCGGTGTTGAGAGCACCAAGGCCCCGGGTTCGGATCCCATATAGGGATAGCCGGTTAGCTCGCTGGCTGAGCGTGGTGCTGACAACACCAGGGAAAAAAGACAAAAGAAAAAAAAAAAAAAAAAAACACAATCCTGTCTTCCCACCTCCAAGACTTGGATGAAGATTGCCAATCCTTGATTTTCAATAAAATGCTTGCAAGCAGCTGGAGACTCATCTGTAAGATTCCAAAGTGCTTTCAAAGTAAACAAGAGGGTGACATCATCTAAATTCTCAGTAGTCTTTTGTTTTACTATTGCTAGAAGTTCCTAAAAACCAAAGAGACAGGGAGTTAGATAGATGCGCTAATGACCGACTCAATTCCAGTATAAAGAAAGCAATGTTAAGAAGAGCTTTAGAATCAAAAGAATCAAACTTGGGTTCTAAACCCAAGTTCTTTTCATTCTATAAAACAAATTGTACCTGCCTCTCATGGTTTTTATGGGGATTAAATTTTTTAAAAATACAAATACAAAAAATTAAAGTTTAATGAGTACTTAGTCCAGTTCTTGGTGCTTGGTAATCAAGTACATACCAGCTATTCCATTATTCATTATTATACAAAGACATGAGTGCCAGAAGGTTGGAATCATTGGGGGTCACCTTAGGGCATGTCCGTACAAATAAAAAACGAAGATGAAACAGATAGTCAAAGTAAACACAGCAGTTAGTGTTAACTTCTGCTGCTTCCAAAGCAGCTTTCAGGAAAGCAAACCCTAGATACTAGTATGTTGAAAAGAGCACAGGACACTAAAGATTGAAGCAGAAATTGAGATCCTCTCGCCCCTGCCCCTTGATTTCCCTCCCTCAGTGGCCTGATTTCCTAAGTCTATCAGACGATAGCCCCTAAGCAAGGAAGGGTAAGATGACAGTATCCCTGGCATAACTGAGAGGGATGCCTGAATCCCAAGGTTTCTCTTGCAGACCTTCGTCATTCTGAGAGGCTCTCAAAAAGATAAAAAGTGGATGATCTTTTAGGTGGGCAGGTAGGATACTTTGCACTGTATAGGATATAAGAGGCTTCAATCCAACTTTCTGGCATTATTTCCCATTGCTTTTCTCCTTCCCACCTTCTCCCAAAATTCCAACTATTCTGTTTTACAGTGTCCCTCAAATGATCACATTTTCTCATCCTCCTTTTCCAAAGATGACCTTTGTCCCCTATCTCCCTTGTCCCTTCTTTCTACTTTTCTGTACCTTCCAAATTTGCAATATTAATCATTTATTCCTTTCTATGAAGCTTTCCACATCTACTCTATTCTGAGTCCTATATGTGCTAAGTATACAAGAGGATAAGGCACAGTTTTCAAGGAGTTCATGAACTAGAACCAAAGGCTACAAGCACTAGACTTTGTGTCTCTTTCCTAGCACTTACAGTCAATATTAAATTAGAGCTATTTGCATACATGTCTAACACCATCTTCCCAATGTTATAAAAGCACCATCAATTTCATTTATTTCATGCATCTGTGTCTCCCATTGCACACAGCATAGCAAACTGCAGGTGCTTACGATATGTCTTCATTATTTTTTGTGGATCTTCACTTTTATCTTTAGGAAACAAAGAAGTTTCTCAATTATGAACCTACTGATTGAGAGGCAGTACAGAAGTACAAACAAAGAAATTTCTAAAAAATTGATTGCCCTAGCAAAAAAGAGAAAGAAAATAAATAAATAAAAATGAAAAAAGAGCTAGACAGCCTGAGTTTGGATTCTGATTCTGCCTCTTACTACCTAGGTGACTTAGGATAAATGGCACTCCTGTGACTCAGATTCTATATCTATGAAATGTGGTAGAATACAGATGTAACACAATCTTTTCTATCCCTGTATATGCATCCCTTTGCTGCTCCTCCTATCAAGGGATGTCCACCACTGCCTTTAATCTGGGCTTAACCATGGAAACTGCTTTGGCCAATGAGACATTAGCAAATGTGACAAAAGCAGAGGTTTAAAAAGCACTTGTACAGTGGAACGTGACCTCTATTGTTCTAAGACTGCCATGGAAAGAAGCCCATAGAGACACAAGACCCAGCCAACAATGAGTACCACCGGTCAGGCATGAGAGTCAGGTCATCTTAGACCATCCAGCCCCAACTGACACCAGATGACTGCAGGTACATAAGCAGCCCCACATGAGACCAACAGCAGCTCAAACTGTTGACTAACAAACTCATAAGTAAATAAAATTATATTATTTTAAGCCACTAAGGTACAGTTTGTTCACAGCAATAGATAACTAATATATACAATGGTATTACTTTACAGGGATAATGTGAAGATTAAATTAGTTCATATAAATAAATTGCTTATAATAGTGCCTAGCATATAGTACGTACTATGTGTTAGTTTTCTATTTAAAAGTAATTAAAATTAATTAAAAACACCCCTTACCAAAAGACCAAGTACTTTGCTTTGTATTGCTGAGTCTGAAAAAGTCTGTCAAAAGAAGATAGAGGTTACTTTATCATAAAGAAAAAAAAACACTACATAAAAACACAATCCTGGGCCGGCCCGGTGGCGCACTGGATAGTGCGCCGCTTGGGAAGCACGGCGGCGCTCCCGTTCGAGGGTTCGGATCCCACATACAGACCGGCTCCCGCTCACTGGCTGAGCGAGGCGCGGGAAGCAACACCGAGGCTTGCGATCCCGTTGCCGGTCCCCGGTCCGGTACGGGGGCAACACTGAGGGTTGCGATCCATTGCCGGACACGGAAAAAAAGACAAAAGACAAAAAAAAAAAAAAAAACACAATCCTGTCTTCCCACCTCCAAGACTTGGATGAAGATTGCCAATCCTTGATTTTCAATAAAATGCTTGCAAGCAGCTGGAGACTCATCTGTAAGATTCCAAAGTGCTTTCAAAGTAAACAAGAGGGTGACATCATCTAAATTCTCAGTAGTCTTTTGTTTTACTATTGCTAGAAGTTCCTAAAAACCAAAGAGACAGGGAGTTAGATAGATGCGCTAATGACTGACTCAATTCCAGTATAAAGAAAGCAATGTTAAGAAGAGCTTTAGAATCAAAAGAATCAAACTTGGGTTCTAAACCCAAGTTCTTTTCATTCTATAAAACAAATTGTACCTGCCTCTCATGGTTTTTATGGGGATTAAATTTTTTAAAAATACAAATACAAAAAATTAAAGTTTAATGAGTACTTAGTCCAGTTCTTGGTGCTTGGTAATCAAGTACATACCAGCTATTCCATTATTCATTTATTGAGAATGTTTTGTCAACTCCTTCTGTAAGTTAGGTACTCATTCAGATAGGAGAGGCAGACAAAAAACAAACAAAAAACACCAACAACCCAGTTTTTCTCAACTAAATAAAAGAATTTTAAGTTTTGGTAAATGCTCTGAAGGAAACACATAAAAGACTAAGAATTTACTTTAGAAAGAGTAGGAGAGAGAACCTCCATAGAAAGGTAGTAAAAACTGAGATCAGAAGAAGAGGATAAGCCAGCCAAGTAAGGACTAGGGATATAAAGGAATTGGGGGAGGGGAACCACAAGCAAAGTTTCGGGGCAAGAAAAAGTTCACTGTTCTAGGCCACTGATCAAGTCAATGTGACTAGCGCATTAGGCCAGTGTTACAAACATAGGACCTCACATCTTGAACAGATTCCAATGTACCATCTTAGACCAGAATTTTTCTGAATACACATTAAGCTACTATTTATGGTTTCTTTCAGGCATATTAGACTTGCCATGTGAGAGAAAAAAAGACAACCATTTCCACTTAACCAGCTAATGAAAAGATACATAAACTATAACCAGTCTAAAAAAATCAGAATATGTCTGTTTTAAGGAGGAATAAGACTCAAGTATTTTGCCCAATCAGGAGAGAATGTGTCAGGAGAGTTCATCAAAAAATAAATCAGTGTGGCCGGCCCGGTGGCGCACTGCGCTAGTGCGCCGCTTGGGAAGTGCGGAGGCGCTCCCGCCGAGGGTTCGGATCCCACATACAGACCGGTTCCCGCTCACTGGCTGAGCGAGGCGCGGGGGCAACACCGAGGGTTGCGATCCCGTTGCCGGTCCCCGGTCCGGTACGGGGGCGACACTGAGGGTTGCGATCCGTTGCCGGACACGAAAAAAGACAAAAAATAAATAAATAAATCAGTGAGAGCCAAGAGGAGAGAGAAGAGTGGCAGAGGAGACTGGCAGCCCTCACATAGGCAGTCAACAGGGTGAATGAGAACAAGACAAGGGAGGGAACAGGGGAACGAACTGACCAGTGGCCAGGCCCATGGTCAGACACTTTTCATACTTTATCTCAATGATACTCAAAGTAAGTATGAGCTATTACTACTATGAAACATACCTATTTGTCAGTTGATGCCAGTTTTTCAGATGAAGAATCAGACACAGAGATTTATCCAAGGTCATATGACCAGTAAGTGGCTGAATCTCTGTCTTAATCTAAATCCCAAGCTCACTACCTAAACTGTCTCTCCAAGAACTCCAGTGCTACGCTTCCCTGTGTTACATTCCCTACTTGCTCACTATATCTACATCTAGTCTTTTTACCATTCCTAGCAACTTCAATGTTCCTCCAACACATCATTTGGCAGAATTCATACTTTAGTTAATTAAATATAACCATCAGTCTACTTCATGTTTCCCCCAAAACACCTGAATGTTGAAAAAGACTGCTCAACTGGTGTCACTTTCAATACTTGCCCACGAATTTCAAGAGGGCATTCAATTGTCTGGAAATACCACTATATTTCCTAATTAACTTTCTCCAAAGACTACTATTTAATTCTCTCTCCACAATTGTAATCACCATATTGTCCCCTCATTTCATCACTTCATCTCATTTTTCATTGAGACCTATAACTACTCTTCCTAACACAATCTACCAACCTACTTGCACTTGCATTAACGTACTCTTCCTTCCCCTCTGCTCCAGTCTAAAGCCAACATCTTTCCTTCTGCTCTAAATCCAATTCCTACACACACATAAAGATTTGGCATCAAAATTATTTCCTTCTGTCTTGCCTGTACCATCAATTTTTCCCTCTTTTCAGAATTATTCTCATGGGCATAAAATATGTCTTAATGTAACTCATCTTAAAAAAAAAAGAAAACTACCGACCCTATATAGTATCTTTATCTCTCTTTTTTTTTCTATTATATCAAAAAGTTGTCTCCATTTATCACCTCTAATTTGCTCATCATCCTACTCCAATCAGGTTTTGGTCCACCACCCAACTCAAATAACATAAGCAAGATGATTAATGGCTTCCATCTTGCCAAATCCAATGGTCAACTCTGTCCTCATCTCACTCAACCACTTAGTAGCATTTGACATGACCACCCAATTTTTCTTGAAATATTCTTCTGAGATTCTAACATACCTCCCTCCTCGTTTTCTTTTTAACACATTTTGGATCCTCCTCCTCGGTCTCCTTTTCTGGCTCCTCCTACTTTTCCAACATATCTATGTATATTCTTACTAAAATTTCAGCCCTTTTCTTTTCTTGACATATTCCACATTCTTTCTAAAGTGATCCCGTCCAGTATCAGAACTGACTCAAATTATTTCTCTAGCCCTGACCTTCTTAACATCTTAAGCTTCTCAGAAATTAATATGTCCAAAATCACTCAACTTTTACCCCACTTTTTATCTCTATTTTTATCCTTGATTTTATCCCTATTATAAACAGGCATACAAATTAATGGAACAAAACAAACCCACTGGCTGGATATAAAATATTCATAAGATTCCACTTATGACAGCAATGCAAAAGGTACAAAGTCTTGGAATAAATGTAAGAAATATACAATATCAACATGAAGAAAGCTTCCACATACTTCTGGGGAACGTGAAAGACTTGAATAAATGGAATGACATACCCTGTTCTCAGGGAAAATCCATATCACAGGATGCCAAATTTTCTAAGTCAATCTATAAATTTAACATAATCCCAAAGAAAACAATTTTTTCTTAAAACTAGACAAGCCAACTCTGATGTTCACATAGAAAAAAACAAACAGATAAGGATAACTGAAAGAAACTTGAGGACAAATCTTAAAGATACAAAGTTAGTAAGTAGATAGACACGCAAATTAATAGAACTAAGTCCAGAAATAGGCGAATTTAACATATGAGAAAGGTGGCACTGCATAACAGTGGGAAAGATAATTATTCCATAAAGGGTGCAGAGGCAAATGGAAATAAATCAAGAAGAAAAGTTAAAAATGGATATTGACACCTCAAAAAAGTTCCAAATAAAATATTTACATGTTTAAAACAAACAAAAGAACCGCAGATTAAAAAAACATGGGGAATGATAGAAAACACTCTGTGGAGAAGGGAAATGCTTTCCAAGTGTACCATCAATCTCACAGGCATAAAAGATAAGTATAAATTCAACCGTATAAAAAAAAATTATTGCATGGTAAAGCATGCCATAAACAAAGTAAATAGAGGGCTGGCTGGTTAGCTCAGTTGGTTAAAGCACAGCCTTACAATACCAAGGTCTCAGAGGTTCGGATCCCCTGACCAGCCAGCAGCTGCCAATAAATAAATAAATAAAGCAAAAACAGACAAGCAGAAAACTGGGGGAAAATACATGCATCTAATATTTTTTTAAATCCTGTAAATTAAAAAGAAAGCTGGCAATCCAAAAGAAAATATATAAAGGGCATGAATAGACAGTTCACAGGAAATATAAATGATCTTCAAAAAAAGAGGGGGGGGGCTCAAACCTCATCTAAAATAACGGAAGTGCAAAACAAAATGATGTAAATTTTTTGGTAAGCAATGTTAGCATGACCATAATGTAAATACTAATTACTGATTTATTAAAAATTGTGATATAGGGGGCCGGCCCGGTGGCGCAATGGATAGTGCGCCGCTTGGGAAGCGCGGCGGCGCTCCCGTCCGAGGGTTCGGATCCCACATACAGACCGGCTCCCGCTCACTGGCTGAGCGAGGCGCGGGAGCAACGCCGAGGGTTGCGATCCCGTTGCCGGTCCCCGGTCCGGTACGGGGGCAACACTGAGGGTTGTGATCCGTTGCCGGACACGGAAAAAAGACAAAAAAAAAAAAAAAAAAAAAAAAAAATTGTGATATATATATAAATTTGCTGCAGACTGGGGAAGGAAGTAATTTATAGAAATATATGGAGGAGAGCTA